>NC_059327.1:142300352-142611602 GCF_018350155.1 Leopardus geoffroyi | reverse complement strand
GATCATTGGTCTTTTTCTTATTACTTTATAGGAGTTTTGTCTTGTTTTGTTTTTCATTGAATGCTGGAAACACAATCAGCTCCTAGGAAACAAAGACTGGAAAAAAACACATAAATAAAAACAGAGGGGGAGGTAGGATCAAGATGGTAGACTAGGAAGATGCTGAGCTCACTTTTTCCCCACAGATAAACCAAAATCTAGTATACAATAATATGTCTATATTGTTAAGAATGAATGAGTATTGAGAATGAACTGAAGACCAGTTCATACACAATTAAGGAAATAAAGAAAAAGCCACATCCAGACAGGTAGAAGGGTAAAGATGCAGTTTAGTTAGGACCCACATCCCCAGCCCTGGGACACACAAGTGGGAGGGATATCACAACCATAGAGGCCTTTCCTGAGGAATAAGGTATCCAAGCCCAACATCAGGCTCCACAGCCTGGAGGACTTGCACCAGAAAGACCAGCACCCATGCTGACTTTTAAAACTAATGGGGCTTGGGGCACCTGGATGGCTCAGTCAGTTAAGCATCCGACTTTGGCTCAGGTCATGATCTCATGGTTTGTGAGTTCGAGCCCTGCATCAGGCTCTGTGCTGACAGCTCAGAGCCTGTAGTCTGCTTCAGATTCTGTGCCTCCCTCTCTCTCTCTGTCCCTCCCCCACTTGCACTCTTTCTCAAAAATAAACATTAAAAAAAAAAAACAAACAGTGGGGCTTATTATGTCCAGGAGAGTTAAGGTCAGCACAAAACTAATACTCTGTTATTTTTTTAAAGTTTTATTTATTTTTAGAGAGAGAGAGTGGGGGAGGGGCAGAGAGAGGGAGAGAGAGAGAATCCCAAATGGGCTCTGTACCATCAGCAGTGGGGAACCAGACACAGGGCTCAAACTTGCAAACTACAAGATTATGACCTGAGTTGAAATCAAGAGCCAGATGCTTAACCAGCTGAACCATCCAGGTGTCCCACCAACACTCTGCTCTTAAAAGGCATGTGCGCTTTCTCACTTGCTCCAAGTCCCAGGGAAGGGACAGCAGTTTGAAAAATGCCTGAGACTGGGGCACCTGGGTGGCTCAGTCAGTTGAGCATCTGACTTCAGCTCAGGTCATGATCTTGAGTTGGTGGATTTGAGCCCTGTGTCCGTCTCTGTGCTGACAGCTTGGAGCCTGCTTCAGATTCTGTGTATCCCTCTCTTTCTGCCCCTAACCCACTTGCATTCTGTCTCAGTCTCTCTCAAAAATAAATAAACATTTAAAAAAAAGTGCCTGAGTTACACATGAAGGAGATATACTGACTAATTTTAGGGCATGTGCCCGATGGGCAGGTTTCTACTGGAACATTCTATGGGGACAAAAGCACTTGTGGACAGCACTTAAAAAAATTTTTTTTTGATGTTTATATATTTTTTTTTTTTGAGAAAGACAGAATGTGAGCGGGGGAGGGTCAGAGAAAGAGAGAGGGACACACAGAAGCCGAAGCAGACTCCAGGCTCTGAGCTGTCAGCACAGAGCCCGATGTGGGGCTCTAACCCACAAACTGTGAGATCATGATCTGAGCTGAAGTCTGACGCTTAACTGAGCCACCTACGTGCCCCTGTTGGGTAGCATTTTAAAAAACTTCTCTTCTACCTGGGTGGCCCAGAACTGGCACATACCATTTCTGACACTCTCCATCTATTGTGCCAGTACTCTTAGTCTGGCTCAAGCATTCCACTAAGACTCACCCCTTCCAACTCACCCATCCTGCCTCAGAACCCCTCCCAAGTAGCTCCCCACCCCACCACACCTGGATAGTACACTCAGCCAGTGCTGGACAGAGCCCCTTCCAAGTTCTTCCACTGGGGGTGGGGTGGGCAGCCACAGTATAATATCTATAATACTCGCAGCCAGACCTTGCAGTCAGTCAGTCAGAGGTCAACCCCCCACACATACCAGCATGCCTGCGCACAGAGAAACTGATAGTAATGCAATAATAGTAGGAGGACTTTAATGTCCTATTTGCATAAATGGATAGATCATCCAGACAGAAAAATCAACAAAGAAATAATGACTTTGAATGACACATTAGACCAAATGGACCTAATAGATATATTTAGAACATCCCACTCAAAAACAACAGAATACACATTGTTTTCAAATGCACATGGAATATTCTCCAGGATGGCTCATGTGTCAGGACACAAAGCAAGCATCAATAAATTTAAGAAGATTGAAATCATAGCAAGCATCTTTTCTGACCATAACAGTATGAAGTCAGAAATCAACAGCAAGAAGAAAAGTGGAAAATACACAAACACATGGAAGCTAACATGCTATTCAACAATCAATGGATTAATGATTAAATCAAAGAGGAAATAAAAAAGTACCATGAGACAAATGAAAATGGAAATATAACATTCTAAATTCTATGGATGCAGCAAAAACAGTTCTAAAAGGTAAGTTCAAATGATACAGGACCACCTCAAGAAATAAGAAAAAATCTCAATCTAATTTTACACCTAAAGGAACTAGAAAAAGAAGAACAAAGAAAGCCCTAAGTTAGTACAAGGAAGGAAATAATAAAGATTGGAGTGAAAATAAATGAAATAGAAACTAAAAGAGAAAAACAATAGAAAATATCAATGTAATTAAGAGCTGGTTATTTGAAAAGACAAACAAACTTGATAAACTTTTAGCCAGACTCTTGAAGAAGAAAAAAAGAAAGAGCCCAATAAATAAAATCAGAAATGTAAGAGGAAAAATTACAGCAGATACCACAGAAATACAATGGATTATAAGAGACCAAAAGCAAACCAAATTCAACAATACATTATAAGGACTATACACCATGATCAAGTGGGGTTAATTTCAGGGAAGCAAGGATGGTTCAAAATTCACAAATTAATCAATGTGATGTGCCACATTAACAAAAAGAAGAAGAAAAATCATACAATAATCTTTTTTTTAAATAGATGCAGAAAAACCATTTGACACAATACAATATTCATTCATGGTAAAAATTCTCAACAAAGTGGAAATAGATGAAACATACCACAACATAATAAAGACATATATGACAAATCCATAGCTAACATCATACTCAGTTAAAAGCTGAAAGCTACATCTCCAATATCAGGAAAAAGACAAAGATTCCCATTATTTCCACTTTTATTCAACATAGTACTGGAAGTCCTAAGCACAGAAATCAGACAAGAAAAAGAAATAAAAGGTATCCAAATTTGTGAGGAAAAAGTAAAACTGTCACTATTTGCAGATGACATGATACTATATGTAGAAACCCTTAGAGACTCCACTCAAAAACTATTAGAACTGATAAATGAATTCAGTAAAGTTACAGGATACAAAATTAATATACAGAATCTGTTGCATTTCTATACACTAAAATGAAGTAGCAGAAATAAAAATTAAGAAAATAATCTCATTTGCAATTGCATTGAAATGAATAAAGTATCTAGGAATAAATTTAACCAAGGAGTGAAAAACCTGTACATTAAAACTGTAAGACACTGGTGAAAGAAAGTGAAGACACAAATAAATGGAAAAATAGTTCATGCTCATGGATTGGAAGAATTCATATTGTTAAAATGTCCTTACTACCCAAAGCAATCTACACATTCAATGTAACCCCTATCAAAATACCTGTAGTATTTGTCACATAACTGGAATAATTCTAAAATTTGTATAGAATCACAAACGACCCCAAATAGCTAAGGCAGTCTTGATAAGGAAAAACAAACCTGAAGGTATCACAATCCCATATTGCAAGATATATACTATAAATATATATACATATTAATAGAAACAGTATGATACTGGCATACCAGAATAATAGACATACAGATGGATGGAACAGAATAGAAAGCCCAGCATTAAATCCATACTTATGTGGCCAGTTAATCTTTGAAAAAGGAGGCGAGAGCATACAAGGGGAGAAGATAGTCTCTTTAATAAATAGTGCTGGAATCCCAATCAAAATTGCACCAGCATTCTTCTCGAAACTAGAACAAGCAATCCTAAAATTCATATGGAACCACAAAAGGCCCCGAATAGCCAAAGGAATTTTGAAGAAGAAGACCAAAGCAGGAGGCATCACAATCCCAGACTTTAGCCTCTACTACAAAGCTGTCATCATCAAGACAGCATGGTACTGGCACAAAAACAGACACATAGACCAATGGAATAGAATAGAAACCCCAGAATTAGACCCACAAACGTATGGCCAACTCATCTTTGACAGAGCAGGAAAGAACATCCAATGGAAAAAAGACATTCTCTTTAACAAATGGTGCTGGGAGAACTGGACAGCAACATGCAGAAGGTTGAAACTAGACCACTTTCTCACACCATTCACAAAAATAAACTCAAAATGGATAAAGGACCTGAATGTGAGACAGGAAACCATCAAAACCCTAGAGGAGAAAGCAGGAAAAGACTTCTCTGACCTCAGTTGTAGCAATTTCTTACTTGACACATTCCCAAAGGCAAGGGAATTAAAAGCAAAAATAAACTACTGGGACCTTATGAAGATAAAAAGCTTCTGCACAGCAAAGGAAACAACCAACAAAACTAAACGGCAACCAACGGAATGGGAAAAGATATTTGCAAATGACATATCAGACAAAGGGCTAGTATCCAAAATCTATAAAGAGCTCACCAAACTCCACACCTGAAAAACAAATAACCCAGTGAAGAAATGGGCAGAAAACATGAATAGACACTTCTCTAAAGAAGACATCCGGATGGCCAACAGGCACATGAAAAGATGCTCAACGTCGCTCCTCATCAGGGAAATACAAATCAAAATCACACTCAGAAATCACCTCACGCCAGTCAGAGTGGCCAAAATGAACAAATCAGGAGACTATAGATGCTGGAGAGGATGTGGAGAAATGGGAACCCTCTTGTATTGTTGGTGGGAATGCAAATTGGTGCAGCCACTCTGGAAAACAGTGTGGAGGCTCCTCAAAAAATTAAAAATAGATCTACCCTGTGACCCAGCAATAGCACTGCTAGGAATTTACCCAAGGGATACAGGAGTACTGATGCATAGGGGCACTTTTACCCCAATGTTTACAGCAGCACTCTCAACAATAGCCAAATTATGGAAAGAGCCTAAATGTCCATCAACTGATGAATGGATAAAGAAATTGTGGTTTATATACAATGGAGTACTACGTGGCAATGAGAAAGAATGAAATATGGCCCTTTGTAGCAACGTGGATGGAACTGGAGAGTGTTATGCTAAGTGAAATAATCCATACAGAGAAAGACAGATACCATATGTTTTCACTCTTATGTGGATCCTGAGAAACTTAACAGAAACCCATGGGGGAGGGGAAGGAAAAAAAGAGGTTAGAGTGGGAGAGAGCCAAAGCATAAGAGACTGTTAAAAACTGAGAACAAACTGAGGGTTGATGGGGGGTGGGAGGGAGGGGGGGGTGGGTGATGGGTATTGAGGAGGGCACCTTTTGAGATGAGCACTGGGTGTTGTATGGAAACCAATTTGACATAAATTTCATATATTGAAAAAAAAATAGTGCTGGGAAAATCAGATAGCTGTGTGCAGTAGAATAAAACTGGAAATTTTTCTTACACCATATACAAAAATACATTCAAAATGGATTAAAGACTCAAATGTAAGACCAGAAACCATAAACCCCCTGGAATAAAACATAGGAAATATGGACATTGGTCTGAGCAATACTTTTTGAATCTCTATTCAGGCAAGGGCAACCAAAGCAAAAATTGACAAATCAGACAACATCAAACTAGAAGGCACTTGCACAGCAAAGGAAAACACCAACAAAATGGAAATGGAGCCTACTGAATGGGAGAAGATATTGGCAAACAATATAATTTATAAAGGGTTCATATCCAAAATATATAAAAATCTCATACAACTCAGTATCAAAACACCAAACAATCCAATTAAAAAATGGGCAGAAGATCTGAAAGCCTTTACTCTAAAGGAGATATTCAAATGTCCAACAGACACATGAAAAGATGTTCATCATCACTAATCATCAAGACCCTGAAAAGTTTATGACATGGCAGAATGGAACAGATAAGAACATGTCTTCTCCTTATAGATGGGAAGATCAGAGAGAGAGAAAGAGAGAGAGAGGAGCTGAAGTGTCTGCCACATCCTTCCCCAAAACTCATCAATCACAGGGTGGAATCCCCACCCCTCCAGCCAGGTGGAGGAGCTTCCACTTTTGGGGTAAGTGTTCCCTCTACTTTCCAAACTGTACATCTCATAACTTACCTTAGTCATCTCAACCAACTAAACTGCTTTTCAAGGCTTCTTACACTTTTTTTGGTCCTCTGAATTATTTTTCTGGGAACAAAAACAGTGACTTGTCTAAACTATTTCAGTTTTATAAAATAAATTGATTTTCAGCCCTGATCAATGATAGGCATAGTGGATGGTGTCCTGTACCACCCAGATATTTCTTCAGGAGTGAAATGTTGTTTCTCCACTGCTGAGTGCTTATCTATAAGTCTTCACATCTTGCCTAAGAGGCGTACCTTGCTTGAGAGCACAGCCCCTTCCCAAGACAGTCCACATTCAATGGTTGAGGGCTGATTATCCTCATTGAAGCCTCTGCTTTCTTAACCCAACTCAGAACAATGGTAACGGATCCTCTCAGCTTCAGAGATTCCTGTGGGATCTGGCAAGGTCTGTTTAAAGTTTATGATATAGTCCAACTTCCTCTTATGCCGCATCCTGCTTTCTATCCATCCTTTCCATATGTGTTCAATTTAAGAGCAGGGGTAGCTTGCTGGCTCAGTCAGTAGAACATGTGACTCCTTTGACAGCATTGGCCTTCTTGGATCATTCCTGGCACTAAGATGGGACTCTGAAACTGGATTGTCACCAATCAGCTGGTAATGAGGACCCTGTAGTGAATCAATAATACCCCCTAAAATTCATGCCTACCCAAAACCTCAAGATGTGATCCTATTTGGAAATAGTGTTTTTGTATATGTAATTACTTCAGCATCAAAATGAGATTATACTCGAGTAGGGTGAGCCCTAAATTCAATAACTGGTGTCTTTATAAGAAGAGGAGACAGATGCACAGAGGAAAAGGCCATGTGAAGGTGGAGGCAGAGATTGGAGTGATGCTGCCACAATCCAAGGAACTTCGGGAGCTACCAGAAGTTGGAAGAGGCAAGGAAGGATTCTTTTATAGAATCTTCAGAAGGAGTACAGACCTGCTGACACACTTGATTTTCAACTTTTGGCTTCCATAATTGTGAAAGAATAAGTTTCTGTAATTTTAGGCCCCTCAGTCTGTGGTAATTTGTTGTGACACCCTAGGAAACTAGTACAGACCCCATCAATGATGGTAGGCAGTGTACTGATAACTCCTGGCACAAGGCTAAATTATTAACGGAATAAAATTGTTAAAATGTTCACTGATGGTGAACTAGAAGGAAATGAACCAGCAGGTACACTATACCAAGCATTTCTGAAACATGAGAAATACAACATAACTACAGTGGAATGAGGTTACTCTTGCTAAGGACAATCGGCACCTTGGAAAAATAAAAGTTAAGAGTGCTTAATCAGTAATTAAAAGCTAAGTGTGAAAGCCAAAGACCTTCTTGATAGCATTTAAAGAGGCTCTTATCTCCTACAGCCAGAGGGCAGAGGACCAGACCCTGGATTCAATCATAAGAATAGCAGAGGTATTGTGACACCTAGGTGTCTCAGTCGGTTAATCATCTGACTTTGGCTCAGGTCATGATACTACGGTTAATGGGTTTGAGCCCCATGTCAGGCTCTGTGCTTACAGCTCAGAGCCTGGAGCCTGCTTTGGATTCTGTGTCTTCCTCTCTTTCTGCCCCTTCCCTGCTTGTGCTCTGCTTCTCTCTGTCTCCCATAAACAAATAAACGTTAAAAAAAAAATAAATAAAAGGAGTAGCAAAGCTGCAAAGAAGGTTTAATTCTCAATGAGGTTTAATTCTCAATAAGGCAAATGTTGCATGTCAACATCTGTTTGGGACAGAATGGGGTCACTTTCAAATCCCCAGATCCCCCAGAACCCAGGCACCAACAGAACTGATCCAGTCTTCCCTATTAAAGATTAGTGGTCTCCTTGTTCATGACAATGTAGACCCCCCCACCCCTGCCACCATATGTACACTCAGTCAATAACTAGATTTTAGTCACAACATAACCCAGCTAGGGATGTGCTAGGCTGATTAGGGAGGAAAGGGACTCTACCCCAAGGGAGCTGAGGAGGTTTTGGGGTGGGAAAGATGACATGTGGAGTTCATGCAAGCCTCAATGGGAGAATCACAATGCAGACTGCCAGGGTTCTAAAGCAAGGTCATTTGCAGCAGAGAATTACACACTGTTTGCAAAACGGCTTCTGACCTGCTGTTTGGGCCTTGCTGCAGATGAAACATCTGAACATGGTATGCCAAGTGACTTTGAAGCCTTCATAAATTGGGTTAAATCAGAACCCACAAATCTTTAGATTGGGTGGTCTCAGTAATAATTCTTCATTAGATGTAATGTTACAACCAGAGTCAAGCATGAGCAAGGCTGGAGGACAAAACAGCAAGGATATAGCCCAGACCTCCAGGTCATTTATCACTGTTGCACTTGTGTCTTTCCTCAGGCCGCAGTGGGGTACCTCCTAACTGGATAATGAAATGGAACTTCTGAAGGGTTCCAGCTGACCTAAACTGCTCCATAGGAAGGCATGGAGGAGACATTGTCTAGCAAAGAGTGAGTAATGTGCTAATGAGAGAAGCATTATCATAATGAAGCAGTTCAGTGGTGTCTGTCTTCTCTGTGCCAGAGCTGACTGTAGGAACTGACACTGCAGAACTGGAACCACTGAGAGCAAAGGGAATGGTCAGATTCTGAAACTGTAGAGGCAAGTGACAGTGGATAACCATTAGAAGCCAAGTGGACACAACCATTATAATCAGCAGTGAGATCAGAATGGCAGCCAGAGGGTGGCGATCTTGTTGAAAGAGATCTGAACCATGAGGTGACAAGGTCCATTATATCAATGACATCATGGTAATCTGACTAGATGAGCAAAAAGTGGTTAATATTTTGCAGGCCTGCGTAAGGCACATGCATATGGATGAGGGTAAGAGGTAAATTCTGAAAAGTCAAAGGTTTACTGCATCAATAAAAATTTTAGGGATTTAGTGCTATTGGATATTCCAGCATGTCCACTTCCCTTAGCTTCTATATTCCTTCCTCTACCTAAAAGCAACTTGGGCTTTTCTCACTTCATTGGGAAAGCCAACCACCTTCTCTAGGCTTCTAATTACTATCTCAGCAGAGTGTGCGCTCCATCCCCTGGGGTCCTTGCCAGTGTCTTGAGAGCGTACCCTGAAATCAATGAATTCTTGGTTTCCCAGGCTTTTTTATAGCCCCACTCTTGATTAGGCACCCTTGAAATCCAAACCTAAGTGTATTCTCCTGACCCCGGACGGTATGTGCTAGCTACTTCTTGCAATGGATGAATAGTTTTCTCCTCTCTTATCAGGCCTAACACACCCCCAGTTGGGTTATGCTGAGATTTAACTCTAATTACCACCCTACAAGGCAGGAAAGGAAATGGGTTTAGCTCCAGGGGAGAAGCTGTTGTCTTGCGGAGGAGAGACTCCTGCAGCATCTTCCAGCCCAGGGAAAGTTCTAGCTCTCCCTAGGGAAGTTGGGCTACCTCTGCAAACTCAGAGGGTTTTACAGAGCCAAGATCTTCAGGGGTATCCATCCATATATCTAGTTGCCATGTTTTCAAGTTCCAGGTTTTACCCACCAGGGTCTTGATCTTTGCTTAACAAAAATACCTTGGCTAAGCATTCCAGTGTCTCTAGAGCTCTGTGATAGTAATAACTTAGGTTTGAGATTGTTGTTTAGTTATGCTTGCCCTTCCACTGCAGAAGCTCAGGCCTCTTTGTAAGTGACCACAGAGGCCCTGTGAGTCACATTTACCCAGAAACTGTTTGTTAACAACCCAGTCTCTCCTTTATCTGCTGCAGGGCATCAGTGCAACTCTGAAATCATCAACTCTGCTGTCTTTGTAGGTTTTCTCCCTCTGTATTTTCAAAGCCTGCATCATTGCACTTGTAGCATTCCCTTTCAGCAGGGCATTTTTCAAGCTTCCTTTGGTGAAATCTTTATCAATTAAACCAGTATCTTGTAACAGATTCTATTCATGCTCAGCCTACCAAGTATGGGATCTTTACCTCTTTACCTATTAGGCAATGGATGAGCACATTCCAAATCCCCCCATTATCATATTTTTCCTCAGATGACTCATGGTATCACATGAGAAGCAGATGCCAAGATAGACAGGATTAAAAATGTAGAAAATATATTAGAGAAAATACCTATGACATGGAGAGGAAGCCACGTGATGCATGTCTACTGTAGTGCATGTCTAACCTCTAATGGAAAAAAGTAAGGTTGTAGGAAACTTCTTAGACTAAGTGCAATTCTGATAAAAGTCTGGCAAAATCACTAGAGTCCTTGAGCTACTTCACTTCCTTGCTTGTCCTGCTAGAGTGCCCAGTGTGAGGAAGACCAAGGGTTATGTGTCCCAGATACAGCTCCACTATGGATTTGGCTTTGGAGGAATTCCAGTTCCATACCTATGTATATTTTGAGAGCACATTAACTTGGTTGCCAATTCATTAGATGGTGGGGGATTGCTTTTAATCATCATCTGGCATACCTTTAAATCTAGTGGCTTGTTTAGGATTTAATCAGGCGATAAAAAATTTTTGATAAAAATTACATCCCAAGTTGTTGTTTTATGTTACAAACTTGAGATATTAGAGTGATTTGAGATAAACTAAAGTTAGAAGTATTCTTTTGAATGAGCTCTATGAATCAGATGTATTTTATAATTATTGTTTATTTGATTATTAAGCCCTAAGGGTACGTTTAAGATTTTAATTTTCTGGGAAATGTATGCCAAAGCTTGACATTGGGAAGATTGCTATAAAACACAAAGGATATCCAAATGATGGTGCTAACACAACTGACCAGTTCATAAATAATATTTGTATGATTTTATAGGCTGGCTGCCAATAATTATGTTAGTTACCCCTGCTAAGGAAATATCTCATTCCAAGATACTAAAGTTAGGCTTTACTGCAGAAAATTCATAAATATCATCATAAATGTATAGGATTTTAATAAAAACTCATTAATCAAATTGTATAGACGTGGAATGATGGTACCCTCTGGTGAGGGGCAGGTCATGGTGGTCAAGACTATGAAGGAGAGTGATAATGTTCATTCTTGTGTTAGAATTTATTTACTATGTAATGTAACAAATTTAATAATTATGAATTAAATTGAAGTTACAAATCATAGTATAGTCATCATTCTGAAATCACACAGTATTTGGAGACTATGATATACTGACTGTAAGAAGTATTAACATAGATTTACATATGAACATGCTTACATACTATGGGTTCTATTCTGTTAAGACCCTGACCCTTTATAGGATGACAACCTGACCTTAGCCAACATGGAATGACCTAGATTTGGAGAAATATACCAAAGTACCACTAATATCACAAGACCACACTATAGTAACTTACACCACGAATCCTGGAAACTGGGAAAAGACACCTCCACATTAATTCTGGAGTAAGAAATAATAGGCATTTTGGGACTAGGGAGAGTGAGGAGGCTCAGCATAGTTTTGTTCATGGGGTTAATTCCATGTGGAGACAGACAGGAGTGAAAGGGAGCACCCAATCTCCTCTTTGTTCAACCATGTCACTGTAGAACCACCCCTTCTGAGAAAAGGCTTCTAGGGCAAGCCTCCAAACTCAAGGGGGCAGGTCTACATTCCAGTCCTGCTATTTAGTGGCAAGGCTGACATCTTGGAGGTGTAGTTATAAGTCTCGTCTTCCTGAATTTGAGAGGGGGACATCAATGAGGGTCACTACGAGAAAGAGCTGTGTGAGCTCATCAGGATGAGTAACAGAGAGAAGCAGCTTATAATGGCCAGGAAAGAAAGTTGTAGTAGGAAAATCTGAGACAGTCATTCCAGGGTACATGTAAAATTGTACCTTTGCAAATATCTAGAAATCAATGTCCCCTTCCTACCTGATTTGAACAAAACAACCCTGTGAGGTTTAATTTGGCCTTTAAAGGAAGTGTAACAATAGCTACAAGTTAGGGACCTCAGTGGATTACCCTGTAGAAGCTCTAAGTTTAGCAAAGTCAGAAGCTGGCAGATAAAGCTTCATCCAAAAAAATCAATGCTGGCCACTTAGTTCAGAAGCTCCCTACCTGGGTGGCTCAGTCTGTTAAGTGCCCGACTCGGCTTTGGCTCAGGTTATGATCTCATGGTTTGTGAGTTTGAGCCCTGCATCAGGCTTCACGCTGGCAGTACGGAGCCTGCTTGGGATTCTTTCTCTTTCTCTCTGCCCCTCTTTCACGCATTCTCTCTCTCTCTCTCAAAATAAGTAATAAACTTAAAAAATTTAGAAACACATCAAAGCCACATGGACTGAGATTTCATTCTGGGTAGCCTGGGACTGCCTCTTCTGGGTCTGGGATCTCCACCCCCATCTAGGAAACAATTCCATCAGCTCTAGATGAGCTATGTCCTCCCAGTGGAGCCTGAATCTCTGACCTTTGAATATGGTTCTAAGTACCTGATAGGCAAAGTACCAGAAAAGCCAGTTACTATACTCTTATCAACTGAGAAAAAATTAGGCTGTTGCTCAAGGGATATAAAGCCTTTCCTAGCAGCCAACTTTGTCAGAAAATTTTCATGAGGGGCTTTCTAGAGCAAAAGCTGAAGGATGTAGTGGCCAATGTCTTCCATGTTACTAGAACAAAGTGAATAGTGGATTTCATTAACCTGTTTGTTTGTTTGTTTTTTTATAGCATCCCTGATGAAAGCTGAAAGCATAACACCAAAACATAGCACAGCAAATGTGATTGTGTGTGAGTCCAAGAAAATATTGTCCAAATAATTGAGGGTCCTGTTCAATCTGAGTGTGAAATGTGGAATAACAAGAATTGTATGTGTTGTATGACCTCAAATCAGTTCTTCTCAAACATGAATTAGTCTTTGGAAAGAGGCAGCAGATGATTTGAAATGAATCTCTATTAAGGGTTTAGAAAATTGTTTTGCTTGTCCAAACTTAACACAATACCTAAAAAAAATTAAATGACTATGTGGACTAAAGTTAATATACAACATTACAGTAATGAAGCAGCTTAACCAAGGCTTTTGATCCAGATGAATTTCCATCTCTCTTTTGTTTGGGGGTAACCTTGAAAGTCCACAAAGGCAAAGCTAGATGTATTTAATCTCCCAAGTCTACTGAATACCCAGTTATAAGCTGAAGCCTAGTTCCTACACACTTAGATGTTAGGCTACAGGCTCTTTTTACCCATTTTTAAAAACCTACCTCTGGCAATTTCTTTCAACCCCTGAAGGCCTGGTTGGTTTCAGGGCCTATACTTGCACTCTGGTATCTGATATCTGGACAGAGGAGCAGATTGTTCTCTTTTGTGATCCTGAAGGAATTCCTAAAGCAAAGCTGGTTATTTCATAGGCCCCGGCAAATTTTGCAGGTAAGAGCTAGCTCCACCCAAGAGGATCTTGTGTGCCATGAGGAATGGAAAGGGATACTATCTACAAGATCAGCTGGTTTAGAACTTAGACTAGAATGGATAACTCCTTAGCTTTGATAGAAATGTTGAATACATCATTTGGGAAAGTAGGCTCTTTATGCCTGCTGGAGTTCATCTACCAAACAGATTAGTAACTCAACAGGAAATTTTTATATTTATAGGGAGCAATCCATCGGAATATAACTCCAGGGGTGCCAGGGTGGCTCAGTCAGTTAAGTGTCCGACTTCAGCTTAGGTCATAATCTCATGGCATGTGAGTTTGAGCCCTTCATTGGGCTCTGTGCTGATAGTTCAGAGCCTGTAGCCTACTTCGGATTCTGTGTGTCTCTCTCTCTCTCTGACCCTCCCCTACTCATGCTCTCTCTCCATCTCTCAAAAATGAACATTTAAAAAATTAAAAAAAAAAAAAAAGAAATCTGTAGTGATAGGAGGATCATACCTCAAGATCACAAAAGCCATATATGAAAGACCCACCACTAATATCATCCTCAATGGGGAAAAACTAAGAGCTTTCCCCCTAAGGTCAGGAACAAGACACGGATGTCTACTCTCACCACTGTTATTCAACGTAGTATTGGAAGTCTTAGCCTCAGCAATCAGGCAACACAAAGAGATAAAATGCATCCATATCGGCCAGGAGGAGGTCAAACTTCACTCTTGGCAGATGACATGATACTCTATATGGAAAACACAAAAGTTTCCACCAAAAAACTGCTAGAACTGATTCATTAATTCAGCAAAATCGGATATAAAATCAATGCACAGAAATTGGTTGCATTCCTATACACCAATAATGAAGCGACAGAAAGAGAAATCAAAGAATTGATCCCATTTATAGTTGCAACAACACCCATAAAATACCTAGGAATAAATCTAACCAAGTAGGTGAAAAATCTATATGCTGAAACTATAGAAAGCTTATGAAAGAAATTGAAGAAGACACAAACAAAAAAGGGAAAGATATTCAATGCTCCTTGATAGGAAGATAAATATTGTTAAAATGTCAGTACTACCCAAAACAACTTACATATTCAATGCAATCCCTACCAAAATAACACCGGCATTCTTCACAGAGCTAGAACAATCCTAAAATTTGTATGGACCCAGAAAAGACTCCAAATAGCCAAAGCAATCTTGAAAAAGAAACCAAAACAGGCATCACAGTACGGGACTTCAAGCTGTATTACAAAGCTGTAATCATCAAGACAGTATGGTACTGGCACAAAAACAGACACTCAGATCAATGGAACAAAGTAGAGAACCCAGAAATGGACTCATAAATGTATAGCCAACTAATCTTTGACAAAGCAGGAAAGAATATCCAATGGAATAAAGACAGTCTCTTCAGCAAATGGTGCTGGGAAAACTGGACAGCGACATGCAGAAAAGTGAACCTGGACTACTTTCTTACACCATACACAAAAATAAACTCAAAATGGAAGAAAGAGCTCAATGTAAGACAGGAAGCCATCAAAATCCTCCAGGAGAAAGCAGGCAAAAATCTCTTTGATCTTGGCCACAGCAACTTCTTACTCAACATGGCTCTGGATGCAAGGGAAACAAAAGCAAAAATGAACTATTGGGGCCTCATCAAAATAAAAGCTTCTGCCCAGTGAAGGAAACAATACGCAAAATTAAAAGGCAACCGATGGAATGGGAGAAGATATTTGCAAACGACATATCAGATAAAGGATTAGTATCAAAAATCTATAAAGAACTTTTTGAATTCAACATCCAAAAAACAAATAATCCAGTGAAGAAATGGGCAAAAGACACGAATAGACACTTCTCCAAGGAAGACATCCAGATGGCCAACCGACACATGAAAAAATGCTCAATATCACTCATCAAGGAAATACAAATCAAAACCACAATGAGAAACCACCTTACCCCTGTCAGAATGGCTAACATTAACAACTCAGGCAACAACAGATGCTGGCAAGGTTGCAGAGAAAGAGAATGTCTTTTGCATTGCCAGTGGGAATGCAAACTGGTGCAGCCACTCTGGAAAACAGTATGGAGTTTCCTCAAAAAATTAAAAATAGAGGGGCGCCTGGGTGGCACAGTCGGTTAAGCGTCCGACTTCAGCCAGGTCACGATCTCGCGGTCCGTGAGTTCGAGCCCCGCGTCGGGCTCTGGGCTGATGGCTCAGAGCCTGGAGCCTGTTTCCGATTCTGTGTCTCCCTCTCTCTCTGCCCCTCCCCCGTTCATGCTCTGTCTCTCTCTGTCCCAAAAATAAATAAACGTTGAAAAAAAAATTAAAAAAAAAATAGGACTACCCTATGACCCAGCAATTGCACTACTAGGTATTTACCCAAGGGATACAGGTGTGCTGTTTTGAAGGGACACATGCACCCCTATGTTTATAGCAGCACTATCAACAATAACCAAATTGTGGAAAAAGCCTAAATGTCCATCAACTGATGAATGGATAAAGAAATTGTGGTTTATATACACAATGGAGTACTACGTGGCAATGAGAAAGAATGAAATATGGCCCTTTGTAGCAACGTGGATGGAACTGGAGAGTGTTATACTAAGTAAAATAAGCCATACAGAGAAAGACAGATACCATATGTTTTCACTCTTATGTGGATCCTGAGAAACTTAACAGAAACCCATGGGGGAGGGGAAGGAAAAAAAAGAAAAAAAAGAGGTTAGAGTGGGAGAGAGAGCCAAAGCATAAGAGACTCTTAAAAACTGAGAAGAAACTGAGGGTTGATGGGGGGTGGGAGGGAGGGGAGGGTAGGTGATGGGCATTGAAGAGGGCATCTTTTGGGATGAGCACTGGGTGTTGTATGGAAACTAATTTGACAATAAATTTCATATAAAAAAAACAATAGCCAAAGTATGTAAAGAGCCCAAATGTCCATCGATGGAGGAATGGATAAAGAAGATGTGGTATATATATACAATGGAGTATTACTCGGCAATCAAAAAGAATGAAATCTTGCCATTTGCAACTACATGGATGGAACTAGAGGGTATTATGCTAAGTGAAATTAGTCAGAGAAAGACAAATATCATATGACTTCACTCATATGGGGACTTTAAGATACAAAACAGATGAACATAAGGCAAGGGAAGCAAAAATAATATAAAAACAGCGTAAGAGACTCTTAAATATGGAGAACAAATAGAGGGTTACTAGAGAGGTTGTGGGAGGGGGATGGGCTAAATGGGTAAGGGACATTACGGAATCTACTCCTAAAACCATTGTTGCACTATATGCTAACTAACTTGGATGTAAATTTTAAAAATTAAAATAAAATTAAAAAAAATAAAAGATGTTCCATTTGTTAGGACTATGACATTATTGAGGCTCAGTGGTGTCTGGCAGTTTTATTTTTTTCATCTTGAACTGGCTTCAACTGACTTGTAAGAACAAATTTTGTGAACCTCTTCTAAACTCTGAATTCAGTGACATTTTGGAAACTGGAATCAGCCATGATGGGAATATTTCACCATAAAAATGGACAATTATCCTAAAAAAAAAACAATAGCCAAAGTCTGGAAAGAGCCCAAATGTCCATTGATGGTTGAATGGATAAAGAAGATGTGGTATATACATACAATGGAGTATTACTCAGCAATCAAAAAGAATGAAATCTTGCCATTTGCAACTACATGGATGGAACTAGAGGGTATTATGCTAAGTGAAATTAGAGAAAGACAAATATCATATGACTTCACTCATATGAGGATTTTAAGATACAAAACAGATGAACATAAGGGAAGGGAAGCAAAGATAATATAAAAACAGGGAGGGGGACGAAACATAAGAGACTCTTAAATATGGAGGACAAACAGGGTTGCTGGAAGGGTTGTGGGAGGGGAGATGGGCTAAATGGGTAAGAGGCATTAAGGAATCTACTCCTGAAATCATTATTGCACCATATGCTAACTAACTCAGATGTAAATTAAAAAATAAATTTTTAATAAAAAATTAGAAATAAGCATTAAAATATGCAGGAAATAAAAAAGAAACCTGCTAAGGGGGTATATCTTGAAATTTCTCATACACAAGAAAAAAACTTTTTGCAACTGTTGTGTGAGGATTAATGGTAGCTAGACTTATGATAATCACTTCACAATGTATACAATATCAAATCATTATGTTGTACACCTGAAACTAATATATGTTAATTATATTTCAATAAAAGAATCTTTAAGAATGAAAGAAAAAATCTAACTCCAAAAGCTACTGTATAGAAACCCAGCTTAACTTGGTTACTAGGTAACTGCTTAGAAGTCCATGTGAAGACAAGTATGCAACCCAAATTAAGACATAACTTTTTAAGATCTCTTTTAGATGACTCACTTGACCAGCTAGGTTGAAGACAAAATAATGAAGTCCAGGATCTAGAGTTGATTTCCTTCTGTGGAGAAGATGCATTTGTACTCTGAGGGAGGTGTAGTCTTTAGATGAGTTCACAGGGAAGTGCTAGCAATTAATTCTCTTAAGTTCTATGCCGTATAAGATGTGGGGGAAGGACAGGGGGGCAGTCAGGAGTACCTCTCCAATACTGACTAGCAGTGTAGATGGGTATCATACACAATTAAGCCCAAGGGTGAACTGCTGGGGCAGATCAGCTGGGACCAAGTTCAGTGCTTTGACCAGGAGATGGCAGTGTCTAATCACACAGCAGAGCTCACTGAACCCTGAGGCATCTTGGCTAGATGGAGCTATTACTGAATAGCTTCTGAGAGGCCTTTCTGGGAAGAAATTATCAGCAGTGACTGACTCAAGCGGTATTAGAAGGACATCTGGGTTCCACAACTGTGGGTAAAGATAGTTCTTGGGAGGAGAATGGCTAAGCTAACTGACCTAGTCAGAGGCTGATTAGCAGAAAGAGAACCCCAAGAAAGGGAGGAGATGCTGAAAGTCTAAAGCAGAGCAAAGACAAAACTAGTGAAGAGCAAGAGTTGGACCAACAGGTGTAGATCTCAGAAGAGAGCCAATCCCAGAGGGGCCAGAGGAAAAAGACTAGTTCTATCAGCAGAAGAATTGTGGAGACTGCATTTCAAAGCACTATTGTTCTAGTGCTCATGGCTCTCTTGACCCATTCTCCTTCACTATACAAATAATACTTCCAACATGTACTGAGCTAGCAAAGCAGGCAGCAGGTGAGCAAGACAGATGGTACATGCTCTCTTTGATCTCTGTTTTCTGGTTAAGGTACCTGACATCTTCCACCTATCTTGGGAGCAGTGTTCCTCACAGTGGTTCACGATCCCACCTATGTTGGTCCCTCCTCTTTGGAGGCTGCTCTCTTGCCAAAAGAATGATGGTTCTTGGTTTATATGCACTGCTTTGGAGTCTACTAGAATGCAAGTGATGGTGATAGGGATAAGGCTTTTAGGAGGTGAGATACTATGTGCCACAGAAAGAAAATAAACTGTCAGTATTACCATAGCAACTTTGGCTCTAAAATATAAAGCCAGTGAACTTCAGTGATGTCTAGGAGCTAAAATATCTAAGAAAATAATAGAATTGTGGCTTATAAAACAGTGGCCTTAAATACTTATTAAATATACTTTTACTTATTAAAAACTAATACTTTATGGCCTTGTGTTTCAATTATTTTGTCCTATGGTCATATTAATATGCTGCTGATGCTAATACTTATTTGATGTAGTTGTTCATACTTATTAAAAAGTTTTTATATAATTTCATAAGGCAATCAGTGTCTTACTTGGGCCTATTCTATTATTGATGACTTCATAGGGAGCATATGAGTAAATTGATTGCCTAAGATAATCTGGTCCTGAATCCCAGGACTCCTACTTTAGTCCAGTGAACTTTGTTCATGATAAAATCTAGTTTATGTAAGCAGAAATTGCACCTATATACTCTTTTAGGTCCCATGGTTTCACATATTAAGGTGTACAAGTTTTGAACATTAGTAAATCCTCTGGAGCACTCATGATAAGATACCTGATGGTGATCAGGGAACCAAGGTAAAGAGACCTGCTCTGTCACTTCCATATACAACCTTGCTCAGGGGGTGGGGACAGAGAAATTGGTGCTTCCTGTCCCCCATCATCTTGGTTCTGAAGCAAGACTCCTTCCAGATATCCAACTGCAGAATATGAATCATATTTTTTAAAGTTTATTTGTTCTGAGAAAGACAGTGACAGGGTGAACATGGGAGGGCTAGAGAGAGGAGACAGAGAATCCCAGGAAGGCTCTGCACTGATGGTGCAGAGCCTGACACAGGGCTCAAACCCACAAAACCATGAGATCATGACCTGAGCAGAAACCAAGAGTCTGACACTCAACCAGCTGAGCCACACTGGTGCCCCTGAATATGAATCATTTTAAAAGTCTGTCCAAAATATTGTGATGCCCTTTGCGGGCACTGTTTTCTCCTAAGAAGCAAGGCCAATGTTAGCTTTCTTAGATATTTGTGTTTTAGAGCCAGATGGATAACAGAGAAACAGAAAAACCCCTGGTGGAGAAGCCAGCACCAGGCAGAGAGCCAGACTATGGGACAAAATAATCAGCCCCCAAGGCCATAAGACACTTCAGTTGTCACGGAATAAATGATGAGAGGGGTCTTTGGTGGTAACCCCAGAAAGCCCTATGGTTGGGCCAAATCTGGGTAAAACATGCTATCAAGAGTCTTAAATTTAGTGGCAACCCTTGTGTGCATGCACCATTGTGCTTTGTTTAAATAGAATGGCTATAATCCAAAGGAATGACTTATTTTGTCTTTGGGTCAAATGGGCCATAATATTCTCCAAATACCTATGGTGTATCCTTTCAGCTACCTATGGTTTCATTCATATCTGTAGGGAATATTTATATCTTGTTCCTATTAGCATGTTCTCCAGGTTCTCATTGGACCTCTACTGATGAGCTTGGCATTTGCTAATCCAAGGCTTTTTGTTTGTGCAGCCTGGAAGAGCTGAGGTGTTAGTCCTGGAGGCAAGTCTAAGAGGTATACAGATCCTTCCACAAAAGTGGAAAGCTGAAGTGCACACTTAAATACTGCATCTCACCTTAGCTTTTTCACCTACCTCTTATTCTCCCCTATCTCAAGTTTCCCCTTTCCCTCTCCCTGTTTCCTGGGTATGGGCAGTTTATTTAGGAGATGATTCTACGAACTTATCTCAGGCTCTGCTTTTAGGAAAACCCAAACTACGATACAGGCCCTAGGTTTGGAAGATTTGGGTCACTCAGAATAAAAAAAACCTATAATTCAAACAACTGAGTGAGGGAAAAATACATCATAAGCTATAAAACCACAGTAAGGTACCATTCAACGGTGAAAGATGAGACCAGAAGTGAAGATAATTCTTGACAGAACATACAGTTCATGTTTTAAGTTTCCTCCATTAGAGAAGAAATAGAAAAATTCAGCTCTAACATGATTTCCACACTTTATGCTATTTGAGCCTTGCTGGGATCCCTCAGTTGGTAGTCTTTTTCTAATCTTTCTTTTTTTTTTTTTTTTTAATTTTTTTTTCAACGTTTATTTATTTTTTGGGGGACAGAGAGAGACAGAGCATGAACGGGGGAGGGGCAGAGAGAGAGGGAGACACAGAATCGGAAACAGGCTCCAGGCTCTGAGCCATCAGCCCAGAGCCTGATGCGGGGCTCGAACTCACGGACCGCGAGATCGTGACCTGGCTGAAGTCGGACGCTCAACCGACTGCGCCACCCAGGCGCCCCTCTAATCTTTCTTTTTAATCTTGTAGGAGCCAATGAATCTTGTTGCCTATTCTGTCTTTGGTGCTCTCTAGAAGTAGTCTTTCTCATTCTTTAAAAAGGCAACTTTTGCCTCAATTGTAAGGGAGATTTAAGATTATCTGGTGATTCTGATTAAGAGACTGAGAGGGAGACTACTTAAGGAACTGGCACCCTGCGCAGAAGGTTCCAGTTCAAGATGGTGACATAGGAAGCTCCTGAACTCACCTCTTCCCATGGACACACTGAATCTATAGCCGCACAGAGAAGAATTCCCCTTAAAAGAAATCCAGATGAGAAAAAAAAAAAAAAAACCCAAATGGGTAGGACAGGCTGAGACATACTTTCACCATATACCCTATCCTGGCATGGTGCCATAAAATGGGACAGTAACTCCCAACTCCCACCTTCTTCCTGAGGAGTGAAGAATTTGGGCCCGAACTTTTAAAATTTCCACCTGAGGGATGGGCCCCCCAAACACCTAGTTCTGAAGGCCAATGGGACTTGTATCCACAAGACCCACCAAACTATAAAAAACAAAGAAATGGTTCTTAACAGGCTCCTGAGGACTCTTCATGGCTATCCCTCCAGCGTTCAGCACAGAGGCAGAAGTCAAATGCCCATCTCACAATCTTTTCACTGAAAAGAGTCCTATTTGCATACCTTAAAAGCTGAAGCCTGAGAATCAGGCTCTTAATTTAGCATGCAACTAGAAGAGACTACTATTCCTCCAAGAGACCAGGGAGGCTCTCTCAGGAGCCAACTCCACATTCTCCCTATCTTGCTACCGGTCACTTGTATCTCCCTGAAAGGAGCTTGTGCGCATGTCTGGAAACTGGCTTTTGTGGCTGCTGCACAAAGAATGCACCCCTTGATCCACATAGCTCTGGTAGCCAGCAGGGCTTATATCTGCAGGTCTCATAGGACTGGAGTCAATAAAGAATCAGTTTTTTGCTTTTTGTTTTTTTTTTTTTTTTTTTTTTGAGAGAGAGAGAGAGAGAGAGAGAGAGAAAGAGGAGGGAGGGGCAGAAGGAGAGAGAGAATCTTTTTTTTTTTTTTTTTTTAATTTTTTTTTTTCAACGTTTATTTTTATTTTTGGGACAGAGAGAGACAGAGCATGAATGGGAGAGGGGCAGAGAAAGAGGGAGACACAGAATCGGAAACAGGCTCCAGGCTCTGAGCCATCAGCCCAGAGCCTGACGCGGGGCTCGAACTCCCGGACCGCGAGATCGTGACCTGGCTGAAGTCGGACGCTTAACCGACTGCGCCACCCAGGCGCCCCGAGAGAGAGAATCTTAAGCAGGCTCCACGCCCAGCATGGAACCTGATGTGGGGCTCAATCTTATGACCATGAGATCATGACCTGAGCTGAAATGAAGAGTCAGACACTTAATTGAATGAGCCACCCAGGAGCCTCAAGAATAAGTTACCTCTGAAAAACTTAACAGAAGACCATGGGGGAGGGGAAGGGAAAAAAAAAAAAAAAAACGTTAGAGAGGGAGGGAGCCAAAACATAAGAGACTCTTAAAAACTGAGAACAAACTGAGGGTTGATGGGGAGTGGGAGGGAGGAGAGGGTGGGTGATGGGTATTGAGGAGGGCATTTGTTGGGATGAGCACTGGGTGTTGTATGGAAACCAATTTGACAATAAATTTCATATTAAAAAAAAAAAAAAACAAAGTGCTGAAGGGAAAAAAAGCTGCCCACACTTTATCTGATGAAACTGTCCTTCAGAATTGAAGGAGAGACAGTTTTACCGACAAACAAAAGCTGAAAAAGTTTATCACCACTAAACCAGACTTATGAGAAATATTAAAGGACTTCTTTGAATTGAAATGAAAGGGCACTATTAGTAACAGGAAAAAATATGAATGTATAAATCTTACTGGTAAAGGTAAATATATAGCTAAATTCAGAATACTCTAATGTTGTAATGGTGGGAGTAAATCACCTATAGATCTAGCATAAAGATTAAAACACAATAGTAAAAATAACTATAACCACAATAATTTGTTAGCAGATACTCAAGGAAAAAATATGTAAATTATGTCATCAAAAACATAAAATGTGACGGGAAGGAAAGTAAAAATAGAGAGTATGTATTTTACTTTAGTATGCATTTGAACTTAAGTTGTTGTCAGCTTAAAATTGACTGTTATAGATGTAAGATCCTTTATATAAACCTTTGGTAACCATAAGCAAAAACCTATAGTAAATACACAAATGATAAAGAGAAAGGAATCTAAGCATACCACAACGGAAAATCATCAAATTTCACAGGAAGAGACAAAAAGAAGAAACAAAAGCATTATAAATAACGAGAAACAATTAATAAAATGACAATAATAAGTCCATATCTATCCGTTAAGTATTTTATTTTTTTTAAATATGAAATTTATTGTCAAATTGGTTTCGATACAACACTCAGTGCTCATCCCAACAAGTGCCCTCCTCAATACCCCTCCCACCCGCCATCAACCCTCAGTTTGTTCTCAGTTTTTAAGAGTCTCTTATGTTTTGGCTCCCTCCCTCTCTAACCTTTTTTTTCTCCTCCCCCACCCCCCCCCCATGGTCTTCAGTTAAATTTCTCAGGATCCACATAGGAGTGAAAACATATGGTATCTGTCTTTCTCTGTATGACTTATTTCACTTAGCATAACACTATCCAGTTCCATCCACGTTGCTACAAAAGGCCATATTTCATTCTTTCTTACTGCCACATAGTATCCATAAGTATTTTAAATGTAAATGGAATGAACTTTCCAATCAAAAGACATAAAGTAGCTGAAGGGACAAGAAAGATACAACTATGCTGCCTACAAAACACTCGCTTCAAATTTAAGAACACACAAAGACTGAAAGTTAAGTAACAGAAAAAGGTATTCCATGCTAATGGAAACCCACAGAAAGCAGGGGTAGCTATATTTATTATGTCAGACAAAATAGATGTTATAAAAAAAGAAGGTCATTATATAATGATAAAGGAGTCAATCTAACAAGAGGATATAAAATTTATAATATTTATGCATACAACATAGGAATACTTACATATATAAAGAGACATTAATGAGCCTAGAGGGAAAAATAGACAGCAATAGTATAATAGCAGGAGACTTCAATGTCCCACTCACAACAATGCATAAGTTACCCAGACAAAAAATTAAGAAGGAAACATTGGATTTAAACATGTTACCTAGATGTCCTTAACAGACTTTTATGGAATATTATATCCAAAGTAGAATATACATTCTTCTGAAGCACACATGGAATATTCTTCAGGATAGATCATATGTTACTCCACAAAACGAGTCTTAATAAATTTAAGAAGACTGAAATCATATCAAGCATATTTTCTGACCATAGTGAGATGAACTAGAAATCAATTACAAAAAGAAAACTGAACAATTCATAAAAATGTGGAAATTAAACTACATGCTACTTAACAACCAATTGTCAAAGAAGAGATAAAAAAATATCTTCAGACAAATGAAAATGGAAATACAACATTTCAAAACTTAAGGTATGCAGTAAAAGCTATTGTAACAGGAACGTTCATAGTGATAAATGACTTGGTTAAGAAACAAGAGAGATCTCTAATGACAACCTAACTTTACACCTCAATGACTAGAAAAAGTACAAACTAAGCCTGAAGTTAATAAAAGGAAGGCAATAACAAAGATGACAGAAGAAATAAATAAAATAGAGATTGAAAAGACAATAGAAAAGATCAATGAAACTAAAGCCATTTGTTTTGAAAAGCTAAGCAGATAGACAAATTTTTACCAAGAAAAAAAAAGAGTACTCAAATAAAATTATAAATGAAAGAGGAGATGTTACAACTAATACCACAGAAATACAAAAGATCATAAGAGAATACTACAAACAATTACATGGCAACAAATTGGACAACTTAGAAAAATGGATGCATTCCTTGAAACATAAACCTACCAAGACCAAATCATTAATAAAAAAATCTGAACAGACCAACAACTAGTAAAGAGATCAAATCCATAATAAAAAGTATTCCAACAATAGAAAAGCCCAGGAACAGATGGCTTCACTATAAATTCTATAAAATATTCAAAGAAAACTTAATATCAATTCTTCTCAAACTATTCCAAAACATAGATCAAACTATTCTAAACTATTCCAAAACATAGACCAAACATTTCCAAGCTCATTTTATAAGGTCAGCACTACCCTGATATCAAAACAAGACAAGGGCACTGCTCAAAAAGAAAATTATAAGCCAACATAGATAATAGAAATGCAATAAATGCATAAATGTAGACTCAAACATTTTCACAAAATGTTAGCAAGCCAACTGCAATAGCACATTAAAAGGATCATGCTCCATAATCAAGTGGGATTTATTTCAGGGATGCAAGGATGGTTAAACATCCTCAAATCAATCAATGTGACACACCACATTACAAAGTAAAGGTTAAAAATTATATGGTCATTTCAATAGATGCAGAAAAAGAATTTTTAAAATTCAACCTCCATTCATGTTAAAAATTCTCAAAAAACTGGGGCACCTGAGTGGCTCAGTCCGTTAAGTGTCTGACTTTGGCTCAGGTCATGATCTCAGGGTCCATGAGTTCAAGCCCCACATTGGGCTTTGTGCTGTCAGTTCAGAGCCTGGAGGTTGCTTCGGATTCTGTGTCTCCCTCTGTCTCTGCCCCTCCCCCGCTCACACTCTGTCTCTCAAAAAATGAATAAACATTAAAAAAATTTAAAAAAAATTCTCAAAAAACTGGGTACAAAGGGAATGTGCCTCAAGATAAAACAGATCATCTATGGTAAGCCCACAGTTAACATCATACTCAGTAGTAAAAATTTGAGTTTCCTCTAAGATCAAGAACAATGCAAGGATGCCCACTCTTGCCACTTTTATTCAACATAGCATTGGAAATCCTAGTTATAACAATTAGGCAAGAAAAAGATAATAAAATTATAAAATAAAAGACATCCAAAATTAGAAAGAAAGAGGTAAAACTGTCTCTATTTGCAGAAGACATATTTTGTATATAAAACCCTAAAGACTCCACCAAGAAAACTGTTGAAATTAATAAAATTTTAGAATAAAAAATTAATATATAAAAATAAGTGGCATTTCTATACACTGACAACAAACTATCAGAGAGAGAAATTAAGAAAACAGCCCCATTTACAATTTCATCAAAAAGAATAAAATACTTAGAATAAATTTCATCAAGGAGGCGAAAGATCTGTTTACTGAGTACTTACAAGACAGTGATGAAAGAAACTAAAGACGACACAAATAAATGAAAATATATTCCATACTTGTAGATTGGAAGAATACTGTTAAAATTCCCATACTATCCAAAGCCATTTATAGATTCATTACAACTTTTATCAAAATTCCATTGGCATTTTTCACAGAAATAGAAAAAACAATCCTAAAATTTGTATACAACCATAAAAGACCTTGAATAGCCAAAGCAGTCTTGAGAAGAAGGACAGAACTAGTAGAATCACACTTCCTAACTTAAAATTATATCACAAAATTATAATAATTCAAACAGTGTGGTGTTAGGATAAAAGTAGATATGTAGATCAAAGGAACAAAATAGAGAGCCCTAAAATCCATTTAAAATGGTCAATTAATTTATGACAAAGAAATCAAGAATATAATAGTGCTGGCAAAACTGGACAACCACATGAAAAAGAATGACATTAGACCTCTATCTTACATCATACAGGAAAATCAACTCAAACAGATCAAAGACTTGAACATAAGACCTAAAACTATAAAACTCATAGAAGAAAACATAGGAGGTAAGCTCCTTAACATTGATCTAGGCAATGATTCTTCTTACCTATGACACCAAAAGTACAGGCAACAAAAGAAAAACTAAACAAGTAGGACATGAAATGGAAAACGCTCCTGCAGAGCAAAGGGAACCATTGACAAAATGGAAATACAATCTGCAGAATGGGAGAGAATATTTGCAAGTCATATAGCTATTAAGGGATAATATCCAAAACATATAAAGAGCCATAAGATTGAATGGAAAAAACAATATGATTTAAAAATGGACAGAGGAACTGGATAGACATTGTCCAAAGAAGACTTCAAAATAACCAATGGGTATGTGAAAAAGTGGTCAACGTTACTATCAGGGAAATGCAGGTATCACCTTACATCTATTAGAATGCCTATCATCAAAAAGACAAGAGAAATAAGTGTTGGCAAATATGTAAAAAAAAGGGAACCCTTGTGCAGTTTAGGTGAGAATGTAAATTGATAGAGTCAGGAAACCTGAATGGAGACTGCTAAAAATTATAAATAGAATTACAAAATGATTCATCAATTCCACTTCTAGGTATATATGTAAAGAAAATGATATCACTGTATCAAAGAGACATCTTCACTCTCATATTCATTGCAGCATTATTCACAATAACCAAGACATGGAAACAATCTAAGTGTCCATGAAAGGATGAATGGATAAAGGTGATGTGGAACACACACACACACACACGCACACACACACACCGAGGAATATTATTAAGCCATACAAGAGGGAAATTCTGCCTTTTGTAAAAACATGGATGGACCTGAAGGCATTATTCTAGGTGAAATAAGTCAGATAAAGACAAATACTATATGATCTCATTTATACATGGAATCCCAAAACACATATAGAAACAGAGAACAGATTGGTGGCTACCAGAGTTGGGGGGGTGGGCACGGATAGGGTAAAAAAATGGGTGAAAGTTGGTCCAAAGTACAAACTTTCAGTTATAAGACAAATTTGCTCTAGGGATGTAACATATAATATGGTGACTACAATTAACAGTACTGTACTGCATATTTGAAACTTGCCAAGAAAGTAGATCTTAAAAGTTCTCATCACAAGAAAAAACTTGTAACTATGAGATGGTGGGTGTTAAACTTATTGTGGTAGTCATTTTGCACTACATATATATACACCAAATTATTGTACACCTTAAACAAATATAAGGCTATAAGTCAACTATATCTCTCAATAGAACTGGAAAAAAAAAGAAAAAAAAAGAAACTGGCACTCTGGGCTGCCATGGAGATAATCCATTCAGATCTCCTTTTGAGAAAGAATTTACTATGGACCTCTGAGGAGAGCAGTTGCTGACACCCTCTCTCTGCAGTGCCTTTGGGATCCAATCCAGTATCAGAGTAGCTCCCAGCCAATGAGTTAACACAGTGACGGTACTAGGGCCTGTCTGGCCATTGCTGACCAACCAGAAACCTCTCTGGTGGGTAATCTTTGCTCCAGAGCCTCTTTGAGTTAGTCAAGATATTGTCAGTTATGTAACTGGGGCCAAAACCTTTTCCTGCCCAATCCTGCATCTTTCCCTTTTATTTTTTATAGGTGCTTCTCTCCCCTTAAGTCTCTTACACTCCTAATTTGATGTCAGCATCTGTTTCCTGGAGGACTCAAACTAATACAATTGGTTGCAAGAGTGGTCTGAGACAGCAAGATAGGGTTCGGGGACTGGGCCATTCATTTACAGGTGGCAAAGAAGACCCTGTCCAGGATATTATATGAGGCATGAATAACCTGTGGATTTGTGTGTGTGTATGTGGGGAGAGTGGAGGGACCAACAAAGCCCATGGTCCAAGTACTACCTGCCACCTGATTTTGTTGCTGTTGTTTTAATTTGTATGGAAAAGTGTTTATTTTACCTTCAGTTTTTAAGAATATTAAAAAATATTGGACTTTTTAAAGAAGTCATTGATTTACAGAAAAAATAAGCAGAAAACTCTTGTCCACCTTCCTCCAAGTTTCCCTATTATTAACACCATGAATTAGTGTAGTACATTTGTTACAATTGATGAGTACAATATTTTTAACTAAAGGCAGTAGTTTACATTATGGATCACCTTTTGTGTTGTATACAAATGGCTTTTATACACAATGGCTTCTGTACACAAATGGCTTTTGACAAATGTACAATGACATGTATCTATATTATAGTGTCATACAAAATCAATTCACTGCCCTAAAAATTCAAGCTCCACCTATTAATTCCTGAGTCCCTTGAAACCACTGATACTTTTACTGTCTCCATAGTTTTGCATTTCCAGAGTCATATAGTTGGAATCATACAAGCACCTGCTTTTTTAAAAGTTTTATTGGATCACAGCCATATGCATTCATTTATATATTGTGTATTTTTGGAGTATGGGAGTTGAGTAGTTGCTACAACTACCTAATAATAGACAAAATATTGTCTATTTCTCCTAATTTGCACTACAACAAAGGGGTTGAGTAGTTGCTACAAAGACTGTTTGGTCCACAAAACCAAAAAAAAATTTATTATCTGGCCATTTATAGGAAATTTGTTGAGCCCTGGTCTATGGAACAAGGTGGCAGCCCAATCACCAAAATTTTCTCCAATTGAGAGAATATTCCAGTGAAGGAGAACTCCTCGGCCAAAGCAATCAATCATTCAATCTCTTCAGAAGTATGAGTGAATGTGGAAGAACATGTAGACAAGGACAATAGAATTGGCTAGCTGGTACTAAATTGCATTGATCCATTACAGAGAGATAATGAAAAGCTGAGGCAGTTAACAAACCTTTGAAGAGTAAGTGTGAATTCCAGAAAGCTTCTTTAAGAAGCTTCCAAAAAGCTCTTGTTCCCTGAAGAGCAAAAGAAATAGAAGACCAAACTCCAGATTAATAGTTGCTGTGATGCAAAATTGATTGAATGCACAACTGAGACAAGTCTCTTATACCAAGGTCAGGGCCTGGTTGGACAAACCTGGGATTCTTAGTATGGTATGGAATTATGTTACTTCCCATACTCCTCTGAATTGTTAGACTGCAGACAGGGCAAGCACACCCTTCTTTTCCTATGAAGAGATGGTCACCTCTTGTCCCACCTCCAACACCTCACTATAGTAGCCCCTTCCCTACAAGGCAACAGGGGTTCCACATAACATCTGACCCTGATTTTCTCTGGCATCTAGTCTGCTAGCTGGGGGTAAGCATAATCAGTCATGGAGATTACTGGGCTTGATAAGAGAAAGGAACCTTACCACAAAGGACCTGTAAAGATTAGCCATCATGAGTTGGCAGGGGCCAGGATAGCACCTCTGGATTTGGATTTTGAGTGTACTTGATCAAGGGGACCAGACCATTAGACCAGATAATGGACAGATTATTGACTTGAGTCATTACCTTTGGATATTAGATTTAACATCCTGGCGAAGGCTTCAGGGGTTGGGGCAAATTTACTGCTAGGGAGACTCCCAGAAATCCAGAAATTACAAGGGCCCATGCTGAGCCACGTTGAAATAATTTCATTTCAATGATAAAAGAGGAAGGAAGTAAAAGTCTAAGGATATAGACACGCTGGATTAAATGTATCTTATGAATTATGTTCCATAGGGCAGCCCAAAACGCACCCATTCACCAAATCCATTAGGAATGCACTGGCAAGAGGGCACCAGCATTAGTAAGAAGTAGTCATCATAAGGAGTAGACAGTAGGAGGTGCAGTTAAGGGTGTTAGCTTTTTTCTAACGATGGGATGATAGGGTTCCTGAAGCAAAAGAGTCCAGGTGGTAGACTTCAACTACTAAAAGCCAGCATGTTATGATTATTATAATGCCAGGCCAGGCTAGAATGGCAGCCAGCAGGGAATGACCTCCAGAGGTTATAAAGATGTGTAATAGAACACACATCTGAAGAAGCAAACTACATGAGAAAATCAGTTAAGGGTACTGATTAATACTTATGATGAGAAGAATGAACAAATGGCTGAGAAGCCTAGGAGTAGTTATTTTAATAAAAAGTCATCATTTCTTGCTCTGTCACCAGACTGAGCCAAAATTACTCTGCCAGTTGTTATTTGTCAGCCTTTATCATCTTGCCCAGGAATGGCATGATGGACACACAGGCAGAGGGTCCACAGTGGCAGAGATGGAGGCTAGGTTTGGGCCCAACAACGTGGATTCACATTCAACAAGGCCAATCTAGCTACTGTTGCTTCTGAATGTCCAACATGCGCATAACAGAGACCAACACTGAGACCTTGACTGTGTGCCCTTTTCAAGGAGACCAACCAGCTATGTGGACATTAATTACATTGAGACCCTTCCATCCCAGAAAGACTAGTGAATCAAACTCACAGGATTAGAAACTTCTGGTATGGATTTATCTTCTTTATAAGATGCCCTCAGAACCTTATTCAGTATCACTATCTAGAGGATTACAAAGCTTCTAATCCACACAACACAGCATATGACCAAAGCCTCTCATTGTGGCCAAGGAGTTATGAGAGTAAGCCATGACCATAGGATTTCCTGGTGATATCACATACTGCACTACCCAGAATTATCTGGTCTCAGATGGTTTTGGAAAGGCTTGCTGAAGGCAAAGCTGAAGCTTGCATTCAGACAGGGTACAAACTTACAGAATGCATTGTGTGTACTATTGAGAAATTTCTAGATGGCAGAGTGACTCCAGTAGGGAGAACCTTTGGACCAGGAACCAGGTTGAGAAGCTGGAATGGCTTTGCTCACCATCATTCCCAATATCTCACTAGGGGAACATTGTATTTCTCATTCCCACAAAGATGGGCTCTATAGTATTAGAAGTCCTGGTCTTCAAAGAAGAAACATTCTTGTCTGGTGACACAAAGGATCCCAATGAACTATAAACTATTAACTATGGTCACCACCAGGGGATGAAATTTCTCCTTGGAATTACTCTCCAGTTACCCACGGCAGTAGCTGGCTTGATAATATGCACATTAGTGGCTACTTTGTTTCCCCACTCTTCTATCAGGGTTCCTTCTAACTCTCAAATCAACTATTTGCATTCATACCTCTTGGTCTGCTTTTGAGGGAACCCAAACTAAGGCACAGGTCTAGGGAACATAAGAGATACTAATTCTTGCTCCTAATATTCTGTTTGACTAAAATCATTTTAAACCTAAACAAATCTAATAAATCTATACTATATGAACCCTGAAACAAGAATCCCCTAGTTACTGTTATTTACAAATGGTTCTTCTTTGGAATACTAATGTGCAATAGTCAAAATAAGATGTCATTCAAGTGGTGCTTGATGATCTTACCTGCCCATAGATCATTCCACTGATGGTACAGAGGAACATAGGAGATTCAAACTCAAGGCAATTGAAGTTTATAGAGGCCATTAACAAGATGAGATCCATAGCCAAGAATCTTTCTGCCCATAAGATGGGGAAAGTAGTAGCTAGCTTGGAGCAAGGTTTATTCTTTACCACTTTTTGTGCATTGCATGGCCAAGGTGGGGAGAGACAAGCTCCTCTGCAACCCTCTGAAGCAGGGACTGAGTGGTGATAAAAATTTTAATGAAGCCAGATAAATTAAGGGAAATACTGTGAAAATATTGAGGCTCTGGGACACCATTCAGACAGGAATAAGGTTGACAGTGTTAGAATGGAAGACAGCAAGGAAGCAGTCATACTCACAGGATGCTGCTGTAACCAAGTTTGTTACGGGAGTGGGTTAGTTATTCATTTTATGGACCACTACTCTCCAGTTTCCCATTTCAGTAAATGAGCTTACTTATACTCTGCCGCACCACCATCTCTTAAATCTATCTTTTTTTTTTTTTAATTTTTTTTTCAACGTTTATTTATTTTTGGGACAGAGAGAGACAGAGCATGAACGGGGGAGGGGCAGAGAGAGAGAGAGGGAGACACAGAATCGGAAACAGGCTCCAGGCTCTGAGCCATCAGCCCAGAGCCCAACGCGGGGCTCGAACTCACGGACCGCGAGATCGTGACCTGGCTGAAGTCGGACGCTTAACCGACTGCGCCACCCAGGCGCCCCTTAAATCTATCTTTGTATTACAGAAGGGATAAGTCTCCCCTGAGGGAGTTGAAAAACAGCAAAAGCAGGATTTGAACCATGTCTTCAGGGATGATTACCTTTGTCCGGAATGATATTGTCATTCTCCTATAGGACAGAGGTCATGGAGATCACTGTCCAAGACCATTCTTGCCCAGAGCTGCAGGCCTGTGTCTGGGGGACATTTGGAGGAATAGGGAAGCTAGTGCTCATTTCTCCTCTGCTGTGTAATGGTGCCTCCCTTTACTAAATCCAAAAAATGAATTCTGAGCTCTCTGGTACCTTGCACAAAGGAGGAATTGAGAGAACTCCATGGTAGACCAAGTTGCTCTCTTTCCAGGCAGGATATGGGTGTATATAAGGAGAACCTCAAGCCACCTAGTTACTTTCTGGTGCCCTGCATCTAACTGGTTCAGGATACTTAAACTTTCAGGAATAGGAGATGCAGGATCATATTAATGCAGTTGGTAAAGAATGTTGTTGGAGGATTTTATGGTTTGCATATCACTCTCAAAACTGACTGCCCACCATAATTTATTCTTGTGGATGGAGGCAAATTAACATTCTCTGCATCCAATGTGCTTTAAACTATGCAGAATAAGTTTTGCCTGTGGCTAGATCTAAGCAACTTCCTTTATCTTTAAATACATGCTTAAATCTCTTGAAAGACAGTATTGTATAGAGGCGGGTAAAAGCAAGAGCTCTGCATTTAGATTGCACGAATTCAAATCCTAGCATCAACCTTTCCTATTGTGTGACCTTATGCAAATGACTTAAATTCTCAGTAATTTATTTGCCTGTAAGTAGAAATAATAATAACTTTCTATTTCTGTGTGACATTGTAAAGATTCAATGAGCTAATGCCTGTGCTTGGCCCTCTCTATATAAAAGGCACTATTCTAAGATTATAAAAATGACTCATAATTTTACTGTCTTACTGTCAAAGAAAAGCCCATTTAAAGAAAAACTGCCCCTCCACTGAGAAGAAGCCACATATGTCCAGGGCTTAGGGCCCAGCTGGAGTCTAGGCCAACAATCCCAGAAATCAGGTTGGGGCAGCATCACCTGCTTACAAGTCATGGGGAGTGAGAATCCACAGAGACTGTACCTACATGGTGCAGGCCTTCAACTCCTTTGTCCCATGAAACAACACAAATGCCTTTGGCTTTGACCCTGAAATTTTCTTCCCTGATGAATGAAGAAGGAGGCAGTTGAAACTCACTGCTTGGAGCAGGCTCTGGTGTTAGCATAGAAGTTCCAACCAGAACTCTGTAGGCTGTGTGAGGGAAAAGAGAGGAGCAGAAGGAACTAGTTGTTTCCACTAGCAGAAGCTTTATGGACACAAAAATCTGTGAGTATAATACTCTGTGAGTATAATAGCACCAAGTGGGAAGTCATAGGATGTCTGGGAAGTCGTCCATTGAAATGATTTTGGGTATGGTGGGAAGCCAATCTTCCAGGCCACATCCTGAGTGTTGACAAACTCTCTTCTCTCATGGACCTTCCCTATTAGTGCTTGACAACCCCCTCATATATGATGAACACCTTTTTCATGTTCTACTTTAGGGGTCCCAAACTCAGACATCCCTGGGGGCCTAGGAGTTAACATAAATGAGTGATGTCTCAGTGAGTAAGACTGAGGAGTTTGGGGGGCAGGAATGACATGGTGAAAACATATCCTGTGTAAGGAAGCAACTGCTATTCCCTTTTATTGCATTGTTGCCAGGTGGGACTTCTCAAAAGAAGTCAGAGTTTCTGTAAAAACTTCAGATAAAAAAATAATAATCCTGCATGGGACAAACCAGCACATCTGTAGACCAGACCGGTCCCAATGACCATTATTGTGGACCTCTGTTCTGTTGTCTATAAAGTACATTCACATTCTTCTCCAATTTTCCCCAAAAGCCCTGGAGGTCTTTTCATTTTCCAGAGGAGGAAATGACTCTGAAGCGTGGTCTCATCATCATCACTCAGTTGTGGATGATACAGCTAGATCTCAGACCTGCTTTCCTCTGTAAATGAGTCCTTGTACTTTCAATCACACAATGTTCTTCTTCCCCCCATTTTTTAAAGTTTATTTATTTATTTTAAGAGAGAGAGAGAGAGACAAGGGCAGAGAGAGAGGAAGGGAGATAGATGCCCAAGGAGGCTTTGCACCATCAGTGCGGGGCCCAATGTGGGGCTCCAACTCATGAACTGTGAGATCATGACCTGAGCTGACATTAAGAGTTGATGTTCAACTGACTGAGCCACTCAGGCACCCACCCTTCTTCCCTTCTAATGGGAGTATGAAGTACTTGAGCTAAAAATAATATACTGAAAATTTGACAATGATTTTACAAAAGACCTGTTTTTTTAGGAGCAGTCAGTGCTACTCCAGTTAGAAATGGCTGAAAGAAATACTAGTGAAGAGAAGCTTTAAGGGCTTCCATGTGGGGGGAGTGGAGAATTTCTAGGAAAAGGAGGTTCTTAGGGATGTGGTGGGGGATTTAAAACATTTTAAACATTAAACATTTTAAAAAATTGTTTTCACTAAATGTGCAATAATTGAATAAATCCTGCAATTAAGACAAAGGTGGCCAGATTCTGGTACTGGTTTACAAATGGGCTACCCAAAGCAGGATTTGAACATGAGAGTAAGAACCATCCTTCATTTTTCTGCTTTGGGAAGTTACTCCCTGTGTCAGTTCAGGTCCTCCAAGAATCAGATACCAGGATGGATTAGATATTCAAGATGTGGGGAGATGCCTATGTAAGGGAGAAAGGAGCAGGAGAAGGCAGAGGGAGACTTCTGACCACAATGCAGATCTGACATTTGTGAAAGGAGAATGGGAAGGAAGGGCTGATTAGGAAGAGACTCACCCTTCATGCAGTGCAATTCTGAGAAAGATGCGACTAGGCATCTGGGAATCCGTGAGACAAAGTTGCCTGTTAGATGAAACCTGCATCTGGCAGGACTGCTTTAGCTAGAACTAATGTGGTCAATCATCAGCTGGGAGAGCCCCAGTCCCACCAGCCTCTGACTGAATGCCACAGTGGGGCCAGAAGGCAGAAGATGGGGTTGCCAGTCAACTATGCTCCCTGCAGCTTGTTTCTTAGTGGAACATCTGAGCGGGACATCTCCATATCCACCACCCTCTCCTTGCTTAGATACAACACAGGAGACCTCACAACAGAGCTAGAGCTTACTCTAGGTGAGTGGAGGGTTTTGGTAGAAACTAACGAATTCTTTTCTTTCCTGCCTGAGTTCTTAAACAATATAGACACAAGATGAAAATCAGTAAATGGTAGATAAAATACTGTCTTTCCTACTGATAAATATCTGCAGGCCAGTGGCCTTCTCAAAACCAAGCCCCAGGATTAAACACTTAGCCAGTCCCTCCACACTGACCTCTAGAGGACTCTACATCATTATCTGTCTCTGGAAAACTTACAGCATGTAGGAATGGGGAGAAAGCATGTTTCCTTTGTGCAGCCTCACTCCCAAAAGGAAAGAGGAACGAGCTGCACTACACATACCCAGTTTACCCTTTCAGGGAGGAGGAAAGGATTGATGAGAGGAAAGCCAAGAGTTATCTAAAAGGAAACACTAGAAATGAGGAAGAATCATTTTTCTTTTTTTTAACTAAATTTTTTAAATATAATTTATTGTCAAGTTGGCTAACATACAGTGTATACAGTGTGCTCTTAGTTTTGGGTGTAGATCCCCATGATTCATTGCTTACATACAACACCCTTTTCCTCTTTCCTTCTGGTTCTAGCTTGAGTCCTCTCCATACAGTTGAAGACTTGAGTGCAAGAGGTTCATTTGTGGTCTCAGTAGGAAAAACTGAAGGAGCTGGGAGAGCAACATGGGAAAGAAGGTTACTCTTTCTAGAAACAGATTCTAGGCAGAGTTTGGGGTACAGATGTTTTTTAGGAATCAACAGCTGTGAAAGGAGGGAGGAGGAATCGGGATTGGGTATCCTGTACTATGATGCAGACTGGAAAATCCTCAACCAGGCTGGCAGGGGCCTCTGGAGCAAATATTACTCATCAGCATCATCCTACAAGGGACACAGATAGCCAAACCGTTGAATCTTAATCTTACATAGTCACCAGATGTGGGCTGTCCAAAAACCTGACCTCAGGTGAGATCACTTTAAAATTAAGGTAGACCCTGAAGGAGCTGACATCTGGAGCTTCTGGGCACATTCTCTGAGTGGGGATAGTACATCTTCTGTCTACTATAGGAAGAAAGCCAATACAGAATGTTGAGCAGGATACTTCTGTGGGAAAGTAAGTCTCAGTTTTCTTGGGGAATCTCTGAGAATCCACTGAGAATATGCCTCAAGACTGTCCTATTAAGGGATGGGGAGGCTGAAGTATTTATCCAGTAATCTCTACCTGCCATTGGTTGGCGGGTACTCCTAGCAGCATTTAATGCCAAGCACCACCAGGCAAATGCCTTTAGCACCAAAGAAAATCCTTAGGCAGAGAAGCTCAGATAGATGCTTGAGGTGGAAGGTTGTCCATTGCAGCTGCAGACCAGTTCAGAAATGACCAGGGATGTGTAGAGTGGGATCAATAGCATCTGCCACACCCCTGAATTTGCCTAGGAATGTCATCTGTTTAAAGGTAAAGTAAGTAGCAATTCTGAGTTTCTGCTGCACTTTTAGATTGTGACCAGCAGGTAAATAATTCTGTGATTGGTCTAGTTCTAGCAAATGTGAGCTTCAGTCTTCTCTCTGGGAGCAGAGAATGAATAGAGTATGGATGATGACTGTAGGGCTATAAGCAATGTGAGACATTAACCCATCGAGGCAGGAACTGGTGTAATTCAGGTTGCATTTAGAATAATCTTTGACTCTCAGTAGGGATATAGAGCCTACTTTGTAAATAGGCTGGCAATGTTTGGCAGTGGGAGGTGTTTGATTCTCTTTCTAGTCATCCAGTATTTCAATATTAACCATTCTGCACCACACACAGTGGGGAAATCTTGAAAAGTACAAGGGCACTTGCAGTGCCCTAGTTTACTGGGGGTTGTCCTGCTGAAGCCCACCTCCAACCCCCCCACGTCTGGTATGATCTACAGAAATCTACACAAATGAATCCCTAAAAACAGATTTCTAGAAGCTGAGCTACTTGTATGGTCTGCCACTCCTAAGTCTAAGACTCTAGAGTTTCTACCCTCATTTAATATGAATCTAGTAATTGCTGTCCTAAAGCTGATGCCAGAAAGACTGTTGTTTTCCCTAGTGTTTACAAGGGAGCTATTCCCCTCTTGGGTGCAATCAGGATGCCATGGGTCCAGTGAAGAGGGAGACTTAAAGAGTTGGCTGGGAGAAAGCAGATGCTAGAAGTACTTCTGTGTTTTGTCCAGAAAGCAATGGCGTCTGGACTATTCTCCAGTGTTCCTCTGTCCTGAAGGGTTAATGTACAAACCATCTGTTCTCTCCCTCAGATAGCCTGTGCTGTGTAGGAAGCTGACTCTTCCTCCTCCTTCATGAAAAGAACATGGCTCAATTTGTAATTACTTCTTCGTTTTTGGACTATACACTTCCAGTAGTCTGTGTGATATAATTTGGCTAGGAGTCAAGATAATTACAATTTGCCACTATTTTTTTCCTTAAGAGATTGTAATTACATAACAAAATGAATCTAGTGAAGACAGTAGTGTCTTGTCACTATGCCTAGGAGTATGACAAATAAAAACATCAGTACATGTATCCCCAGCTTATTTACCTCCCCAACTTGTGAACGGAATTCTGCCGATGTCCAGTGAGCTCTAACATCCCACCTACCTCAACCTGTCCAAAAGTACCTGGATCCATCAGCAAGCCCTGTGGAATTTAACTCTAAACTCTGGAATCAACCCATTCCTACCTCTTCATTACCACCTTTTTTACTTTCATCTCTTTGTAAATGGGCTCCGTGCATCCATTATTGTTCCTTTCATATAATTTTATTCAAAGCAGCCAGCATAATTTTTTTAGACATTTATATTTATTCATGCTATCCCTCTATTTAAAACATATCTTGACTTCCCATTGCCCTTAGAATTAAATGCAAGCTTTTTAGGTACTACAAAACCCCACGCCATCCAGCTCCTACCTACTTCTCCACTTTGTCTCATTTTATTTCCCCTCCTTCACTGAATTGTAGCCACAATGAACTTAGATTTAAATGGGATTCTCCTGAAGGCAGACTCTAAGACAAGGATTTCTATGTTTTAGTTTATAGACTAATATGAATGTTCTGCCAACTGTTAAATATATCCATCTCAATTATGCACTCAGGGGCCAGGGAACTGACCACAAGATAGTTTTATGGACTAACTGGACCAACCATGAAATAGATGTGACATTTTGAGTCCCCTGATGTCACTGTATTAAAACCCTGCATTCAATGACTTTCAAAGTATCTGGGTATTCCTTTTTGACCAGTGTATAGTTACTTTGATAAATAGCCATAGGAAGCTTTGGGGAAGAATTGGAAGAATCATTACTATATCTACTTGCTGTGGTGTTTCAAGTTCTTTGCTCCAGGATACTTGGCCTTTTCTTCAGTGATTGAACTTGTGTCTGAGAAATGACTGGGGTCTGGAACACTGATAAGGAATTGTGATTTTTCACTGTGACAGCTGACACCAGATTTCTTTTTGTCTGCTCTTGGTATTTTATTTGAGGCAGGTAGTGTTTATATATGTCAAGTAATATTCATGTTGGCTGCCTATCTATTTTTCCAAAAGAACATTATTGCTATTTGTCCTTGCAGGGAAGAGCTTCAAGTTGCCATTTTTGAGCCATTCTGTTCTTTATAGCAATTATTTCCACCTTGCATCTCATGACTAAATAACATCATTTGGCCTCTGATATTTCCAGAAGCCATTTATCTCTATTGAGCCTATGGAGCCCAATTCTAGAGTAACTTTCCCTACCATCAGCTGTCACCTACAGAGGATGTTTACCACTGTTTGTGTCTCTATAATGCCAGAGGACCCCTCACTGAGATGCCTTATTTTTGTAAGATGCCTTATTTTCCCCCTCATGGAACATGGTCATCAATCTGATGGGTTTTCTGATCTTCTATGATAGTTCTTTACTAGCAAGCTCATCTAAGACTTTTGACTCCTTCCTAGAGGTAGTCTGGTGTCTCTACTTCAATTACTTTGGCCATCACTATTTTCAAGCTTCCATAAGCCATTGAAGCAGTGAATTCAAATTTAGAGTTTAGGAAACGATATATAGAACTGGTCCTGAGTCATTGGGGAGTGTCCTCCACATATTACTATCAACAAGTTTTCTCTTATCCACTCATACTTCAGTCTTCCTGTCTTTTCCCTGGAGAGTCCAATTCCAGCATCCCCCAGGTTCACTCCCAGCCATATTCTCTCCATTCCTGTCAGTACATATTAACCAGGTTCCAAAACTGTTTTGGTGATTTTTTTTTCTATGAAAGCATGGATGGTACTTCCTTAATTGGGTCATGGTGGCTCTTGATCCTCACTATTGGTCTAGAAGCCATGAGGAAAGATGAGGTCATATATTTAGAAGGGAAAACAACATCTTGCAAGGCATTGGTCTCAGGTGAGACCTTTGCATGTTTCCAAGTAGTAGGAGGTGTCATTAGCAAGGAGTTATGGGGCATTTCTGTAATCTCCAGAGTGTTCAAGGGAATGTGGGCATTTAGACTTCTTAAGTGTGTTCCTCTATGTGTTTCTAACACAGGCCTTTATTCATAGGGCCAGACTTTAACATAGATTTACTGAGAATGAGAATTCAGCCTTATTTATAATTCTGCTATTATAAAACCAAGTACTGAGATTGATTTTCAGCATAGTCTGCCCTTAAGCTGCAGGAAATTAGCTATTTCAATGCTGCTGGGAGGCTCTCAAGCTTTTATATTGTGACTGAATTGGTAGTTAGCTGACCTGAACCTGTCATTTTCTTCCTTAAGAGCATCATTGGCGCTTAGTAACCAACCAGCTCCATGGTTCCTAAGCTTATAATTGTCCTTATATCTCTGTAAATTGCATAAGCTGGTGCATTCCCTTCTACTTCTATCCCAGCCCAACTCACCACAGATGAGAGCCTTAGTAATGCTAAGCACACTCATCCCATTTAAGATAAGGAATGAGGTTAAAAATCAAAGGCAACACTATCTAAATCTGTACTTTACTTTTAATTTTATAGGTTTAGAAACTGAGGCACAAAGTGATCAAAGTAATCCTCCAGGTAGTTAGTAGCAGAGCTTAGCCTAAAGTAAGTCCCTTGACTTACTCTAGCAGTCCTTCTGGCAGTCCAAGTAGAATATAAATTTCCCAGTTTTGTCATGCAGATCATTTCTTGGAAGTATTTCTAAGTGGTATTCTTGTTGCTCTTGGTGCTCCAGTCAGATCTCTTCTACCAGCTGGTGCACTCATGCCCCAGATGTTCTGAATGTTATCCAGTAACAACTCATGCTGCTCCTTCTCCAGAGAGGTAACTCTTGGCCAAAGGAAGAGGAGGAGGAGGAGGAGGAGGAGAAGGAGAAGAAGGAGGAGGAGGAGGAGGAGGAGGAGGAGAAGAAGGAGAAGAAGGAGAAGAAGGAGAAGAAGGAGAAGGAGAAGGAGAAGAAGAAGAAGAAGAAGAAGAGGAGGAGGAGGAGGAAGAAGAAAACAACCTGTGGGAGGCTGCACTACATCTCACCTCTTTCCTCTCACCTGCTCACCTGGGCCAGACCTTGGCCAATAAGTGGCTCAAGGCATAAGGGGCCAGGCCCCTTACTTTGAGGTACAACTACTTTTATTGTACAATTTATGTTTCAGAATTATCATGTAATCCGACTAAAGTGAGTACATTTTTGTTTAGCCTTTTCATCTGTTCTATCCTGCCTCCCTCATTCTTTTTTTCCTAAGAATATTCACCCAATTAATCACTTAAGAATATCCATCTTAGATTTCTAGGGAACTCCAAATAAGACAGCTGGTAAAAGAAGAAGTCTCTAAGGATGGATTCTGAAGTTAGATTTCTCACCAGCTGTGTGGCCATGATTATGTAAAGTGATGATAGCCCCTGGCATGCTGGAACTATGTGATTGCTAAAACTAACTGAAATGAAGTACAGGTAGAAGATAAAGGTCTCATTGGTACAGTGCCTTGGACACTTGAGAAGTATGGTAGAGGGAACAAGAAATATCCATTCCACATTTCTTATAGTTACTAATGTGCTATTGATGTATTAAGGAGAGAAAATTATACTTAGGTATATTAACCAATGATTTAAATCAAGGTTTAAGAGTCAGATGTCTTCTTTGACAATATTTTTAAAGACCCACATCTGGTATAGTGGTGAGAAATATGGTGGAGTAGGAAGATCCTGAGCTCACCTCCTCCCATGAATATACCAAGGCTGTAACTCCATGTAGAACAACTGTCCCTAGATAATGATGTGAAGGCTAGCAGATTTCCATAGCTAAAGATTTAAAGAAAAATACACACTGAGAAGTGTAGGAAGGGCAGAATGTCCTCTCATCAGGAAGCAAACCCTCAGTGTGAAAACCCACAAGTGGGAGGGATATCACATTTACAGAGGTCTTCCCTGAAAAAGGAAGGTTTCAAACCTGATATGAGATAATCCATGCTCTGGGAAGACAAGCCTCCATAATGTCTGTTTTTCAAAATTAACAGAGCTTAATTCTGGGAGGGTCTGAGGGCTATAGGAAATAAAGACTCCACTCTTAAAGGGCCTACCCATAATCTCACACTCTCTGAAATTTAGAAGAGGCAGCAATTTAAAAAGGACCCGGGGCTTTCTGCCTGTGGACAGCACTGAGTAAGCATCATTAAAGCCTCCCCTCCCACCACGTCTAAGTCGGAGTCTCCCAAAGAGCCTGAACAGTTGTGGAAGCTATTCACTGGAGGTTTGAGCTTTGAAACAACTGATGAGAGTCTGAGGAGCCATTTTGAACAACGGGGAATGCTTAAGAACTGTGTGGTAATGAGAGATTTGAACACCAAGTGCTCCAGAGGCTTTGGATTTGTCACCTATGCCACTGTGGAAGAGGTGGATGTAGCCATGAATGCCAGGCCACACAAGGTGGATGGAAGAGTTGTAGAACCAAAGAGTGCTGTTTCAAGAGAAGATTCTCAAAGACCTGGTGCCCACTTAACCGTGAAAAAGATTTTTGTCGGTGGCATTAAAGAAGACACTGAAGAATGTCATCTAAGAGATTTTTTTGAATAGTATGGGAAAATTGAAGTGATTGAAATCATGACTGACCGAGGCAGTGGCAAAAAGAGAGGCTTTGCTTTTGTAACATTTGACAACCACGACTCTGTATACAAGATTGTCATTCAAAAATACCATACTGTGAATGGCCACAACTGTGAAGTAAGGAAACCTTTATCTAAGCAAGAGATGGCTAGTGCTTCCTCCAGCCAAAGAGGTCAAACTTTGGTAGTGGTCGTGGAGGTGGTTTTGGTGGGAATGACAACTTTGGCTGTGGAGGAAACTTCAGTGCCACTGTTGGTGGCAGTCAAGGTGGTGGTGGATATGGTGGCAGTGGGGATGGCTATGATGGATTTGGTAACAATGGAAGCAACTTTGGAGGTGGTGGAAGCTATAATGATTTTGGCAATTACAAAAATCAATCTTCAAATTTTGGACCCATGAAAAGAGGAAATTTTGGAGGCAGAAGCTCTGGCCCCTATGGTGGCAGATGCCAATATTTTGCTAAACCACGAAATTAAGGTGGCTATGGCAGTTCCAGCAGCAGCAGTAGCTATGGCAGTGGCAGAAGGTTTTAATTACTGTCAGGAAACAAAGCTTAGCAGGAAAGGAGAGCCAGAGAAGTGACAGGAAAGCTATAGATTACAACAGATTTGTGAACTCAGCCAAGCACAGTGGTGGCAGGGCCTAGCTGCTACAAAGAAGACATGTTTTAGACAAATACTCATATGTATGGGCAAAAACCTTGAGGACTGTATTTGTGACTAATTGTATAACAGGTTATTTTCATTTCTGTTCTGTGGAAACTGTAAAGCATTCCAACAAAGGGTTTCAATGTAGTTTTTTTTTTTTTTTTTTTTTTTTTGCACCCATGCTGTTGACTGCTAAATGTAATAGTCTGCTCATGATGCTGGATAAATGTGTCTTTAAAAAAAAATGCACCTGGGCCATAGATGAAAGAGATTTATTGATTAATTTTAGGGTGTGTGCCAGAGGGGCAGGGATCTGGAGGAACTTTCTCTGGGAATGTAAGCACAGGTGGGCTTGCCTTCTTTCAGCCTAGGTCATTCAGTTCTGACATTATCTACCTTGCTAACACTGCTTGCCCTGACCCAGCATTCCCATGTAGATTTGTTCCACCCGATCTGCTGACCCCTACAGGCACCCCTCCAAAGAGGCTACCACCTGCCACATCTGGTGGGCAACTTCAGCTGGGACTGGTGCCCCTCAAGTGACTCTTGTCCTGGAAAGGGTAGGCCAGCCTAGCCTACCAGCACACCCACAGCAGCTACTGGGCTTCACAGCCAGCCACACCTGGGGCTAACCCCACTGACCATTATACCAGCAGCAGTTGCAACTGGGCCTCTCAGCTTGCCATTCTGAGGCTCATACTTACCCACCAGTGCACCTGTAGTAGTTGCAGCTGGCCATTCATCCAGCCAGCCCAGAGGCCTGTCCCACCCACCATCACACCCACAGTAGTTGCAGCTCAATCACAACAGGAGGCCACAAACAGCTCACACAAGGCAAATCCCTAGGGCACCTAGTTCTGGTAATAAGGAATATTGCATTTATGGGCCCACAGAATGCCATCTACATAAGATCATAACCTCTAAGACCAAGAGATGGAGCTGACCTACTTAATATTTAGAAAAAAACAGACAGTCAGACAACATAAAGAGACAGAGGAATTCCAAACAAAAGAATATGAGAAAAACTCAAAAAAAGAATGAAATGAAACAGAGATAAGCAATCTACCTGCTAAAGAGTTCAAAGTAATGGTCATAAAGATGTTCATCAAATTTTGGAAAGAGTAAATGAAGTGAGAACTTCAACAACGAGATAGAAAATATAAAAAGAACCCAAAAGAGTTAAAGAATACAAGGACTACAATGAAAAATACACTAGAGGGAATCAACAGAAAATTAGAGGATGTAAAAAGATGGATCAATGATCTGAAAGAAGGGCAGTGGAAAACATCCACTGATAAGCAAAAAGAAAAAAATGAGGAGAGGTTAAGGGCCTCTAAGACATAAGTGATACTAACATTTGCATTATAAGGGTCCCAGAAGGTGAAGAGAGAAAGAGCAGAAAACTTATTTGAACAAATAGCTGAAAACTTTCCAAACTTGGGGAAGGAAACATACATCCTAGTCCAGAAAGTGAGAGATCCACAAACAAGATGAACCCAAAGGGATCTACACAAAGACACATAATTAAAATGTCAAAAATTAAAGATAATCTTAAAAGCAGCAAGAGAAAAGACACTAGTTACCTACAAGATACACCCATAAAACTATCAGCTGATTTTTCAGTATTTTTCATGTCAGACCGAAAGAGAGTGGCATAATATATTTAAAGTGCCGAAAAGAAAAAAACAAACCTACAGCTGAGAATACTGTACCCAGAAATGTTATTCTGAATGAAGGAGAGATTAATTCCCTCGACAAACAAAAATTAAAGGAATTCATCACCACTAAACTGGCATTACAAGAAATGTTTAAGGGACTTCTTCAAGCAGAAAAGGTCATAACTACAGGTAAAGCAAACCTAAAGGCAGTAAATTAATCACTTATGCCTAGTATAAAGGTTAAAAAAACAAGTAGTAAAATCAACTGTATCAACAATAAATATTAAGGGACAAAAAAATAAAAAGATGTAAAATATGACATTAAATACATAAAATGTGGGTGCAGGGGAGTAAAATGTAGTGCTTTTAAAATGTGTTTGAACTTAAGAAACCCTTAACAAAGTAGATTGGTGTATACTTAGGGGATATATATAAACCTCATGGTAACCACAAACCAAAAACCTGTTACAGATGCACAAAAAATGACAAAGGAATCCAAACATAACAATAAAGAAAATTGTCAAATCTCAAGGGAAGAAAGCAAAAGAAGGAGGGCACAGAGAATTGCAAAAAACAGCTAGAAAACAAACAAAATGGCAATAAGTACATAACTACCAATAATTACTGTAAATGTAAAAAGACTACATTCCAATAAAAAGGCATAGGTGATTGAATGGATAAAAAAATAAGACCCATTTATATGATGCCTACAAAACACTCACTTCAGATTTAAAGACAGACTGAAAGTGAAAGGATAGAAAAAGATATCCTATGCAAATAGAAACAAACATAAAGCTGGAGTAGCAATACTTATATCAGAAAAAATAGACTTAGAAAAGACTGTAATGAGAGACAAAGAAGGGCATATATAATGATAAAGGGGCCAATTCCACAAGGAGATATAACAACTGAAAATATATATGCACCAAACATAGGAGGACCTAAATATATAAAGCATATATTAATAAATATAAAGGAAGAAATTTACAGTAATACAATAGTTGGGACTTTAACACCCTATTTACATCAATGAATAGATCAATAAAGAAACAGTGACTTTGAACACACTAGACTAGGTGGTCTTAACAGATATGTATAGAACATTATATCCAAAAATAACAAAATATTCAAGTACAAATTGAACATTCTCCAGGTTATATCACATGTCATAATAAACTTAAGAAGATTGAAATCATATCAAGAAACTCTTTTGACCACAACAGTATAAAACCAGAAATCAATCACAACAAGAAAAGTGGAAAAAACACAAACAAATGGAAGATAAATAACATGCTACTAAACAATGGGTCAATGAAGAAATCAAAGAAGAAATTTAAAAATACCTTGAGACAAAAGAAAATGGAAACACAATGATCCAAAATTTGGGGGATGCAGCAAAAACTTTTATTATTATTATTATTTAAGAATGAGAGAGACAGCACAAGCAAGAGAGGGACAGAGAGGGAGACAGAATCTCAGGCAGGCTCCATGCTGTTAGCACAGAGCCAGACATGGGGCTTGAACTCACAAGCCAGGAGATCATGACCTGAACCAAAGTCCAGAGTCAGACACTTAACTGACTGAGCCACCTAGGTGCCCCTCTTTCTAAGAGGAAAGTTTATAATGATACAGGCTTACCTCAAGAAGTAGGTAAATCTCAGTCTAACCTTACAACCAAAGGAACTATAAAAAGAAGAACAAACAAAGCCCAAAGAATGAAGTAAGGAAACAATAAAGATCAGAGTGGAAATAAGTGAAATAGAGACAGACAGAAAGACAGAAGAAAGAAAAAAAAAAAAGATCTATACACTAAGAGCTGTTGTTTGAAAAGATAAATAAAATTGATAAACTTTTAACCAGATTCATTGAAAAAAAAAAAAGAGTGAGGATTTAAAAGAATAAAATCAGCAATTAAAGAAGGGAAGTTACAACCAACACCACAGAAATACAAAGGTTTACAGGAGACAACTACAAATAAATATAAATATATATATATATATATATATATATATATATATATATATATGCCAACAAATTGGACAACCTAGAAAAAATAATAAATTCCTAAGAATATACAGCTTCTGGGCAATGCACCCCAATATATATGGTAGCACTATCAACAATAGCCAAAATATGGAAAGAGCGCAAATGTCCATCGATGGATGAATAAAGAAGATGTAGTATATATATACAATGGAGTATTACTTGGCAATCAAAAAGAATGAAATCTTGCCATTTGTAATTACCCAATAGAGGGTATTACGCCAAGTGAAATTAGAGAAAGACAATATCATATGACTTCACTCATATGAGGACTCTAAGACACAGAACAGATGAACACAAGGGAAGGAAAGCAAAAATATATATAAAAACAAGGAGGGGGACAAAACATGAGACTCTTAAATATGGAGAACAAACAGAGGATTACTGGAGGGGATGTGGGAGTGGGGATGGGCTAAATGGGTAAGGGGCATTAAGGAATCTACTCCTGAAATCATTGTTGCATTATGCCAACTAACTTGGATGTAAATTAAAGAATAAATTAAAAAAAATAAACATTAAAATGTTTTTAAAAAAAGAGAGAAAAAAAGAAACTCCTGAATTTTGTGCACAGAATAATTGGAGGGTTGGGAAAGGCCAAAATGTCAGACAAAGAGAGACATGATTGAGCAAAGTGTTATGTTATATTGATGAAATATTATGCAGGTATTAAAATGATAACCATGAAAACTAAAATTAAAAAAAGAATATACAGCTTCTAAGACTAAATCAGGAAGAAATGTAAAATGTGAAAAGACTGATTAGTAGTAATAAAATTGAATAAATAATTTAAAACACTCCCAATAAACCAAATTCCAGGACTGGATAGCTTCACAGATGAATCCTACCAAACATTTAAAGAAAAGTTAATACCTATCATTCTCAACTGTACCAAAAAATTGAAGAGTAAGGAAAGCTTCTAAATTCATTTTACAAGGTCAGCATGACCTTGATATCAAAACCAGATAAAGACACTGCAAAAAAAAATAATGCAAGCCAATATCACTGATGAACAGAGATGCAAAACTCCTCAGCAAAATATTAGCATATTGAATTCAACAATATATAAAATGGATTATTTACCATGATCAAATGGGATTTATTCCAGGGATGCAGTAATAGTTCAATATGTACAAATATATCAATGTGATTATACTATTTTAACAAAAATAATCATTATATAATCATCTCATCAGGTGCAGAAAAAGCATTTGACACAATACAACCTTCATTCATAATAGAAACTCAGCAAAGTGGGTATAGATGGACCATACCTTAACATAATAAAGGCCATATATGCCAAACTCACAACTAACATCATACTCAATGGTAAAAAGCTAAAAGCTTTACCTCTAAGATCAGAAACAAGAAAAGGATACCCATTCTCAACACTCTTATTCAACAACATACTGGAAGTTCTAGTCACATCAAGCAGACAAGAAATAGATATAAAGTAGCCAAATTTGTAAGGAAATTGTAAAACTGTCATGATTTGCAGATTACCTGATACTATATAGGAAACCCTAAAGATTCCAGCAAAAAACTATTAGAAACGATAAATGAATTCAGTAAAGTTGCAGGATACAAAATATACAGAAATATGTTGCATTTCTATAGACTAATAACAAAGTACCACAAAGAGAAACCAAGAAAACAATCCCATCTACAATTGCATCAAAAAGAAGAAAACACCTAAGAATAAATTTAACCAAAGAGGTGAAAGACCAGTACTCTGAACTATAAGACATTAATGAAAGAAATTGAAGATGATACAAATGAATGGAATGATATATCACCCTCATGGATTGGAAAAATTAATATTGTTAAAATTACCATCCTACACAAGGCAATTTACATATTCAATCCGGTCTCTACCAAAATACCAATAGCATTTTTCACAGAGCTAGAACAAATAATCCTAAAATTTGTATGGAACCACAAAAGACCTTGAATAGCCAAAGCAATCTCGAGAAAGAAGAACCAAGCTGGAGGTATCACGATTCCAGGTTTCAAACTTTACTACAAAGCTATAGTAATCAAAACAGTCTGATATTAGAACAAAAATAGACACAGATCAATCAAACAGAATAGAGAGCCCAGAATTAAACTCACACTTATATTATCAACTAATCTATGAAAAAGGAGGTAAGAATATATAATGGAGAAAAGAGTCTCTTCAACAAATGGTGTTGGGAAAACTGGACAGTTGCCTGAAATAGAATGAAACTAGACAGCTTTTTTATACCACATACAAAAATAAACTCAATATGGATTAAACACCTGAACATAAGACCTGAAACCATAAAACTCCTAAAAGAAAATATAATCCTGGACATGAGTCTTGGCAATAATTTTTGGATATCTCTTTTCAGGCAAGGGCAACAAAAGAAAAATGAACAATTAAGACCACATCATAGCTTTTGCACATTGAAGGAAACCATCTACAAAATGAAAGGCAACCTACTGAATGAGAGAAGATATTTGCAAATGATAGGACCAAGGCATATAAGAACTCATACCACTTAACAATATGACTGATAGATTGATTGATATTTTCAACATTTATTTATTTTTGAGAGAGCGAGAGACAAAGTGTGAGCAGGGGAAGGGGAATAGAGAGAGGGAGACACAGAATCTGAAGCAAGCTCCAGGCTCGGAGCTGTCAGCACAGAGCCTGATGCGGGACTTGAACTCAAACTGTGAGATCATGACCTGAGCTGAAGTTGGATGCTTAACTGACTGAGCCACCCAGGTGCCCCACAACAATATGATTTAAAGTGAGCAGAGAACCTGGGACACCTGGGTGTCTCAGTCAGTTGAACGTCTGACTCTTGATATCAGTTTAGTTCATGATCTTCCAGTTGTAGGATTGAGCCCTGTGACATGGAGCCAGCTTGAGATTCTCTCACTCTTTCTATCTCTGCCCCTCAACCACTTGCACTTTCTATCTCTTTCAAAATAAATAAACATTAAAATAAATGAACAGAGCAATCCCTATAAAAATAACACCAGCATTTTTCACAAAGTTAAAACAAACAATTCTAAAATTTGTATGGAACCAGAAAAGACTCTGAATAGCCAAAGTAATGTTGAAAAAGAAAACCAAAACTGGAGGCATTATAATTCTGGACTTTAGGCTGTATTACAAAGCTATAATCATCAAGACAGTATAGTACTGGCACAAAAACAAACACATAGATCAATGGAACAGAAGAGAGAACCCAGAAATGGACCCACAGACATATGGCCAATTAATCCTTGACAAAGCAGGAAAGAATATCCAATGGAAAAAAGATAATCTCTTCAGCAAATGGTGTTGGAAAAAACTGGACCACTTTCTTATACCATACATAAAAACAAACTCAAAATGGATAAGACCTACATGTAAGACAGGAAGTCATCAAATTCGTAGAGGAGAAAACAGGCAAGGACTTCTTTGACCTCAGCCTCAGCAACTTCTTACTTGACATGTCTCTGGAAGTGAGGAAAACAAAAGCAAAAATAAACTATTAGGACTTTTTCAAGCTACAAATCTTCTGCACAACAAAGGAAACAATCAACAAAGCTAAAAGGCAAATGATGGAATGGGAGAAAATATTTGCAAATTACATATCAGATAAAGGGTTAGTATCCAAAATCTATGAAGAACTTATCAAACTCAACACTCAAGAAACAAATAATCCAGTGAAGAAATGGGCAAAAGACATGAATAGACACATTTCCAAAGAAAACATCCAGATGGCTGACACATGAAAAATTGCTCAATATCACTCATCATCAGGAAAATACAAATCAAAACCACAATGAAATTCCACATCATGCCTGTCAGAATGGCTAAAATGAACAACTCAGGCAACAACAGATGTTGGTGAGGATGCGGAGAAAGAGGAACACTTTTGCACTGCTGTTGGGAATGCAAACTGCTGTAGCCACTCTGGAAAACAGTATGGAGGTTCCCCAAAAAATTAAAATAGAACTACCCTATGACCAAGCAATTGCACTTTTAGGTATCAGCCAAAGGATACAAAAATGCTGAATTGAAAGGGCACATGCACCCCAATGTTTAGCAGCACTATAGACAATAGCCAAAGTATGGAAAGAGCCCAAATGTCCATTGACTGATGAATGGATAAAGAAGATGTGGTGTGTGTGTGTGTGTGTGTGTGTGTACATATATGTGTGTATATATATATATGTGTGTGTGTGTGTATGTGTGTATATACGTATGTATATGTATATATATATGTGTGTGTATATATACGTATATATTTGTGTGTGTGTATATATATATACGTATATATACGTATATATATGTGTACGTATATATATATACATATATATGTGTGTGTGTATATACGTATATATTTGTGTGTGTGTATATATATATACGTATATATACGTATATATATGTGTACGTATATATATATACATATATATGTGTGTGTGTATATATATAGTATATATACATATATACGTATACATATATACATATGTATACGTATACATATATACATATATACATATGTATATATATACGTATATATTTGTGTGTGTGTGTATATATATATACATATATATGTGTGTGTGTATATATATATACGTATATATACATATATACATATACATATATACATATGTATATATATATACGTATATATATACATATACATACACACACATATATATATACGTATATATATATGTACACATATATATACGTATATATATGTGTATGTATATATATACATATATGTGTGTATATATGTATATATATACATACGTATACACATGTGTGTATATACATATATATACACACACACAATGGAATATTACTCAGTGATCAAAAAGAATAAAATATTGACATTTGCAACAATGTGGATGGAACTAGAGTGTATTATGATAAGCAAAATAAGTCAGAGAAAGGCAAATATCATATGATTTTACTCATGTGGAATTTAAGAAACAAAACATATAAACAGGGAAGGGAAATAAAAATAAGATAGAAACAGAGAGGGAAACAAACCATAAGAGACTCTTAACTACAGAGAACAAACTGAGGGTTGCTGGTGGGGTGTTGGATAGGGGGATGGGCTAAATGGGTAATGGGCATTAAGAAGGGCACTTGTTGGGATGAACACTAGGTGTTTTATATAAGTGATAAATCACTAAATTCTATTCCTGCAATCATTATTACACTATGTTAACTAACTTGGATTTAAATGAATGAATGAATGAATGAATGAATAAATAAATAAATAATAAAAATTAAAAATTAAAATTAAAAAAATGAGCAGAGAACCTGAATAGACATTTTTCCAAAGAAGACATACAGATGGCAATCGGACACATGAAAAGATACTCAACATCACTAATCATCAGGTAAATGCAATCCACAACTACAGTGAGATATCATCTCACATATGTCAGAATGGCTAGTATTAAAAAGACAAGAGGGGCGCCTGGGTGGCTTAGTCTGTTAAGCGTCCGACTTCAACTCAGGTCACCATCTCCCGATACGTGAGTTCGAGCCCCGCGTTGGGCTCTGGGCTGATGGCTCAGAGCCTGGAGCCTGCTTCAGATTCTGTGTCTCCCTCTCTCTCTGCCCCTCCCCCATTCATGCTCTGTTTCTCTCTGTCTCAAAAATAAATAAACGTTAAAAAAATTTAAAAATAAAATAAAAAGACAAGAAAAAGAAGACAAGAATTAACAACTGTTGCCAAGGATGTGGTATAAAGGAAACCCTTGTACACTATTGGTGGGAATTTAAATTGGTGAAGCCACTGTGGAAAACTGTGGAGTTCCTCAAAAAATTAATAGAACTACCAACAATCCAGCAATTCCACTTCTGGGTATTTACCTAAAGAAAATAAAAAAAAAAAAAAACTAACTTGAAAAAATAGATTCACCCTTATGTTTATTGAAGCATTATTTGCAATAGCTAAAATATGGAAGCAACCTAAGTGTCCATTGGTATATGAATGAATAAAGAATTGTGATATGTAGGGGCACCTGGGTGGCTCAGTTGGTTGAGTGTCTGACTTTGGCTCAGGTCATGATCTTGTGGCTCTTGAGTTTAAGCTCTGTGTCTGGCTCTGTGCTGGGAGCTCAGAGGCTAGAGCCTGCTTCAGATTCTGTCTCCATCTCTCTCTGCCCCTCCCCTCCCTGCACTCTCTCTCTCTCTTTCTCAAATATAAATAAATATTAAAAATTATAAAAAAGAATCACAGCATATATATGTACAATAGAATATTATTCAACCATAAAAAAGTATGAAATCTTGCCAATTGCAACAACATGTATGGACATAGAAGATATTATTCTGAGTGAAATAAGTCAGAGTAAGAGAAATACTGTATGATTACACTTCTAGGTAGTATCTAAAAAAAACAAACAAACGATATAAAATATAGGGAGACTCATAAATACAGAGAACAACCCAGTGGTTTCCAGAGAGGAGGGGGTAAGAAAGAGGGGCCAAATAGGTGAAGGGAATTAAGAGGTACAAATTTCCAGTTACAAAATAAAAAATATCACAGGGATGTAATACATTGCATAGGGAGTATAGTCAATAATATCATTTTTCATGGTGACAGATGGCGGTTACCCTTACCATGGTAAGCATTTTGTCATGTCAAATCACTATGTTGAACACCTGAAACTAATATAATATTGTAGGTCAATTACACTTCAATTTTAAAAAGTGAAAATAAAAGACCCATATCTTCTGCAAATGAAAGTCAGAAACAGTGGAACAGGGTCAGGGCTAGGGTGAAGCAAATGAAGCAGCTAGGGCACCAAATTTTAGGAGACACTTTAACTTGTGGTTCTGTTAGTAAAAGGTCAATGCTTGTAAGATCCTGAGAACAAGCACCTCCTTAAATTTTGTACCCTAGCTGTTTCATTTGCCTCACTCTAGTGTTGAACCTACACCTGAAGACCAGGTAAAGGAGTTAACTTTAACAGAGGCATAACTTCAGAGAAGACTGGATTTCCAGTCTGGTCAAAAATCCCACACCAAAGTTCTGGCCCTATTGGAAGGAGTAATCCCTTGAGATTTGGAATAGTGATATCTGGGGAGATGGACTTAAGAAACTTGAAATCTCCTGATCTTCTGAGCTCTCTGAGTTTGCAGAAGTTGTTTGCACTTTTTGTTGGAAGAGCTCCCTCTCTTCCTTGAAGACTATGCAGAAGCTTCAAATGAGACTCATGCCTGTTAAGACATGCGCCTTCCTCAGCATCTGTACCTCAATCTCCTATCCAGTAGCCTGTAATTAGTGTCAAAACTTAGCAGAAACTTCCTAAGTGCTACATCTGCTAAGGTAGGTGAGATATGTCAAAGGGGTTGCAGGACCTGGCTAACAAGCAGTCAGGAACCAGGAAAGCATGCCTGGGAATGGACCCTGAGGGTGCTGGGCCTGCTGGGGGAGAAATATGAATCCAGATAAGAGGGAGTTTGTCATAAAGAGGGCACATTCCTTTGAGACAGGAGTTAAGTCCCTGGGAAGGACCCTGAGTGACTGTTCTGGGGTGGCTTTTAGAAGCTTAGTAATAGTGATGGTCCACATAAAATGAAGTAGAGATGCCAGAACTGCCCAGACAGACTACTGAGGAGGGAATCATGCTAGAATGGATGTACTGTGTTAAGACTTGACCACAATCTACTCTATGAGAGCTAATCATGGTCCTCGGACACTGTTTAACAAGGTGTTAAAGAAAGCTCTGGTGAGAGGGCACTAGCATTGATGAAAAGCTATCCTCTTTGAGCTGGAACTGCTAGTAAGGGAAGCTGTTGTGGAACTGGGCTCCCTGGAAGCAATGGGGATGATGGTATCCCAGAAGAGCAGAAGCTAAAGGGTTACATTTAACCCTCTGAACAAGGTGGGCATAATGATGATAATGGGCAAAAAGGTTGTATGATCACCAGCGAGGCCTGACCCACAGTCATTTATGGAAGTGGTTCATATAAAATGTTATTCCTAGAACAGCCTATGAGTATAATTCATAATACAGATAACATAAAGTGATCAAGAATGCAAAACATGAGCAAAACGTATTATATCAGTTGCCCCAGTGGGAAATTATGATCTCTTGCTATCATTTTCATGATTTAATATTCTGGGACCACTTATACCCTGGTTTAGTAGTTAAGTTTGTTACCCCAAATAATACTTTTTCTTCCAAGTAGGACAATGGTTTCATCCCTTGTGTCAGGGATATACACTTGCTCCTAGAAGAACGCTTTCATGTTTGGATGTGTCCACATACCTACCACCATATTTACATAAATCCACTAAAGTCTTTTTCTGGTTGCCTGGGTATTACCAATCAACTTTTCTTCACAGACTTTCCAAATCTGTGAAACTAATTCTAATCTCCCACTAGTTTGGAAGCATATTTATTTCCTTGCTGTTCTCCCATAAGTTTTTGGGCAGATAGACAATACTCAGAGTGATATGCAGTAGAAACAAAGGTTCTGTTAATGTAATTTTCGATGTTTAGCGATTTAAACAAGATTTCTTTTAGAAATATATGATCTGACTCATTGCATCTCCTTTTTGATGCTTATCACATTTTTTTTTTTTTTGATGAGGATATACCCCCTTGGTTGGCAAAGAGGTGGCAATGATTGAGGCAGAAGTTCAACTGTACAACTTGCATTTCACAGGCCATCAACTGGGCATGCTTGTATAATCCAAAATTTAAGGTCATTTCCTTTATTTTTCTTACCAGAAAGTGAATTAGGCTTCCTGCTAACGGGTACCTCCAAGAGTCCCATTCCTGCTGGCAGACAGAAGGCATCCAAGGCCTGATTCAGCACATTTGTGGTAAGAACTTTGAACCAAATTAAGAGTCTCCTTTTGAAATGGGGGCCAGAGGGGACTTCCAAATGCCTTCCTTGAAGTTGCTCAGTGTCCTCAGCTAATTATACCGTCCTCCCAAATATGTAAAAGAGGAACAAGGTTCATGCAAAAAGAGTGGGATTCCCCTTTTGGCTCACAGTGGATTTTAAGACCTTTATTCTAAACATAATATTCATTCTTCTCCAATTCTGCTGCTTTAATCCTTCCTGCCTCTTTCCTCTTTTAAAATAAGGCATGATTGCATGGGCCCATCCCTGTCCAGTGATTAGATCATTCACTAGCCATCTTGGTGTGTACAGTGTCTATCATCCATGTCCCCACTGCTTCAGGTGCTACAAGGGAGCTAAGATGGTAGGGGATGAGACAAGAGCATCCTGAGGAGTTTTTCTATGTGGCCCTATAGCACTTGTTTGAACTGAATACTCTCAGAGAGGACCATATTTCTGGCTAGTAGACTAGTCAGAGAATTGCAGAATGTTCTGTTGGCCTGGACTGTTCAATAGTTCAAGCTCTCTCTTCCCAAACTGTCGCATCATTTAAACAAAGACCCTGTATTCTTGACTATAAATTTAACGTAAGAAATGGGGGTGGCTTTATCCTGAGGGGGCTCAAGGGGCTTGCTTGATGAAACCCAATTATCTCCTAGCAGAGCTGAAACTTGCAAGCAGATTTCCTGCAAGTTTCTTTCTTGCAGATTGCAAGCCTGTTTGTGCTTGGATGTTCCTGTAGTGGCCCTGCTGACCTCTAGATCAAACAGATGTACACCCAAACAAAAAGTCCCTGAGTACTTATTTCTAGGACATCACCCTCCCAAAACAGCCTTCCGAGCATAGTGGGTTCAGGCACATTGAGTAAGGGCTTTTCTACTCCTTTTCTCCACCCCCAAAGCCCAGTCTTTGGGGCAGAATTCTCTATACCCAAAGTAACAGGCTGCTCTGTGAGGTCTTTAGACTTTTGACCAAGGTTTTGTGCTTCCATAAATCCTGCAAAGAGGCCTGCCTGATGATTAAGGAATATGCTTCTTATACAGGAAAGTTTCAGAGCTGATATCTATCCTGAATGAGACTGGCCCTGAACTTTTAGTACTCACCATCCATTTACATTTTCCCAGCACCCAAGGCATTTAGTTGCTATAGGAGTGACTATTAGCTAAGGGAAAAGACTTCCCCTCTCATCCATTATATGAACGTTTCTCCTCCAATCTCTGGGTCAATACTGACAATTTGCATTGAGTTCATCTGTTTCCCACCAACTATTATGCTAATTAAATTGATCCTCACAACCATGTGAAATTATAAGTCAAAAAGATCTTAATATCTCTGCCATTAGTTTCTTTATTAAAAAACATAAGTGTTGGGGGATGGGCTAAATGGGTGATGGACATTAAAGGAGGGCACTTGTTGGGATGAGCACTGGGTGTTATATGTGAGTGATGAATCACTAAATTCTACTCCTGAAACCATTACTACACTATATGTTAACTACCTTGGACTTAAATAAAATTAAAAATAAAATAAAATTTTTGCAAGGAAAAAAAGTGCTTGCTCAACATAACAAGTTGTGCAGCTAGAATTCCAAGTCTGGCATATTACATTTCAAATTCAGGGTTCTTTCAACTGTTTTATGCTATCTTACCAGATCTAGAGGACCGCTTCCAAGGTGTTTATTTTTTTTTTTAATTTAAAATTAAAAGATTTTTCCCTATGGTATTTATTAAAAATACCTTCAAGATACAGGAGTGCTGATGCATAGGGGCACTTGTACCCCAATGTTTATAGCAGCACTCTCAACAATAGCCAAATTATGGAAAGAGCCTAAATGTCCATCAACTGACGAATGGATAAAGAAATTGTGGTTTATATACACGATGGAATACTATGTGGCAATGAGAAAGAATGAAATATGGCCTTTTGTAGCAACGTGGATGGAATTGGAGAGTGTTATGCTAAGTGAAATAAGTCATACAGAGAAAGACAGAAACATGTTTTCACTCTTATGTGGATCCTGAGAAACTTAACAGAAGTCCATGGGGGAAGGGAAGAAAAAAAAAAATAACAGGTTAGAGAGGGAGAGAGCCAAAGCATAAGAGACTCTTAAAAACTGAGAACAAACTGAGGGTTGATGGGGGGGTGGGAGGGAAGGGAGGGTGGGTGATGGGTATTGAGGAGGGCACCTGTTGGGATGAGCACTGAGTGTTGTATGGAAACCAATTTGACAATAAATTTCATATTAAAAAAATAAAAATTAAAAAAATTAAAAAAATACCTTCAAAATTATGGGGTCAACTCGTGACCACTTCCAAAACACCATTTTCTGCCTTTAGCATATTTTGTGATCCTTGAGGTAAGATACACATATTCTTTTTCTGTGGTAACAGGACTTCCCAGTTATAGATCTTTGTTGGTGGTGGAAACCGTATCATCTCTGCTCTTGATGTTTGTGTGGTTCTTTCCTTCTTTCTAACCTCTCCTTTGCCTCTTTCACCCAAACATCTCTTCTATATAACATAGATGGCAAACTCTTGGGAGTTGGACTTGGCTTTCTATGTTCTATTTCTCCTTCTTTTAAAAAAAAAATGTTTTATTTTATTTTTTAGAGAGACAGAGACAGAGTGCAAACAGGGGAGGGCAGAGAGAGAGGAAGACACAGAATTGGAAGCAGGCTCCAAACATTGAGCGCGTCTGCACAGAGCCCGATGCAGGGCCTGAACCCACGAACTGTGAGATCATGACCTGAGCTGAAGTTGGATGGTTAACCAACTGAGCCACCCAGGTGCCCCTTCTATTTCTCCTTCTAGGTTCACTCACTTGTACAAATTGAATGAAATCTAATGTGAGGATAGGATTAAAGTTGCACCTGGAGACCAGAACCATACCAAGTGAGTCATACCAGACCAAATATCTCTGGCTTCACACTATAATAGATACCTGGGATATCTTCATAGCACATAATAATCCCCTTTTTTCCTGAAACTGTCTCTTTTTCCATTTTAGGGGTGAGCTCCTGGAAGCCATACTTATGTTACATAATTGTATCTCCACAGCATTAGTTGAGGCTGTGTAAACCCCATTTGATCCAAAAAGCATCAATCAGATGCTCTCCAAGGATATGGAATTAAGTCAGCATGTTAGTGAGTGGATGGAAATGTAACTTGTAAGCCTAAGAAGTGTGGAATGGCTGTATTCCATCAATAGCCTTGGAGAGCAGAGAAAAATTATCTGAATACATAGAAACAGAGATGGGACAGTTTTGGCAGTTTACCAGACTTAGATTCTTGTCATTTTCTGAGGCCCAGCTGACTTTTTACCCTTAGAGTCTGTTCAATATCCCCCACCTTTCAAAAAAAGTAGTCAAAATTGGTTTACTTACATTAGAAAGTCATAACTTACAAAGCTGGTTACATTTAACCATTAGCTTCCTCTTTATCTTGATTTCTCATTCTCTTGAATTTCTGCCAGGATCTGGAGTAGAAACCTTACAGGAAATTGATTTTTGCCCATGTGTTTATCCCAGTTTCCTTCCTGCCTCTTCTTTTACCCTGCAAGCCACATCTTCTTTTTGACATTATTTTTTCAACCACCTCCAGTGCCAACTGTAACTCCCATTTTTTGGTATAAACTTTCCTATATATTTCACAGCAAAATAGACTACCTCTATAGTTTCTTCCTCTAACTGAAATCTGGAAATAACTAATTTCTTGGTCACTCACTTGAGAAGAATCTGCCCATTATCCTAGAAGACCTTCAAATTTGTCATGTAACTCACTGGCAATGTGCTGGTTCTACCCCATCCACAGACAGGATCTTCAGCCATTCTTAAAGACTTCTTCAGGTTCTTGTTATGTCTGTAATTATTGCTATCATCTTATGAAACCTCCCACAAATTTTCAAATGTATACATATTCACTGAGGATTTGGGAGCCTGGATATGGTCATACTCTTTGACTTGACTCCTATAATCTTAAGTATATTCATCATCCATGTCAATGTTCCATCCTCTATTTTAGTCTGTTTTTGACCATTCCCAAGGCCTTTAATACCACTTTGTGGAAAATATTGTTGGTTGTGTGCCCAGTGGGCACTCAGTTCCCTTATTGCTTCTTTTCTCAATTAAGTGAATATATCAGATACTCAGTTATCCAGTATCCTTGGCAACTAGCTATTGGTGGCTAAGGGACACAGTTACGACCAAGGAGACATAAGAAAAATTTTGGGAAATGCTTTCTTAACTGATAAAAGAAGAAACGCCAGTGGAGGGACCTTGAACATACTTTTCTGCTTTTGGACTTTGTCATGTGAAGATGACTGAAGTCATCTCATAGCTCTGACAAATAGCTCTGACTGACACTGGAGGATGGTAGAAAATCCCAAAAACTCTGTAGTTCTCCATGACATTTTGTTTGTTTTAATGTTTATTATTTATTTTTGAGAGAGAAACAGAGTCAGGGGGTGGGGAGAGGCAGAGAGAGAGGGAGACACAGAATCTGAATCAGTCTCCAGACTCTGAGCTGTCAGCACAGAGTCCCATGCCGGGCTTGAACCCATGAACTGCAAGATCATGACCTGAGCTGAAGTTGGATGCTTAACCAACTGATCTACCAAGGTGCCCTTCAATGACATTCTTAAGCTACCAAACAAAGTCTGCAACCAGCTACTTCAGGATTTTGTGTTACTTGGGAAAAGTACACTGCAAATATTTGTCACTTTTAGATCAGTGTCTCTGATACTTGTGGCTGAAAGCAACTTAACACACTACTAGGACACCAAGAAGCTTATTGGGAAATAAAGGAAAAGTAAGAGTCCTTGTCCTTGAGAAGTTTACTTTAGTGAGGAGGTAGTCATGCAAAGTAAAAGTACATTGTATTTGATAGACTAGTGGTGAACTAGACTGTTCAATTCTAAAAGGACAGAGTGTGTGTCTGTTTTGTTGTTGTTGTTGTTGTTGTTGTTGTTGTATCCATAAAGCTTACTGTGGCACCAAGAATATGGCAGATGCTTAATAAAACTGAAGAAAAGTTGGAAGAAAATGAAAAGCCAACTCGGTGTGCCTGTGTGTATAAGCATGCAAGAACTTTAGAAGGACCTTCAACCTTATAACTTATTTTGGGTAAGAGAAGATATACAATTGTGTTGAAATAAGAAAATCAATATTCTAGATTAAACCTCTTTAAGGAAGGTATGTGTATGAGTGATTGAGTGTGTGTATGTGTATGGAAGAGAAAGAGAGGGAGAGAGGCAGAGAGAGAAAGAGAAAGAAAGGGAGAGAGGGGACAGAGGGAGGGAGACAGACCAACCCTCTGACCATTTTCTCCTGAATGAAACTGGTTTTTCAGGTGTGATACAATTTTCCAGTTGGTAATTAGGCTTTATCATAAACTCATTACAATTTTAAATGTTAACAAACATGAATGTTTCTAATATAAAAGTTTGAATTGAATGAAAGTATCACATTTTAGTGACAATTTCTATAAAATATTAAGCTAAATAAAATTAATACCACATATTCTTAGAGTCCCACATCTTAGGCAGATTTATACAGCAATGATTTCAGCATTTGATATACTTTATTGTTGTATACTTTTAGTGCTTTTTGACTTCACTTATACTAATGTGTTGGATAAAAAGTTTAAAAAAGGAGAAAATAAGAATTAGTCATTATTCATATAAAATATTGAAGCACCATTCTTTTTGCCTAATTGTATGGGGAAAATATTTGTGTAGGGATAATATCTAACTGTTTAAAATTATATTATATAGCCAGGGGCACCTGGGTGGCTGAGTGGGTTGGGTATCTAACTCCTGATTTCAGCTCAGGTCATGATCCCAAGGTCATGGGACTGAGCCCTGTGTCAGGCTCCATGCCGAGTCTGGAGTCTGCTTAAGATTCTCTCTCTCTCTGCCCCCTTTTCCCTGCTCACATGTGCTCCCTCGCTAAAAAATAAAATCTTAAAAAAAATTATAGCCATAAGTGGAACTGGAGTCTCAAATTCCAGTCTGAGTAATCATTCTCCTTGTTATTTCTAAATGCCAAAATTTTCACTGTAGATACATATAGGACATATGCTCTTTCAGCTCAGTGTACCATGGAGCTCAAGTGTGGCGCATTTATGAAAAGAAAACAGCATCAAGAACACTAAAGTCTTGACGAGGAGGAGGGAAGATGGCGGCGTAGGAGGACGCTGGGCTCACCGCGCGTCCTCCTGATCACTTAGATTCCACCTACACCTGCCTAAATAACCCAGAAAACCGCCAGAGGATTAGCAGAATGGAGTCGCCGGAGCCAAGCGCAGACGAGAGGCCCACGGAAGAGGGTAGGAAGGGCGGCGAGGCGGTGCGCGCTCCACGGACTGGCGGGAGGGAGCCGGGGCGGAGGGGCGGCTCGCCGGCCAAGCAGAGCCCCCGAGTCTGGCGGGCAAAAGCGGAGGGGCCTGACGGACTGTGTTCCGACAGCAAGCGCGACTTAGCCTCTGGGAGGTCATAAGTTAACAGCTCTGCTCGGAAAGCGGGAAGGCTGGAGGACAAAGGGAGGGAGAGCTGCTGAGCCCCCGGACGACAGAGCTCAGTTTGGTGGGGAACAAAGGCGCTCGCCAGCGCCATCTCCCCCGCCCATCCCCCAGCCAAAATCCCAAAGAGAACCAGTTCCTGCCAGGGAACTTGCTTGCTCCGCGCAAACACCCAACTCTGTGCTTCTGCGGAGGAGCCAAACCTCCGGCAGCGGATCTGACTCCCTCCCGCTGCCACAGGGCCCCTCCGGAAGTGGATCACCTAAGGAGAAGCGAGCTAAGCCTGCCCCTCCTGCCCCTGTGCACCTTGCCTACCCACCCCAGCTAATACGCCAGATCCCCAGCATCACAAGCCTGGCAGTGTGCAAGTAGCCCAGACGGGCCACGCCACCCCACAGTGAATCCCGCCCCTAGGAGAGGGGAAGAGAAGGCACACACCAGTCTGACTGTGGCCCCAGCGGTGGGCCGGGGGCAGACATCAGGTCTGACTGCGACTCCGCCCACCAACTCCAGTTATACACCACAGCACAGGGGAAGTGCCCTGCAGGTCCTCACCACGCCAGGGACTATCCAAAATGACCAAGCGGAAGAATTCCCCTCAGAAGAATCTCCAGGAAATAACAACAGCTAATGAGCTGATCAAAAAGGATTTAAATAATATAACAGAAAGTGAATTTAGAATAATAGTCATAAAATTAATCGCTGGGCTTGAAAACAGTATAGAGGACAGCAGAGAATCTCTTGCTACAGAGATCAAGGGACTAAGGAACAGTCACAAGGAGCTGAAAAACGCTTTAAATGAAATGCAAAACAAAATGGAAACCACCACGGCTCGGATTGAAGAGGCAGAGGAGAGAATAGGTGAACTAGAAGATAAAGTTATGGAAAAAGAGGAAGCTGAGAAAAAGAGAGATAAAAAAATCCAGGAGTATGAGGGGAAAATTAGAGAACTAAGTGATACACTAAAAAGAAATAATATATGCATAATTGGTATCCCAGAGGAGGAAGAGAGAGGGAAAGGTGCTGAAGGGGTACTTGAAGAAATAATAGCTGAGAACTTCCCTGAACTGGGGAAGGAAAAAGGCATTGAAATCCAAGAGGCACAGAGAACTCCCTTCAGACGTAACTTGAATCGATCTTCTGCACGACATATCATAGTGAAACTGGCAAAATACAAGGATAAAGAGAAAATTCTGAAAGCAGCAAGGGGTAAACGTGCCCTCACATATAAAGGGAGACCTATAAGACTCGTGACTGATCTCTCTTTTGAAACTTGGCAGGCCAGAAAGAATTGGCACGAGATTTTCAGTGTGCTAGACAGAAAAAATATGCAGCCGAGAATCCTTTATCCAGCAAGTCTGTCATTTAGAATAGAAGGAGAGATAAAGGTCTTCCCAAACACACAAAAACTGAAGGAATTTGTCACCACTAAACCAGCCCTACAAGAGATCCTAAGGGGGACCCTGTGAGACAAAATACCAGAGACATCACTACAAGCATAAAACATACAGACATCACAATGACTCTAAACCCATATCTTTCTATAATAACACTGAATGTAAATGGATTAAATGCGCCAACCAAAAGACATAGGGTATCAGAATGGATAAAAAAACAAGACCCATCTATTTGCTGTCTACAAGAGACTCATTTTAGACCTGAGGACACCTTTAGATTGAGAGTGAGGGGATGGAGAACTATTTATCATGCTACTGGAAGCCAAAAGAAAGCTGGAGTAGCCATACTTATATCAGACAAACTAGACTTTAAATTAAAGGCTGTAACAAGAGATGAAGAGGACATTATATAATAGTTACAGGGTCTATCCATCAGGAAGAGCTAACAATTATAAATGTCTATGCGCCGAATACCGGAGCCCCCAAATATATAAAACAACTACTCATAAACATAAGCAACCTTATTGATAAGAATGTGGTAATTGCAGGGGACTTTAACACCCCACTTACAGAAATGGATAGATCATCTAGACACACGGTCAATAAAGAAACAAGGGCCCTGAATGAGACATTGGATCAGATGGACTTGACAGATATATTTAGAACTCTGCATCCCAAAGCGACAGAATATACTTTCTTCTCGAGTGCACATGGAACATTCTCCAAGATAGATCATATACTGGGTCACAAAACAGCCCTTCATAAGTTTACCAGAATTGAAATTATACCATGCATACTTTCAGACCACAATGCTATGAAGCTTGAAATCAACCACAGAAAAAAGTCTGGAAAACCTCCAAAAGCATGGAGGTTAAAGAACACCCTACTAACGAATGAGTGGGTCAACCAGGCAATTAGAGAAGAAATTAAAAAATATATGGAAACAAACGAAAATGAAAATACATCAATCCAAACGCTTTGGGACGCAGCGAAGGCAGTCCTGAGAGGAAAATACATTGCAATCCAGGCCTATCTCAAGAAACAAGAAAAATCCCAAATACAAAATCTAACAGCACACCTAAAGGAAATAGAAGCAGAACAGCAAAGACACCCCAAACCCAGCAGAAGAAGAGAAATAATAAAGATCAGAGCAGAAATAAACAATATAGAGTCTAAAAAAACTGTAGAGCAGATCAACGAAACCAAGAGTTGCTTTTTTGAAAAAATAAACAAAATTGACAAACCTCTAGCCAGGCTTCTCAAAAAGAAAAGGGAGATGACCCAAATAGATAAAATCATGAATGAAAATGGAATGATTACAACCAATCCCTCAGAGATACAAACAATTATCAGGGAATACTATGAAAAATTATATGCCAACAAATTGGACAACCTGGAAGAAATGGACAAATTCCTGAACACCCACACTCTTCCAAAACTCAATCAGGAGGAAATAGAAAGCTTGAACAGACCTATAACCAGCGAAGAAATTGAATCAGTTATCAAAAATCTCCCAACAAATAAGAGTCCAGGACCAGATGGCTTCCCAGGGGAGTTCTACCAGACGTTTAAAGCAGAGATAATACCTATCCTTCTCAAGCTATTCCAAGAAATAGAAAGGGAAGGAAACTTCCAGACTCATTCTATGAAGCCAGTATTACTTTGATTCCTAAACCAGACAGAGACCCAGTAAAAAAAGAGAACTACTGGCCAATATCCCTGATGAATATGGATGCAAAAATTCTCAATAAGATACTAGCAAATCGAATTCAACGGCATATAAAAAGAATTATTCACCATGATCAAGTGGGATTCATTCCTGGGATGCAGGGCTGGTTCAACATTCGCAAATCAATCAACGTGATACATCACATTAACAAAAAAAAAAGAGAAGAACCATATGATTCTGTCAATAGATGCAGAAAAGGCCTTTGACAAAATCCAGCACCCTTTCTCAATAAAAACCCTTGAGACAGTCGGGATAGAAGGAACATACTTAAAGATCATAAAAGCCATTTATGAAAAGCCCACAGCTAACATCATCCTCAACGGGGAAACACTGAGAGCTTTTCCCCTGAGATCAGGAACACGACAGGGATGCCCACTCTCACCACTGTTGTTTAACATAGTGCTGGAAGTTCTAGCATCAGCAATCAGACAACAAAAGGAAATCAAAGGCATCAAAATTGGCAAAGATGAAATCAAGCTTTCGCTTTTTGCAGATGACATGATATTATACATGGAAAATCCGATAGACTCCACCAAAAGTCTGCTAGAATTGATACATGAATTCAGCAAAGTTGCAGGATACAAAATCAATGTACAGAAATCAGTTGCATTCTTATACACTAACAATGAAGCAACAGAAAGACAAATAAAGAAACTGATCCCATTCACAATTGCACCAAGAAGCATAAAATACCTAGGAATAAATCTAACCAAAGATGTAAAGGATCTGTATGCTGAAAACTATAGAAAGCTTATGAAGGTAATTGAAGAAGATTTAAAGAAATGGAAAGACATTCCCTGCTCATGGATTGGAAAAATAAATATTGTCAAAATGTCAATACTACCCAAAGCTATCTACACATTCAACGCATTCCCAATCAAAATTGCACCAGCATTCTTCTCGAAACTAGAACAAGCAATCCTAAAATTCATATGGAACCACAAAAGGCCCCGAATAGCCAAAGGAATTTTGAAGAAGAAGACCAAAGCAGGAGGCATCACAATCCCAGACTTTAGCTTCTACTACAAAGCTGTCATCATCAAGACAGCATGGTATTGGCACAAAAACAAACACATAGACCAATAGAATAGAATAGAAACCCCAGAACTAGACCCACAAACGTATGGCCAACTCATCTTCGACAAAGCAGGAAAGAACATCCAATGGAAAAAAGACATTCTCTTTAACAAATGGTGCTGGGAGAACTGGACAGCAACATGCAGAAGGTTGAAACTAGACCACTTTCTCACACCATTCACAAAAATAAACTCAAAATGGATAAAGGACCTGAATGTGAGACAGGAAACCATCAAAACCTTAGAGGAGAAAGCAGGAAAAGACCTCTCTGACCTCAGCCGTAGCAATCTCTTACTCGACACATCCCCAAAGGCAAGGGAATTTAAAGCAAAAGTGAATTACTGGGACCTTATGAAGATAAAAAGCTTCTGCACAGCAAAGGAAACAACCAACAAAACTAAAAGGCAACCAACGGAATGGGAAAAGATATTTGCAAATGACATATCGGACAAAGGGCTAGTATCCAAAATCTATAAAGAGCTCACCAAACTCCACACCCGAAAAACAAATAACCCAGTGAAGAAATGGGCAGAAAACATGAATAGACACTTCTGTAAAGAAGACATCCGGATGGCCAACAGGCACATGAAAAGATGTTCAGCGTCGCTCCTTATCAGGGAAATACAAATCAAAACCACACTCAGGTATCACCTCACGCCAGTCAGAGTGGCCAAAATGAACAAATCAGGAGACTATAGATGCTGGAGAGGATGTGGAGAAACGGGAACCCTCTTGCACTGTTGGTGGGAATGCAAATTGGTGCAGCCACTCTGGAAAGCAGTGTGGAGGTTCCTCAGAAAATTAAAAATAGACCTACCCTATGACCCAGCAATAGCACTGCTAGGAATTTATCCAAGGGATACAGGAGTACTGATGCATAGGGGCACTTGTACCCCAATGTTCATAGCAGCACTCTCAACAATAGCCAAATTATGGAAAGAGCCTAAATGTCCATCAACTGATGAATGGATAAAGAAATTGTGGTTTATATACACAATGGAATACTACGTGGCAATGAGAAAAAATGAAACATGGCCCTTTGTAGCAACGTGGATGGAACTGGAGAGTGTGATGCTAAGTGAAATAAGCCATACAGAGAAAGACAGATACCATATGGTTTCACTCTTATGTGGATCCTGAGAAACTTAACAGGAACTCATGGGGGAGGGGGAGGAAAAAAGAAAAAAAAAAAAAAGAGGTTAGAGTGGGAGAGTGTCAAAAAATAAGAGACTGTTAAAAACTGAGAACAAACTGAGGGTTGATGGGGGGTGGGAGGGAGGAGAGGGTGGGTGATGGGTATTGAGGAAGGCACCTTTTGGGATGAGCACTGGGTGTTGTATGGAAACCAATTTGACAATAAATTTCATATAATAATAAAAAAAAAAGAACACTAAAGTCTTAAAGTAGAGGAGGTTAGAAATACAAATGTCAAAGTGTTAAGCTCCCAAAGTAACAATTTCTTTAATTTTATAAGAAAAACAATTATATACAAGCATAGCGATGTATAGCAACTCTACATATATGCCTCTTTACCAACTATTTGCAAATTGCAAAGCACCATAAAACAGTGATTAACTAGGATGCACTAAGGGTTTATGACACAGGCACCAGAAGTCTCTGCTACTGGATTTTTTTTTTTTTGTTGTTCCAGTTTATGCTGGGCTCTGAAGTTATCTATTACCTTTTTGGTCTCAGGATTCCCTTACATTCATACAAATTATTGAGGACTCCAAATAACTTTTTTTTATGTGGATTGTATCTACTGGTGTTTCCTGTAGTGAAATTGAAACTGTATCTGTTGATTAAGTGCAAACATTTGTGAAAGAAGGGCAGACAAGGTTATACTTTCTTCCATTCAAATTTATCAAACTCCCAAAGGGCTTCCCTAATTGAGGCTTCTATTCTTAGTTTGTAGGAGGAAACCAATAGCAACTATATCTCAAAGAGAAGGACCCTATTACATACTGAAAAAGAACACTAGGATTGTTTTCTCTCAAGCTACCACAATTAGGATTTGAAAAGTAGTACTTTTGGTGGTGCAATGGCTTTAACCAAGGTCTAAATACCCAAAGGCTTGAACTATCCCTTCCCTGATACCATGCACTGGGTATTCTCTCCATTCCCATCTTGAAGAAATCCAGTGTTAAAAAGTTGATGACCAAAATAAATTAATAAATAACTTGTATTTAGTTCAAACTTAAGGTGAACACAGAAAGTATAAATGCCCTAGAAAACAGAATCTGAAGCAAAGCTTACATACAAACATGTGGTTAGAGTGTGCAATCCTAGGGCAGTAAGAAAGAAAGGGAAGTGAAGCAGGGAAATAGTAAAAGAAACACAAGGCGATACATTACCAAGCAAACTATAACTTCATAAAAACACACAGGGTTTTGCTTGGACACAAGGGACATCTCTGAAAAGTCCATATGAAGGGTGCCAATGGGTCTTGGAAACCTCTGGTAGGTGATCAGGAGAAAGGATGTTGAATTTGTTAGCTCCCTTTCACCTTCTATATTTTTTAAATTAAATTTTTATTTAAAAACAAGTTAGTTAACAGTGTAATATTAATTTCAGGTGTAGAATTTAGTGATTCAACACTTACATGTAACACCCAGTGCTCACCACAAGTGCCCTCCTTAATACCCATCACCTATTTAACAGATCTCCCCACTCACTTCCCCTCTGGTAAGCATCAGTTTGCTCTATAGTTAAGAGTCTTGCTCCTTGGTTTTCCTCTCTCTCTCTCTCTCTCTCTCTCTCTCTCTCTCTCTCTCTCTCAGTAAAAATTTTCCTATGGAACAATAACACCCACATCCACATGTGGGCTATGTTACTTGGCCACACCAGGAACTTGCTGCTAACCCAGATATTCCATGGGGCCTGCTTAAATCAAACCTTGCAGTGGAGCTGCTATAGCTGTGGCTATGATAGCTCCATGGAAGAGGATGTGTCCAGGAGAGGATGAGACAAGTGGTGGTATTTGGAGTTGAGGCTATCATGGCAGTGGCCATTGAACAAGGTTGAGAGTGAAGCTGAGCAAATCTGGAAAGATGCATAAACTGAGTCTGGCACACACACAAAGGAGATTTCATGTACATATCTGGAATTAGATGAGTTATTAGAATCACACAGGAACAGGCAGACCAGGATGAAGTGGTAACCTAACCAATATCATCATCTTTGCATCTCTCTTCAAAACTGCTGTACTTAATCCGTTAGAAGACAACCTTGCTTATAAATGGTCTGAAGCCTGTTTGTTGCCAAATAAGAGAAAAGCTTGTCATCAGTTTCCTCTAGTTTATTTTTTTGAGTCCTGTGATAACTGGTACTATTTGGAACATTGTTGGGTTAAAAAAATTAAAATGTTGGGTTAAAAAAAGTGGTTAAGAGATAATTCACTCCTTAGTTGGTGGTCCCTAGGGTACCTTTAGTTTGATGGATGATTCTTAATAGTGTTACATTGTGTAACTTAGAAATGGAGTTCAAAAATCCCCAAATGTCATAACACATCAGAATTTCAAGGCTTTTTCCATCTAGAGTCCAAAATATGGCACATAAAGCAGTGAGCTTTTTATGGATCTGGGATCCCAGGTAGCTGTGTGTTATCCTCACTGTAAATAGATAAAACTTGGGGGAAAAAGTTTGTTCTTTAAAATTCAGTGACATGCAAATTAGAAGTTTAAAAAATGTCAATCATCTGCCATTCCATTTCACTTTAGTGCATATCATCTTTAAAGATCTGGATTCTAAATATAGTTTAGCCCCACCATCTGTCACCCTACAGTTTTGAATAGCAAAGAAGAGACATGTATGATCAAATTCCCATTCCCATGAGGATATTTTTATCAGAGCTTTTAGTGTGTGTCATTTATCTCATTCTATACAGCCACTGCCTCCACATTTCCTGTCCACGCACTGCTTAATCCAATCATGCCCCCCCCATGCTTCAAGAAGACATTTTATTAGATCAATTGTTCACCATGCATAAAAGCACATCATCTGGCATGTGTAAATGCCTAAATAGTACTCTTCAGCATTTTATTGGCACAAAGCCTGCTACTCATGCACAGAGATGGCCAACAGGCCCTGAATCTGCAAGAGGAAGAGAAACTATCTGAGCACATGAACATTCAACAGCTCCAAGTCTGGAGGCTTACACTAGCAAGGATTATCTCTGATGATTTTTGAGGTCCCAAGGAAAGACAGCCTGTCCCCACTATGCCAACCCCACTTCTACAACATACTATTCCCTGAGTAGGTAGCCTTGGCGACTGATTCCTAAAATCAGAGATGTCTTGTTTGAGGTAAGGGGTTGTCCTTTTCAAAGTGGAGGCTACTACGATTGCCTAGTGGGTTTATTAAGAATGGAACCTTTCATTCTCTTGTCAAAGTGCAAGTAGATGAAAAACCTAAATGCTCCTGGGAGAGACAGGGAAAGAGAAAATTGAGAGCAAGGAAAGTCAGCCCTGCTAGAGTGGGAGGTAGGATAAGGTTGCTCAGAGTTGTCACCCCTGTTTGGAGTTAGAAGGAGAGACGCCTGACCACCTTGCTCAGAATTATCCTGGGATGATTTATAAGACTGAGCATGGAAGGTAATACAGAACTACTCCAATTTTACCACTTCTTTCCCCCCACGAAATCCCTTTAATGCTTTCCACCAACTACAAAAGTCTCACTTCAAATACACACACAGTGTATGGTAAGCAACTATATGATGTTATAATAAGATAAATAATTAAAACCTCCAGCCATTTATTCTTGCTTAATAACTTTAACAATAATTTTGAACAGGATTATGCCCTCCTCTATTTGAGGATCATTCTTAGATAGGAGAGAGATGGTAAAAAATACCTAGCCTGCCTTTAGTTGCCCATGAACCACAGCCTATCTCATCCATGTCTATAGGATCATGTCCAAGCTCAATAGTATCCCTACAAGGCCTTTGGGGTCTGAGCTCAGCAATTTCTTCAACATCACTTCTAGTCACACCTCCATTCGTATTATTTGCTCCTGCTACACCAAAGGACCTTCTCTTTTCCCTAATATGCATTTCCTCTGACTAAAAACCTACTCCTTTTCCAGTCCCTTAATTTAGGAATATTTGACGTATTTTTACACTAATAAAGTGTTATTGGTTTTAGAAAACAAGACTTTCCTGATAAGATCGTCTCTATAACCCCATCCTCACTTCTAGATACCCCTTCTTTTGGGTTCCGCTCATATGTTTACTTCTCCTATTAGTTCCTTGAGGTCTGAAACTGTCTTATTTTTTTCTGTATCCCCAATGTCTACCACACAGATAGATGTTCTTATTTGCTAATTAAGGAGAAACTTACATTGCATAAACATTTGTTTCTATAAGTTGTTCAGATTTCATTATCAAATACCTATTAAGCAACAAAATTAAAAAAAAATTTTTTAACGTTTATTTATTTTTGAGACAGAGAGAGACAGAGCATGAACGGGGGAGGGGCAGAGAGAGAGGGAGACACAGAACTGGAAGCAGGCTCCAGGCTTTGAGCCATCAGCCCAGAGCCTGACGCGGGGCTCGAACTCACGGACTGTGAGATCGTGACCTGAGCTGAAGTCGGACGCTTAACCGACTGAGCCACCCAGGCGCCCCTAGCAACAAAATTTAAATGGCAGAGAGAAAACAATTGCATGCTCAGATTACTTCCACTTTTATTTTCTCCATTGTCTTTTCTTGGAATGACAATCTAGGTAATTGATTCCAGCCAAGTGAGTTGTTTGGATGTCCATGCTGCTTTAAATCAGAGGTCCACTCAGCTTTCTCTGTGCTTTGTAACTTAACAGCAATCTTATTGGTAACAAGAAATGGATTGTGACTTGATATGATTATAGTGAGCTATGTTTACTTCGTGTGTATACATTGGGCTGCTCAACTTGCTTAGACTCTGTTGCATGTCTAACAAGTTTTACATTATTTTCGCTTAGTGCCAAGTGAAGAATTACTTCTATATGAATGGAAAGGGAAAATATTTTAATTAAAAATAACTTTACCCAGGAGAAAGGATTCTAAGAACATAGCAGAGTAGGAAGCATCAGGAATCTGTCTCCCTACCTAGACAACAATTGCACTGACAGAATCTGTTTGATGTAACTATTTTTGGAACTCTGGAGTCTGTTGAAAGTTTGCAACTTCCAGGGGAAGACTTGAAAAGTAAATTGTGATTAATTATGTTCAATTTCAGCTCTTAGTACAGTAGCAGCTGCCCACCCCCCACCCTCAGCCACATGGTAGACAGCTATGCAGGAGCCAAGATAAGCAAAGGAGATTTTGTCTAGTACACAGCTTGTAGGAGCTAGGATAAGCAAAGGGGATCTTGTCTTCCAAATATTAGGGAGCTGTGCTCTGACTTCTGATTGCTGCTTCTGATCACAGAGGTGCAGATAAAATTACTCCTTCTATATAATCACTTTAAATGTAAATGGATTAAACTTTCTAATCAGAAGACAGGGAATGGTGAATGGATAAAAACACATGACTTGACACTATCAACAATAGCAAAAGTATGGAAAGAGCCCAAATGTCCATCAATGGATGAATTGATAAAGAAGATGTGAGATACACACACACACACACACACACACACACACACACACACACACACAGTGGGGTATTACTCGACAATCAAAAAGAATGAAATCTTGCCATTTGCAACTATGTGGATGGAACTAGACGGTATTATGCTAAGTGAAATTAATCAGAGAAAGATAAATATCATATAACTTCATTCATATGAGGACTTTAAAACATAGAACAGATGAACACAAGGGAAGGGAAGCAAAAATAACATAAAACAGGGAAGGGGACAAAACATAAGAGACTCTTAAATATGGAGAACAAACAAAGGGTTACTGGAGGGGTTGTGGGAGGGGGAATGAGCTAAATGGGTAAGGGACATTAAGGAATCTACTCCTGAAATGATTGTTGCACTATGCACCAACTAACTTGGATGACAATTTAAAAAACAAAACACACGACTCGAGCATCTTTCCATGTGTCTGTTAGCCATCTGTATATTTTCTTTGAAAAAATGTCTATTCATGTCTTGTCCCCTTCTTTTAACTAGATTATTTGTTTTTTTGTGAAATCATATGATATTTATCTTTCTCCAACTGACTGGTTTTGCTTAGCATGATACATTGTAGTTCCATCCACGTTGTTGCAAATGGCAAGATTTCATTCTTTTTGATCGCTGAGTATTATTAAAATATTGATGGACATTTGGGCTCTTTCCATAATTTAGCTATTATTGATAGTGCTGCTATAAACATTGGGGTGCATGTGCCCCTTCAAATCAACATTTTTGTATCCTTTGGATAAAGACCTAGTGGTGCAATTGCTGACTCATAGGTAGCTCTGTTTTTAGTTTTTTGAGGAACCTCCAAACTGTTTTTACAGAGTGGCTACACCAGTTTGCATCCCACCAACAGTGTAAAAGCATTTCCCTTTCTCTGCATCCTCATCAACATCAGTTGTTGTCTGAGTTGTTCATGTTAGCCATTCTGAGAAGTGTGAGGTGATATCTCATTGTGGTTTTTATTTGTATTTGCCTCATGATGAGCGATGTTGAGCATCTTTTCATGTGTCTGTTAGCTATCTGGATATTTTCTTTGGAAAAGTGTCTATTCATGTCTTTTGCCCATTTCTTCACTGGATTATTTGTTTTTTGGGTGTTGAGTTTGAATAGTTCTTTATAGATTTTGGATACTAGCCCTTTATCTGATATGTCATTTGCAAATACCTTCTCCCATTCTGTCATTTTCCTTTTAGCTTTGTTGATGGTTTCTTTTGTTGTGCAGAAGTTTTTATCTTGATGAGGTCTCAGTAGTTCATTTTTGTTTTTGTCTCCCTTGCCTCTGGAGACACGTCTAGAAGAAGTTGCTAACGCTGAGGTCAAAGAGGTTGCTGCCTGTGTTGTCCTCTAGGATTTTAATGGTTTCCTGTCTTACCTGTAGGTCTTTCATCTATTTTGAGTATGGTGTAAAAAAAAGTGGTCCTGGGTTATTCTTCTGCCTGTCACTGCCTAGGTTTCCTAACACCATTTGCTGAAGAGATGGGTTTTTTTCCATTGGATATTTTTTCCTACTTTGTTGAAGATGAGTTAACCATATAGTTGTGGGTTCATTTCTGGGTTCTCTTCTATTCTATTGATCTATGTGTCTGTTTTTGTGCCAATACCATACTGTATTGATGTAATCATAAATCATCAATCAGCTGTCTAATATATCTTGAAGTCCAGAATTGTGATGCCTCCAGCTTTTTTTGTTTTGTTTTGTTTTAAAGAAACAGAAACAACTGTCTGTATGCTATAAATATTTCTTCATTGATTTCACACATCACTTTGACAACTGTGCAATAAAACTGATCTGAGGATTTTTGACTGAATAATTTTTATGATTACATTTTCTCATCTATATGGTCCAAACGTGGTATTGATTTTTTTTTCATTATTTTTGTTTTCTATGTTTTCTTTTAAATGAATCCCTACATTTAAGAATTATATTCATTCATTAGTATGGCTACTATTTAAGATAGAAATAGTACTGAAGAGCATTGTTGGCTCAATTAGTACAGTGTGTGACTCTTGATCTTGGGGTCATGAGTTCAAGCCCCATGTTAGGAGTAGAGATTACTTAAAAGTAACATCTTTCAAAATAATAATAAAAGTTTAAAAATAAACAATACTGCTGAGGATGTGGGAAATTGGAACACTTGTACACTCTTGCTAAGAATATAAAATGGCACTATCACTATAGAAAATCATATGGCAGTTCCTCAAAACATTAAAAGTAGAATTGTCATATAATTTAGTAATTCTGCTTCTGGGCATATATACTGCAAACAATTGAAAGTAGCATCTCAGGGGCTCCTGGGTGGCTCTGTCAGTTGAGCATCTGACTCTTGATTTCAGCTCAGGTCATTATCTCACAGTTTGTGGGATTGAACCCCACATTGGGCTCTGCACTGACAGCATGAACCCTGCTTAGGATTCTTTCTCTCTCTGCCCCTCTGTGTGCTCTCTCTCTCCTTTCTCAAAAATAGATAAATAAACAAAAAAAGCAATATCTCACAGAGATATTTGTATTCCCATGTTCATAGCAGCATTATTCACCACAGCTAAAGCATGAAATAACCCAAGTGTTCATTGGTAGGTAAATAGATAAGCAAAATGTGGTATATACATTAAATGAAATATTATTAAGCCTTAAAAAACTTCTGCACAGTGAAGGAAACAATCAGCAAAACTAAAAGGCAACCAACAGAATGGGAGAAGATATTTGCAAGTGACATATCAGATAAAGGGTTAGTACCAAAAATCTATAAAGAACTTATTAAACTCAACACCCAAAAAACAAATAATCCAGTGAATAAATGGGAAAAGGATATGAATAGACACTTCTCCAAAGAAGACATCCAGATGGCCAACCGACACATGAAAAAATGCTCAACATCACTCATCATCAGGGAAATACAAATCAAAACCACAATGAGATCACCTCACACCTGTCAGAATGGCTAACATTAACAACTCAGGCAACAACAGATGCTGGCAAGGATGCAGAGAAAGAGGATCTCTTTTGCATTGTTGGTGGGAATGCAAGCTGGTGTAGCCACTCTGGAAAACAGTATGGAGGTTCCTTAAAAACTAATAATAGAACTACCCTACGACCCAGCAATTGCACTACTAGGTATTTACCCAAGGGATACAGTTGTGCTGTTTTGAAGGGGCACGTGCAACCCCATGTTTATAGCAGCACTATCAACAATTGCCAAAGTATGGAAAGAGCCCAAATGTTCATTGATGGATGAATGAATAAAGAAGATGTGGTATACATATACAACGGAGTATTGCTCGGCAATCAAAAAGAATGAAATCTTGCCATTTGCAACTACGTGGATGGAACTGGAGGGTATTATGCTAAGTGAAATTAGTCAGAGAAAGACAAATATCACATGACTTCACTCATATGAGGACTTAAGAGACAAAACAGATGAACATAAAGGAAGGGAAACAAAAATAATGTCAAAACAGGGAGGGGGACAAAACAGAAGAGTCTCATAAATATGGAGAACAAACTGAGGGTTACTGGAGGGGTTGTGGGAGGGGGGATGCACTAAATGGGTAAGGGGCGCTAAGGAATCTACTCCTAAAATCATTGTTGCACTATATGCTAACTAATATGGATATAAATTTAAAAAAATAAAACAAGTTACAAAAAAAAAGAAAATAGGGAAACTAGAAACTTCAGGAAAACTAAAGACTGAAGTGAAAAAGACATGTAATACTAGTAGTCATTGGTTCTGTGATAAACAGTATTTGTGTATTATATATAATACATGTAAATTAAATACACTGCCACAAAAAAAGTCAAGGAAATTTTGCAATATGCTACAACACTGATGAATCTTGAGAACTTTATGTTAAGTGAAGTTTGCTCATCACAAGAAACCAAATACTATATATTCCACTTATATCCATTTATATGAGGTACTTAGAACAATCAAAATCATAAAGGCAGATAGTAAAATAGTGGTTGCCAGGGCTTGGCAGGGGATAATGAGGGGTTATTTAATAGGTAGAGTTTCAGTTTTACAAAATCAAAAGAGTTATGGGATAGATGGTGGTGATCACTGACAAACAATGTGCACATATTTAATACCACTGAACTGCATGCTTATAAATGGTTATGATGGCAAATTTTATGTTATGTGTATTTTACCATATAAAAAAGAAAAAAATTTCTAATATATAATCATCTGATATCAATCAGTAAAATTCACTTTTTAGAAAATTCAATTTTTACCCACTCTTAAACTCAATGAATAAAAGTTCTGCCATCAGACAAGATTGTTCTCTACTTTCCTTGTCAGAAAATAGGTTTTCAATAGTCTTTCAATTTTTCTCATAATATGACCAAATGCAAATTTGAAATATTTTCAATTCTATTTTTTTCTGCATAACTGTAATGTCAAAGCTTAGTTTTCTTTTTTAAAAGCAATGATTGCTACACAAATTCATTGAATTATGACACATTTTCCACCCGGAAATGGAAAAATGATTCAAGTTATGGGAAGCCTCATTTTTCACTGCAGTGATTTTAATAAGTTATTTATATAGTTAGAATGAGCAGTAGGGTAACATTCATTAAAAAGGATTTATGTCCTAGAATTAAAGTAGATATTTAAGCCACATATTTGAAAAAGAAAGGCTATGGACAAAAATAAAAATAACAATGAAAACATACCAACCTAATGAAAGTTGCAAATTCATCCTTGCAGGTGTAAGTATGCTTTTGAGTTGTACTCACAGTATATCAACAGGATTTTATTTGGATATGTATCATCTTAAAATTGAGAAGACAAATGTGGCAAATGTGCTTATTTTTTGCACTTAGTTCCCAAAATAGATAACATAAATGTTCTTTAAGTGTTCATTTCCCAAAAGCTTATTGAAAATGGCTTCCTCTCATGGTTATACAAGATTTCTTTTACTGGTACCTTAGTCAGTTTGAACCTAAAGTACCATCAATGAAGTGTTTACTTTGAGCAACTGGGTTTGCTAGTTTACCTGGAGGTGCATTACTTTTATTTTAAACTCTGCCACAGATGCCACTTAGCTATTTACCAGTAAATGAACATTGCTTCCTTCAGTTTCTAAGATCTGGTCTTGTAGACAATCTACTAGAAGGATACACTGAATAAAGCAGAGGTTTTGGTGTTTTTTTGTTTTTTTGTTTGTTTGTTTGTTTGTTTTTTTTTTTGGTTGAGGTATGAAGATCTGGATGGAGGCTGAAGTGCAAGGGTCAGACCAGGAAGCTCAAATTGGAAGGGAAGTGACACTGTCCTATATTTCCAACTCCATGGCCAAGGCTGTTATCCTGACATTTCACCCAATTAATCAAATGGTTCCTTTAGTTTTTGTTTCATGTTCTTTTCTACTGGTCACTGTTACAACTTCAACATTAATAGTGTAAAGTTGGGGTGCCTGTGTGGCTCAGTCAATTGAGTGTTTGACTTTTAAAAAAATGTTTTATTTATTTTTGAGAGAGAGAGAAAGAGAGAGAGAGAGAATGAGAACAGTGGGGGAGGAGCAGAGAGAGAGGGAGACACAGAATCCAAATAAGGCTCCAGGCTCTGAGCTGTCTGAACAGAGCCCTATGCTGGGCTTGAACTAGTGAACCACAAGATCTTGACCTAGGCCAAAGTCAGACACTTAACCAACTGAGCCACCCAGGCACCCAAAGTGTTTGACTTTTGATTTCAGCTCAGGTCATGATCTCACTGTTCCTAGGATCAAGCGCTGCATCAGGCTTCTCACTGGCAGCACAGAGCCTGCTTGGGATTCTCTCTCCCTCTCTTTCTACCCCTCCCCTGCTCATGCTCTCTCTTTCTCTCTCTCTCAAAATAAGTAAACTAAAAAAAAAATAGTGTAAACTTAAATTTGGTGAGGGACGTTACTAGTCACTGAAATATCACCATCCTGTGGCATGTGGCAAGTTTTAACTAGAAAGTTTGTCCTCTCTGTTTATTCTAGATTTTGACATAGACTAATTGTTTCCAGGCATATTTGCTCTTTGTCAGGCTGCCTGGTTTTAAATTTTTTTTTTCAACGTTTATTTATTTTTGGGACAGAGAGAGACAAAGCATGAACGGGGGAGGGGCAGAGAGAGAGGGAGACACAGAATCGGAAACAGGCTCCAGGCTCTGAGCCATCAGCCCAGAGCCCGACGCGGGGCTCGAACTCGCGGACCGCGAGATCGTGACCTGGCTGAAGTCGGACGCTTAACCGACTGCGCCACCCAGGCGCCCCAGGCTGCCTGGTTTTAAAGGGATATGCTGTGCTCAGCAGAGAACAAGAATTATACTGTAGAGGAGACTTCATCATGGGGAAAGGTACATGCAGAGTAACTTGACAGACTTTGGCATTGTATCATTTCCTTGGTTCAGTAAGTCCTTTCCAAAATTATCTGGATTTGTGTATCCACCATTCTTTGGGAGGTAGAAGAGAAGATATTATGGTCATTCCCTGGTTCTAAGCAAGTCCAGTTGGTATAATCATCCAAACACAGCAGTTACTTTTCTATCTTTTAAGAACTTTTACAGGTACTGGACTCCAGCTTGAGCTCCCTAGAATCCTAGGGAATTGGTGAAGGTGTTGAGGTGGACACACACCTGTTCAATAAAATATTTGTTGTCTCAGGGGCTGAAGTGTTGTTGGAAGACAAAAGGGTGACCAACTATCATGGTTTGCCTGGGACTTTTCAGTGCTAAAATCAGGACAGTCCTAGGAACTCAGGGATAGTTGGTTACCTTATGAGGCAGTCTTTAGCTACTGGGAACTTCAGCGATTATCTCAGCTGCAGAGAGCCATCTAGCATAAGGTCATGTCCTTTCCCAGCATGGCTCACATCCAATGATTGATCTGTGAGGGAGTATACAGGCCTAACTATCTGAGACCAACTCAGAACATCACTAAAGAACATTATTGCTCCAGAACTTCCCTGTGGGTCCAGCTGAAGCTGTTGCTGAGCCTGTATCACAGTTAGACTTCTTCTTCCTCTCAATTTTGCTCCCTACCCCCTTCCATACTTCTAGATCACAAAGGTGCTTCCTAACATCCTGGATGTTAACTCACTTTAGAGTCTGCATCCCAGGAAACTCAAACTGCACAGTGGTCCGTGATCTAGGCTTTGAAAAAAAGAGTATGTGAATTTATTAGCATTTGCAGTTTTTTTCCTAAGTGATCTCAAATATTTATTTGCTTTTGTCTGGAATGATGGGAATGCTTTGAGAACAGTGATTCTCCTGAGTTTACCAGAAGCCATGTTTAATAATTATATATTTTCTCATTAATTTTCCATTTAAATGTGGTTTTATACACATATTTCCAAATCTGCACTCGAAATGCAGGATGAGTATACAATAGAAGGAATCCTTAAATTAAAGGGCACTTTTGGGTGGCAGGTGGTCGGATGAGGCGATATAAAGTAATTAACTGAAGCTAATTTCACTTTGTGATTTTTGTTAGTGGGCAAGGCTGGAGTAGAAGGCATCTTCTAAAGACTTTTGCTTTTAAGAATGGTGTTTTCCTTTGGCTTTTCTGGCTGCTATAACTATCTCAGGTGATAGGTTTGTAAGATAGATAAGAGTAAATTCTACCTCATGGTCTTTCAGCTGCTGTAACTTCAGTTTATCCCCTTATTTTGGTAATAATTCCTAGCTCAAATTCCCAAGAGAGAACTTGGCCTGTAACATGGCCTGGAATGAAAAGATGAGCTGTATCAATAACCAGGTTTTGTGTTAATGACCCTTCCATTGGATGTTTATCTTTTTTGTAGTCAGCTGGTCATGTGATACCAAGCATGATCACCAAGAGCTGCCTATCCAGTGTGGGCTGTAAGTAGAGCAGGCACTGACTGACATGTCCAATAGCAGGGGACATACCTGGTACATGATTTGAATTTTTATTCCAACTCCAATTAAGTTTCATCTTGGAACATGGCCTGAAATTTGAAAGCATACTTTCCTTTGGCCACATACCATGGCCAAATTAAATATTTGGAAGATCTGTTCAAATAAAAAATGCAACATATTTTTAACTATACTAAGCATTGTTCCAATGAAAAATGATGCTGGTAACATGATCTCTCTCCCCAGTTCAAGCTGAAATAACTTAGGGGAAGGAGACAAGAACTTCTTTAATGTTTAGAGTCAAAGAAACTAGGAAAGGTTACTGAACTCATAATACTCATAACACAAAGAGAAGAAGGTGAACAGGCTTTTGCTCCCCTACCACAAAACAACTCAAAGTACATTAATGAAAGAAGTCAGAATATTCCCTAGTACCCTATAAGTAGGGTCAAAATTGGTGGTAAAATATTACCTAAAATTCATATATCAGCTCCTTGAATTCTGCTTAAAAAATTATAAGATACTCCAGGCAGAAAGTAGGAAAGAGCAAAAAATAACCTAAAGCAAATGGTTAAAAATAATATGCAAATGTATAAAAAAAAAAGTTATTTTACTTTGAGGCAGTAATATCAGCTCCTAGGCTGAGAATGAGAGAAAGGAGAGACATAAAATTTCTGCCTTGAATCTTTTCCAGTTTTGCATATATATTATCTTTAGGAATACACTATAAGAGGTCTCTATAGCATTGGGCCTCTGCAATATTAAATCATTAATACTGCTTAGCTAATACTTCTTCTCATTATAATTTTTATTTAGTCTTTTTAGTTTTGGATATTTCTCATTTCACATAACAAATGAGGCTGGCAAAGCTGACTGTACAGAAAATTCCATTTTCTTTGCTATAACAAATAACCCTATAATGGACAATCTTCTTCCCATGAGGGATGAAAAGGACCTTCAAAGTTTGAGCTAAACTTGTTGGTGGTAAGTGAATTAATGTAGAGGTTAGATATATGGTAAAAGGGACATTATGGTCCTGGCAGTTCATTTATTCTTATTCTTTCCCTAAAACCAGAATCTTCCTTTATCTACCTCTTCTATTTTTCTCTCCAGAGGCATTTTTTTCTATGCTTATGGATTAATTTGTCCACAAGTACAGCTTTAGTAACATTGTGGATATGTTCTAATAACAAGCTTGATTATCTTCTCTGGTCTTATTATGTACTGTCTTTAAGTTGAAACTAATTTCTTACCTCAGTTACTACAAAACCTCCTGATTAACCTTACTGCTATTATCAGAAGTTCTAGCATGGAAGAAATGCCCTTCATAGTGTGGATCCTACCCACTCATTATTCTCAACTTTAAGTCCTCACATTTGCTTTAGCTGCATTAAACATCTTGTAGTTCAAATGTTTCATTTGGGTTCCCCAGGGGTTGTGACATGTCCTGCATTAACCTGATGTTTCTCAATGTTGTCCATGGACCCTCCATGTATTAGCCATGATTCCAGGGGAAGCAGATGGGAATTTGAGGAGAATTTAGTAAAAGTACTACTTCTTAGGGTGTGGGAAGTTGTAGAGAAGCCACACATATAGAGTAGTATTCTGGTGGGCCACTGGTATTGTCCCTAGGCTGGAAGGCGTGAGGGGAGGGAACTCTTATCAGGACCTGAAGACAGAAGGCTGTAGAGAGAGCAGGCTGAATGAGCTATGACTCTTGGATGAGGGAAGCAATAACCACAGGATGGCAATTCCACAGAGGGGGTTAAAAACAAAATTTCTTCTCCTAAGTCTCCTTCCCTCCTTCCTTTCAGTCTCCATGAGTTGTCACCTTTGGCTGAACCCCACTGGAAGCCATAGGGCAAGGGAGCCCCTTGATGCCATTTATGTTGCCAGCCATGCATGGCACAGGGCGGGGAAGGGCAGAGCATGTGTTGGGAGAATAAATGGAAGATACCATGTACCTTGTATCAGAAGCACCTGTAGGACTTGAAGCAGATTGTTGAGGCTTATTGCACATGCTAAATCAGAAGCTTTGTTATTGGAGACCAGGAATCAGCATGAATCAGAGATAATAAGGCATCCACTGAGACTCTTTGCTCCATTTTCATAGTACAGAGTAGAGGTTGGAAGTAGCTGTCCATCTGGGGACTACTTAGTATCCTGATGAATCCATATGACAAGTTTTTGCTATGGGGATATTAGTGGAAATATGTAAATTTCACTGTCTCTTTCCCCTGCCCACCTTTACCCAGAGAACTCAGAAGCCTGATAGCACAGAACCACAAAATGAAGAGTCAGGGTTCCTGGAGTATCATGAGGAGTAAATCATCCTACTGAGTAGAGAATCACAGGAAATAAACTTTGAAAAAAGTTATAAAACATTTTAGAGGACTTCTGGGGAAGATGACAGAGTAGGTGGATTCTAAGCTCAACTCATTTCATGGATACACCGAGATAACAGCCACATCAATGTAAATAGCCCAGAAAACAACCTGAAGACTGGCAGAACAGACTCTCCAGTTAATTATAAAGAAGAGTCCACATCAAACATGTAGGAAGGGCAGAGACACAGTGGAGAACCAAAATGATCCATGAGACTGTCCACAGGGGTGAGGGACACCACAAACATAGAGAAGGAAGAGGAGCAGATTGCACACTAGGCACCTGAAGCACAAAGGACTTGTACTGAGAAAACAAATCTCCATAACATTTGGCTTTGAAAACTAAAGGGGCTTAACATTACGAGTTTTTATAATTAGTGGGGCTTAACACCTGGAAATTTAAAATTAAGTGACTCGGCACTGGAAGAACTGGAGAGCAATAAGAAACTGCATCCCCTTCCTTCAAGAGAGTGCATAACAAACAGCTCTATGGAGATACAGCACAGAAGCAACAGTTTGAAAAATGCCTGGAGTAAACGGAAAAGAGATTTATTTTCTGATCTCAGAATGTCTGCAGGTGTGGCAGGGATCTTTAGGAGACTGCTCCAGGAACAAAGGAGCTAGCAGGCACCATTTCTCTCCCACCCCACAGCCTAGATACATGGACACCTTTGGGAACCAAAGTAAAAACTCTCTACCTAGCTTGCTAACAGTGCACCCCACACCCATGCCCTTCTGTAGATCCACCCAATCCAACCCACCCTTACCAGGAGAACATCCAAAGCTGTGTCACAAGCATGGCATGTGCAAGAAGCCCCAACAGTGGCCATAACCACTTCACAGTGACTCTTGCCCTGGGGAGAGGGTAAAACGACACAAAATCACTTCCATTGAGGCCCCAGCACTGGGCTAGGGGCAGGCATCTAGTCTGACTGCAGGCCCTACCCACCAACAAAAGCCTGTCAGGGCACAAAACAGGGATAACAACCTGCATTTTAGTGAGACCACAGCTCTGACAAACACCTGGTCTGATCCAAATCAAGCCCAAGGTGACCCCAGATGGGCCCATTAACAACAGAAGGAGCAACTCCTGCTGACAACAGGTAAAGAGAATGATTGCAGACAACTACCTGAAGGCAAACATGGCCCAGTCACAATAGGGTATATGCAAAACGCATAAGGGATACCCCTAATGAACAGGGGACATTGCACTGCAAGGCACTACAAGACTTCTTCATAAGACCACTACTTTCAAGAGAAGACATAGCTGTAGCTGACTTTCCTAATAGAGAAACAGACACAGAGAATTAGAAAAAAATGAGGAGACAGAGAAACATGCCCCAAATGAAAGAACAGGACAAAAATCACAGCAAGATGATAAAGGTAATGGAGATAAGCAATATGCCTGATAGAGAATCTAAAGTAATGGTCATAAAATATTCACTGGACTTGAGAAAAGAATGGAAGATCTCACTAAGGACTTCAACAAAGAAAGAGAACATAAAAAAAGAGTGAATTAGAGACGAAGAACTCAATTACTAAAGTGAAAAATATACTAGAGGGAATAAATAATAGACTAGAACAAACACAAGAATGGATCAATGACCTGGAGGAGAGAGTAATGGAAAGCAATCAAGGTGAACAGAAGAAAGAAAAGATAATAATTAAAAATGAGACTAGATTAAGGGGAACTCTGCAACACTATCAAGTGTAATAACCATCACATTACAGGGATCTCAGAAGGAGAGAGAGAATAGAGGGCAGAAAATCAAGATATAATAGTTGAAAACTGCCCTAATCTGGGAAAAGAAACAGATATCTAGATCCAGGAGGCACAGAGAGTCCCCCACAAAAATTAATCCAAAGAGGTCTACACAAGACACATAGTAAAAATGGCAAAAAGTGGTGATAAAGAGAGAATTTTATAAGAAGCAAGAGGAAACAGTTACATTCAAAGGAAACCCCACAAGGCTATCAGCTGATTTTTCAGCAGAAACTTGGCAGGCCAGAAGGGAGTGGCATGATATGTTCAGTGTGCTGCAAGGAAAAAAAACCTGCAACCAAGAATACTCTATCCAGGAAGGCTATCATTCAGAATAGGAGAGATAAAGAGTTTCCCAGACGAAAAAAAAAAAAAGTTAAAGGAATTCCTTACCACTAAACTGGGCTTACAAGAAATATTAAAGTGGATTCTATGAGTGGAAAGAAAGACTATAACAGGAGTAAGAAAAACAGGAAGCACAAAGCACTAAAATTAAGTATATCTATAAAAATCAGTTATGGGATTCACCAAATAAAAGGCTGTAAAGTATGACACTATACACCTAAAATGAGAGGGTGGAGGGGAAGAAGTAAAAATTTAGTGTGTTTTGAATGGGTGCAAATTTAAGCCACCATGAACTTAATATAGATTGCTATGTACATAAAATGTTATATAATGGTAACCACAAATCAGAAACCAGTAAGAGATATGAAAAAAAGAGAGAGGAATCCTGGCTATCATTAAGAAATCCAGAAAACTATGAGAGACGAGAGAAAGAGAAGAAAGGAACCGAGAAGAATTACAGAAAACAACCATTAAATAAGTGACAAAATGGCAATAACTACATACCTATCAGTAATTACTTTGAATGTAAATGGACTGACTATACACTCCAATCAAAAAACATAGTGATGAAATGGATAAAAAAAAGCAAGACCCATCTAAATGCTGACTACAAGTAATTCATTTCAGACCTAAAGACACATGCAAAATTAAAGTGAAGGGATGGAAAAACATCATGCACATGGAAGTAAAAAAAAAAAAAAGCTTAGGTAGCAATAAATGTATATCACACAAAATAGACTTTAAAGTAAAGGCTGAAACAAGAGACGAAGGACACTATACAATCATAAAGGAAATACTCTAATTAGAAGATATAACAATTGTAAATATTTATGCACCCACAATGGAAGGACTCAAATACATAAAGCACCTATTAATAAACATAAAGGAATTAATCAATAGTAATACAAAAACAGTAGGGAACTTTAACACCCCACTTACATCAGTGGATAGATCATCCAGACAGAAAATCAACAACAAAACAGTGGCTTTGAATGGACCAGATGGGTTTAACAGATTTTTGAGAACACTCAATATATCTTAAACAGCAAAATACACATTCCTTTCAAGTGCACATGGAACATTCTCCAGAATAGCTCACATGTTAGGCCATAAAAGAAATCTCAACAATTCCAAAAAGATTGAAGTCATACCATGCATCTTTTCTGACCTCAGTGCCATAAAACTAGAAATCAATCACAAGAAAAATTTTGGAAATAATACAAATACTACATGCTACTTAACAATGAATGGGTCAACGAATCAATCAAAGAGGAAATAAAATAGTACACAGAGACAAAAGAAAATGAAAACACAATGGTCCAAAATCTTTGGGAGGCAGCAAAGGCTGTTCTGGGAGTTAAGTCTATAGCAACACACATAGATGTGTGCTATATCAAGAAGCAAGAAAAATCTCAAACAACCTAACCTTAAACATAAAGGAGCTAGAAAAAGAACAAAACCCAAAAGCAGTAGAAGGAAGGAAATAATAAAGATTAGAACAGAAATAAATGAAATAAAAACTTAAAAAAAAACCAATAGATCAATGAAATGAGTATGTGGTACTTTGAAAGATCAACAAAATTGATAAAACTTTAGCCAGACTCATCAAAAAAAAAAAAAAAAAAAGGGGTGGGGTGGGGGATGAAACCAAAATCAGATATGCTAGAGAGATATGACAACCAACACCACAAAAATAAAAAGGATTATTAAAGACTATTATGAAAAATTATATACCAATGAATTAGACAACCTAGAAGAAATAGATAAATTCCTAGAATCTACCATATAATCTACCAAAACAGAAACAGAAAGAAATAGAAATCTTGAACAGACTGATTACCAGCAATGGAATTGAGCCAGTAATCAAAAAACTCCCAACAAACCAAAGTCCAGGACCACATGGCTTCACAGGTGAATTCTACCTAACATGTAAAGAAGATTTAATACTCTATTCTTCTCCAACTATTCTGAAAAATAGAAAAGGAAAACTTCTAAATTCATCCTATGAATCCAGCATTACCCTGACAGCAAACCAGATAAAGATACCACTAAAAAAAAGAGATCTACAGGCCAATATCTCTGATGAACATTGATGTCAAAACCCTCAACAAAATGCTAGCAAACCAAATTCAATAACACATTTAAAAAAATCATTCACCACATCAAGTGAGATTTATTCCTGGATGTAAGGGTGATTCAATATTCACAAATCAATCAACATGATACATCATATGTCAACAAGAGAAAGGATAAAAACCGCATAATTATTTCAAAAGATGCCAAAAAAGCATATGACAAAGAATAAAATCCATTCATGATAAAAAACCCTCAACAAAGTAAGTGTAGAGGGAACATACTTCAACATAATAAAAGCCATTTGACAAACCAACAGCTAACATCCCATACTCAATGGAGAAAAACAGAGTTTTTCTTCTAAGATCAAGAACAAGACAAGGATTCCACTCTCACATCAACATAGTACTGGAAGTACTAGCCAAAGCAACCAGACAACAAAAAGAAATAAAAGGCATCCAAATTGGTAAGAAAGAAGTAAAGATTTCACTATTTGCAGATGACAAGATAGTATATACAGAACACTCTAAAGAAGCCCCCCCCACACACACAATACTAGAACTGATAAATAAATTCAGTTCAAAGAAAACCATCAACAAAAATGAAAGATGGCCTACTGAATGGTAGAAGATATTTGCAAATGATATATCCAACAAGGGTTAATACTCAAAATATATAAACAACATCTACAACTCAATATGAAAAAAATAAACAATCTAATTTTAAAATGGGCAGAAAAATGAACAGACATTTCTCCAAAGAAGACATATAGGTGGCTAACAGACACAAAGATGCTCAACATCACTCATCATCAGGGAAATGTAAATCAAAACCACAATGAAATATCAGCTTACACCTGTCAGAATGGCTGAAATCAAAACACAAGACACAAGTATTGGAGAAGATGTGAAGAAAAAGGAACACTTCATGCACTGTTGCTGGGAGTGCAAATTGGTGCAGCCACTGTGAAAAACAGGAGGAGGTTCTTCAAAAAAGTAAAAATAGAATTACCATATATTGTAGTAATCCCACCATGGGGTATTTGGCCAAAGAATACAAAAAAACACTAATTCCAAAAGATCTATGTACTCCTATTTCTGTTGCAGCATTTATGCAAAAATAGCCAAAATAGGGAAGAAACTGAAGGATCCATTGACAGATGAATAGATAAAGCAGAAGTGGTATATATATACATATTAGAATGGAATATGCCATGTTGAATGTAAGAAACAAAACAAATGAGCAAGGAATAAAAGAGACAAACAGAAAGATTCAAATATAGAGAACTGGTGGTTACCAAAGGGGAGGTGAGAGAGTGGATGGGTGAAATAGGTGAAGGGGATTAAGAGCACACTTAACATGATGAACACTGAGTAATATATAGAATTGTTGAATCATGATATTGTACACCTAAAACTAATGTAACATTGTAAGTTATACTTGAATTTAAAAAATAAATTTTATGGGCACCTAGTGGCTCAGTCAGTTAAGCATCCAGCTTCGGCGCAGGTCATGATCTCACGGTTCATGAGTTTGAGCCCCATGTTGGGTTCTGTGCTGGCAGCTCACAGCCTGGAGCCTGCTTCAGATTCTGTGTCTTCTCTCTCTTCCCCTCTGCCACTCATGCTATCTCCCTCTCTCAGAAATAAACATTAAAAAACCTTCTTAAATAAATTTTTAAAACACACTGTAAACATTAGAGAAAATAATGAATCACATTTACCCATAAGCCACATTCAATAATTCAATAATCAAGATTTTCCATATTAGCTCAGCCATCCTTTTTATCTTTCTTTGCTAAAATATTTCAAAATGAAACTAAGCCATTGTGTTGTTACCCTTGCGTACTTCAGTCTTCATTCTTTATAAAAAGAGTATGTTATTGGGGTGCCTGGGTGGCTTAGTTGGTTAATGACTGACTCTTGATTTTGGCTCAGGTCATGATCTCACAGTTCATGGGATTGAGCCCTGTGTTGGGTTCTGTGCTGACAGCACGGAGCCTGTTTGGGATTCTCCCTCTCCCTCTCTCTCTGCCCCTCCCCTGCTCACAGGTGCATGCACTCACCCTCTCGAAATAAATAAACTTAAAAAAATAAGTAAAAATTGAAAAAGAATGTGTTCTTACTTAACCACACTACTAGGTTATACATAATAAATAATTGTTTGGCATTGTCTACAAGGTCCACATGTTACACTTGATTGTTATGTCTCTTGCCTGTACAGTTGTCCCTTCTCCCACCTTTTCTCATTGTCTTGTTGCAGAAAATCAGTCAGTCCTACCAAATTTTCCCCATTCCAGATTCACCTGTTTGCTTCTTTGTGTTGGTGTCACTTAACTTGTTCCTCTATTCCTATACTTCCTATAAATAAAAACTTGAAGTAGAGACTCTGTATTCAGGCTCAACTTTTCCTGGAAAGAATAATTTATAGTATTAAGTGGCTTTACATTAAAAATGTAAAGTATTAGAGTAATCCCAGTATTGTAGCAAATACCCCCCAATTGATCCCAATAGACCCTGTGGTTGAAAAACTGGTATGTCCTCTTTCCCTTTGCTAGAATCTCCTCTCTTGCAACTTACTACACCATCCCCCACTTTATTTGTATGGACTGGTATTGTATGCTATAAAACTTTTGCATGTTTCTATCATAGCATTCACTTATGCTAATGATATATTTGCTAATATTACATAATGAGATTGTTGCTTACTTTTTGCTGAGAGACAAAAAAACAACAAACCCTGAAATCCACATTGAGATGCTGTATGCCTATGCAGAACTTGCAAAGGAGTTGGTTAGAGACAAGTTTTATCCCATGGCAATATCCAGGTCATATAAGTGAGAGTTAAAAATTCAGTAAAAAAAATGGAACCTAAAAAAAGGATTTCTTTGGAAATGGTTATTAGTGTGTTACATATCTTCCCTACCTCATGAAAGTGGCATGAAGGCTTTCTTCCATTTCCTCAAACTTAGTGATCAGGTTTTAATCAACATTTGATATATATTCCCTATAGTTTGGGGGACAGAATGAAACATTCCTGAAGGATCCAGAGGCAAGAATCTGTGGTAATTATCCTGAGGCAAAGAGAGTCAACCAAGTATTGGGATCCACCTGCACTTCTCTTCACAGGTCAGTGTCCCTTTGTGGTCCATGACTGGGAAAAATAGTTAAAGGGCTATTTCAAATTCCTCCCAAAAGGACTGCCCTGGAAGGGTGGTTTCTCCAACTGAGAAATGGAACATCCAATTCCCGAGGTTTGAGTGAAGAGATACAAGCAGACACCCAGAAGAAAACACATCACCTATGTCAGAGGAGATTCTTTTGCAATTCCCAGGGGTGGTCTCCAAACAACCCACAGAAGACACTGTCAACAAAACATCTGCCCTGATCTGAGGAAACACAAGTGAAATTACCTGAAGTCCATTCTTGACTCTAAGCACATCCCAGGCCCCATCTTCACCTTAGGCTCTAGCCTTATGGGAGCCTGAGGCAGGATAGTGAGTGGGAGAGAAGGAGCAGGGACCTAGAGAGGGAGATGCAGAAGTTGCCCATGACCCTGGAATAGACTCATGCTGGAGGAAGGGGAATCTTTAAATTTAAAGGAAATTTGGAGTTTTGATAGGGTAAAAATACTGAAACAAGCTTTTATTTCTCTAGAAGTGACCTAAGGACTTTATTTGGGGATAATACAGTCATTAGAGAAGTCATGAGAGATGTCCCAGATTTCTTCCAAGAGGATAGGAAGAATTGTTCTACAGAGCAAGTCAGAACAGGTAGTGGGGAGAGCATAATAATATTCTCTTATCACAGCCTTGAGACCCCTTATTCAACTCAGTGTCACATGTGACTCATTCTTCTCTCATACTGAGCTCTCCTTAAGGCCAAGGACTGTCCTATCCCATTTTGTTTCTTAAAAAGTTCTTAGCATACAGACATATGGTTAAGGTCTGAGAGTTAAAATATATATCATAGAAATATATTATACTTTAGTATATATCTAATCCTTTACATCTGGATCTTAAATAAATCAGTTCCCTATTTTATCAACTCCAAAGCACTATAAAACAAGTACCTGTGTTCATGATGAATAGAGGAAATAATTTATCAAAAGGGTAATTATTAAACAATATTCACTGGTGAGATTGAGTTACTTTTCATTTATAGTACCACTTTTTCCAACTGTTAATCAATCTCTTTATATTTTCCAGATGTAGCGCTGATAGGATTTTAACTTCTAGCCCAACATTGTAAGATAAGCAATTAATTTTGGAACATCCCTTAAATGTATTTCCCTCTGAGATATAAGACAAGGCCTATCAAGGGAATCCAAAGTGCTGCTTGTAGCATGAGAAATTTTAGGCTCGGTATATCTCTAAGGATTTTTTATCTCTAACTTCAGACTGAGGTAGAGTGCTATAAATATTCCGTATGTACATATGTGCATATACACTACTCTAAGCATTTTGGGGATCCCAGTTGTCTCCCTTCTGAGGATTGGCCCAGTCTATTAAGGTTCTCAGGTCCAACAGATTTTATCTAATCATCTCTGGCTATTCTTGGTCTATTACACTTATTCAAGGGAGTGAAAGAAGACGTTTGACCAAATTGATTGTGCTAATGATGTGAGAGGTTGATTGTGTCAACCTATTACCTGGTTAACATCCAGAACTGTTGTTCATCATTCTTGGCATGGGGCAGTCCTGGTCTAGAATTTGTTTTCAAGTAACTACTAAGGAATGTATGTGGTTTATTTGCTCTGTGAGCCTCAAATTAAGGGTTTGGAAGCCCCATGTATAGTCCCTGGAGCATTGTGCCATAGAGCACATTGAAGATCCTCTTCCAGGTAAGAGATGAAGTCTTTCTTGACTGACTGATCACAATATATTCAGAGGACGAAACATTCAGTATACTTTTCTTAGACCAAGACTTTAAAAGTTCAATCAACTTCATCTGTGAATATTTTTTTTCAGATTCTTCAATGTCAAGAAGGGGAATAATTAGCCAGCTTGTTCTTTCTTCATTTATTATTTTCTCATTAGTTTTATCTCAAACCAGTTTCATCTGCAGCTCAGGGCAGGGTAGCATTAAAGTAATTTTAGTGACAAAATTTGTAGACCATTTATAGAAATTAGAAAATGCATAGAATCAAACAGTTAATTCCTATAATTCTACCATCACATATTGCTGCTGCTACTATTTTTATTAATTCGCTAGGGCTGAAAAAACAGAAATTTATTTTCTCACAGTTCTGGAGGCAAGAAGTCCAAGATCAAGGTGTTGGCAGGGTTGGTTTCTTCTGAGCCTCTCTCTTTGGTTTGTAAATGATCATCTTATTCCTGAGTCTTTGCATGTTCTTCCCTCTATGTGTATCTGTGTCCCAATTTTCTCATCTTATAAGGACAGCAGTCAGATTAGGGCTCACCCTAATGACTTCATTTAACCTTAAATACCTCTCTAAAGAACTTATCTTCAAATATAGTCACATTCTGAGGTCCTTGGGGTTGGGACTTCAACATATAAATGGTGGGAGGGGAGACACAATTCAACCCATAACACTAATGTATGTTCCTACATGCCTTAATCATAAACATTTTTACTATATGAAATTGGATTGTGCATCTGATAATATACAGTAATACACTAAATATTTTTCTGTATTAAATTTATACCTAGTATGTTTAGTGGCTGAATGCCAACTCAGTCTAAAATGGAGCTTCATACTATTAAGCACTTTACATGCTAAATTATGATGCCTGTCTTAACTTAATCCTAAGGATGGTAATAATGATGATAATAAATTTAAAAAGGAAAGAATACAAAAATACATCCAAGGCATAAAAGTCTGTGGTAACTTGAAACCTGGGTAAAATGACATGGAAATGTTTGTATTCATTCACCAATTCAGGATTTATTACATACTTGGCATTTAGCCCAGGTGCCAAGACTTAAAGTGAGAAAAGATATAAGATCCCTGGCCAAATTGAGTTTACATGACATGTAAGTGAAGACATTGACAAGCAAACAGATAAGTAAAATTGCAGACTGGGGTAAACATAAGAGGGGGGAAACCAGAGCTACAAGAGAGATTAACAGAAAGAACCAACTATGGAATTCATCAGAGACTTTCCCAAAGAAGTTACCTTTAAGCAGAAATTCAAATTGAGAAGGGCCAGCCACATAAAAAATAAAGCAGATTGGTCACAGAGGCATTGAGTTCGCTGGCCAAACAAGAAAAGTCTCTCATGCTGATAGAAGGCCAGGGTAGCTGGAGCATGGTGGGCAAGTTGGTTTCCTTTTGTGAACATCAGGGACTGGAATTTTGCCAAAAAAGTCCACTAAGAGTGAATGGGAGAGTGGGTAGACTTTGTTCATATTAAACACTTGGAAATATACCTCTAACACGTTTTGCCAAAGAAGATATACAGATAGCAAGCCTATAAAAAGATGCCCAACATCATTAATCAATGGGGAAATACAAAACCACAAAGATTTAGCACTGCACACCTATTAGTTCAGCTAAAATAAAAAAATAGCAATGACTCCAAGTGCTAGTGAAGATATGGAAAGACTGGATGACTCATACATTAATGGTAGGAATATAAAATGATACAGCCAATGTGAAACAGTTTGGCAGGTTTTTTAAAAACTAAATATATATGTCTACATACAACCCAGAAGTTACACTCCTAGGCATTTATCCCAGACAAATATTTACATGCAAAACCTGAATATGATGTTTATAAAAGCTTTATTTATAATAGCACAAAAGTGGAAACAACCCAGCTGTTCTGCAACAGGTGAATGGTTAAATAGAGATATATCCATACCATGGAGTACGAGCCAGTGATATGAAGAACAAATTTTGGGGGCACCTGGGTTGCTCAGTGAGTTAAACTTCCAACTCTTGATTTCAGCTCAGGTCATGATCTCACGGTCGTGAGATGGAACCCTGTGTCGGGCTCCACACTGGGCATAGAGCCACCTGCTTCGAATTCTCTCTCTCCTTCTCCCTCTGCCTCTCCCCTGCTCATGCTGTACACTCTCTCTCCAAAACAGACAAACAAACAAACAAATTATTGATACACTAAACACCCAACAACCTAATAAGTCTCCAGAGAATAATATGTGAAAAAAGCCAATCTAAAGCTTACATGCTTTATGATTCCACTTATGTAACATTCTTGAATAACAAGATTTAAAAAAAGGAGAGCAAATTAGTGGTTACCAGGGCCTGAGGAAGGAGTGGCATAGGATAAAGTGTGTGTGGCTATAAAAGGGAAGTGTAAGGGATCCTTGTACTGATGAAAATGTTCTGTATATTGACTGTATCTATGTCAGTATCCTGGTTATAGTATTGCGCTATAGTTTTGCAAGATTTATCATTGAGGGAAACTGAAAACATGTCTCTATTACCCATACAGCTGCATGTGAGTCTATAATTATCTCAAAAAAATCAATTTAAAAAATATATATCTGAGAATAGTGGAGAGTTTGAGTTTGGGTCTATTTTAAAATTTTCATAAATGACAAAAGTCCAAGTAGTGTAAACCTCAGGTGTGCCACTTGTCATCTCCTACAAAAGTTCTCATGCCTGCAAAATAATGGGGTTGGGCTAAATATAGGTTCTAAGGTTTCTTTTTGCTTCCATGCTTCTAATACTTCTAATTCCATGACTAGAGTGAGCTATACACATTTTGTAGAACCATCATTTCAGCATTATCATATTTATCAATGTCCCTGTGAAAATGTTTATGGAAATAGCACTAACTGCCTTTCTAGCTTTACTCCAGAAGAAGTAGATCCTGCTTTTCTACCTTTCTAGAAACTGCTTTGCATACTGCAGCAACATTACTTAAGTACAAAAGGAGAAATGCTGAGCATTTTCTTTCCTGCCTAAAAAGATCTCCCCACCCATATCGGCCTCACAATATCCCCTTTGAGAGAAAGAGAACAACAAGGAGGAAAAAAGTACTTTCAGAGGACACACACACAACTGTGGTCAAGAACATACATTTACATAAGAGGAAGTGGAGGTGTTTTAGGGACTCTGTTCTGGATCCAATTATTTTTTAAGCCCTGGGGGTACTCTGAATGTCAGTTGTATGACATACTCCTTTTTTCCCCTCATTTTCATAAATTCTGCAATACATTTCTTTCCTTTTTAGACATCCCTTTCCAATTGAGCTATACTCCTATAAACTTAGTCCTCAAACCTCGTGACCTATTATATTTTCCAAAGATGACTTCAAAATCTCTCCCATTCTACATGCTTTTCTTAAATGCTTTCTGAAGATTACTTCCCTGGGATCTGGGCAGAGCTTTGTGACTGTCTTGACCAATAAAGGATGATGGAAGTGACACTATACAACTCCCAACACTAAAAAATAAAAAAGACATGCACTACCATCTGCTTTTCAGGGGACAATCACTATTGGAACCCAAATTTTATACTGTGAAGAAGCCCAAACTCACCCAGCTATAGAGGCTATATGGAGATATTTGCCCAAATATTCAGTTGAGGTCATAGTCAATAATTAGCATCAGTTGCTAGACACAAAAGAACTGGTCTTAAGGTAATAGACTCCAGCTGTGATGCCACCTTTAGTCTTTAAGTCCAAGATAAGACACTAAACGTAGCAGAGCAGAGGCAAGCCATCCAAACATGCTTTGTTTAAATTCCTGACCCACAAAATTTGTGAGCCTAATAAACTGGTTATTTTATACAACTAAATTTGGGATAGTTAGTTAGGCAGCAATAAATAACTATACACCTTGTTAGAATACTATCCTAGCCCACTCTTCTTCTTCAATTTTCTGTTGGTGCCCCCAGTGATCCAAGCCAACTGGAATCCAAGAGCAAAGGAGCCCAGTGATGCAAGATACATAAGTCATCTTCCTGGAGCATAAAGCAGGGTGAAATGTGAATCTGGAGAAACTGGCAGATATCCAGTAGAGTTGGAAATCTCATTTATATTCTGCACTTTTTCAGTGATGATATAAAGTAAACAGGATGAAAGTTAGGATGTCTAAATTTTGTGCAGGATAGGATAAATACTGAACAGCAATAATTTAACCATCCTTTTGTTGAACCCATAAAATGAAGGGTTTGAAGTAGTTTCTAAGTTCCCTTTCAGCTCTGGTATTTATTATGAAGAAGTATGAGAACTTAATCATTAAAAGCATAGACTCTGGTTCCATACCAAATAAAACCAGCCACTGATTCAGTATAATCCCTACCAAAATTCTAATGTCACTTTTCATAGAAATAGAAAAAAAAGTCATAAATTTATATGAAATCACAAAAGACCGTTAATAGCCAAAGCAATCCTGAGAAAAAAACAAAAAGCTGGAGGTATCATACTATATTCAAATTATAATACAAATCTTTAATTATCAAAATAGTGTTGCACTGGCATAAAAAGAGACACATGAAGAATTAGAACAGAATCAAGAAAACAGAAATAAGTCTCCCCCCCCCCCCACACACACACAACCAAAATGATCAACTAACATTTGACAGGGGAGCCAAGAATACTCAATGGGGAAATACAGTCTCTTGAATAACTAGTGTTGGGAAAATGGATAAACATGTGCAGAAGGAAGAAATTGGACCCCCATCTTAACCCACTTACAAAAATTAACTCAAGGGGCGCCTGGGTGGCGCAGTCGGTTAAGCGTCCGACTTCAGCCAGGTCACGATCTCGCGGTCTGTGAGTTCCAGCCCCGTGTCAGGCTCTGGGTTGATGGCTCAGAGCCTGGAGCCTGTTTCCGATTCTGTGTCTCCCTCTCTCTCTGCCCCTCCCCCGTTCATGCTCTGTCTCTCTCTGTCCCAAAAATAAATAAACGTTGAAAAAAAAATTAAAAAAAAAATTAACTCAAAATGAATTAAAGATTCAAACATAATATCTGAAACCATAAAACTCCTAGAAGAAAACATAGGGTAAAACTCCTTAACTTTGGTCTTGGCAATGATTTTTTTGGATATGACATCAAAAGCATAAGCAACAGGGATGCCTGGGTGGCTCAGTCAGTTGAGTGTCCAACTTCCACTCAGGTCATGATCTCCACGGTTCATGGGCTCAAGCCCCACATCAGGCTCTGTGCTGACAGCTCAGAGCCTGGAGCCTGCTTCAGATTTATTCTCTCTCTCTCTCTCTCTCTCTCTCTCAAAAATAAACATTAAAAAATATTAAAGAGATGGGCATTGAGGAGGGCACCTTTTGGGATGAGCACTGGGTGTTGTATGGAAACCAATTTGACAATAAATTTCATATTAAAAAATTTTTTTAATTAAAAAAAAGCATAAATAACAGAAGCAAATATTAATAAGTGGAAATATATCAAAAGAAAAAATCAACAAAATGAAAAGGCAACCTATAGAATGGGAGAAATATATTTGCAAATTATATATCTGATAAGAGATTAATATCCAAAATTTATAAAGAACTCATAACAGCTCAATGATCAAAAACCAAATCATCTAGTTTTTAAATGAGCAAAGGACCTAATAATTTTTCCAACAAAGACATACAGATGGCCAATAGGTACATGAAAAGGTGCTTAACACAACCAATAATTAAGGAAATACAAATAGAAATCACAAGTTTTCAAGGAAATACAAATCAAAATCACTTGTTAGATGGCTGTCATCAAAAATTCAAGAGATAAGTGCTGGCAGGGATGAGAAGAAGAAGGAAGCCTTGCTAACTGTTGGGGGAAATGTAAACTGGTACAGCAATTATTGAAAACAGTATGACTCTTCTTCAAAAAAATTAAAAACAGAACCACCTTATTGTCCACAAACACAACTTTATCAATATATATCCAAAAGGAAATGCTGTAAAAATCTTAAAGAGATACTGTATTCTTATATTTATTGCAGCACATTATTCACAATAACCAAGATATGGAAACAATCTAAGTGCTAGTCAATGGATGGATGGGTAAAGAAGACGTGGTATATATGTGTAATGGACTAAAAGCAACAAAGACCAGAAAAGAACAATCTACAGGAACAGTAACTTTACAGGTAATACAATGACACCAACTTCATATCTATCAATAATTATTCTGGGGGCACCTGGATGGCTCAGTTGGTTAACTATTGGATCCTTGGTTTTGGCTCACGTCATGATCTCACAGTTTGTGAGTTCAAGCCCCACATCAGGCTCTATGCTGACAGTGTGGAGCCACTTGGGATTCTCTCTCTTCCTCTCTCTGCCCCTCCACTGTTTGCACATGCTCTCTCTTTCTCTCTCTCAAAATAAATAAGTAAACTTAAAAAAATTACTCTGATGTAAATGAACTAAATGCTCCACTCAAAAGTTATAGGGTGTCAGAATGGATTAAAAAAAACTAACCCCACAATACGGTGCTCACAAGAAACTCATTTTAGAACCATAGACACCTCTAGATTGAAAGCAAGGGAATGAAGAACAATTTATCACATTAATGGACCTCAAAAGAAAGCCAAAGTAGCAATTCTTATATCAGACAAACTAGATTTTAAACCCAAGACTGTAATAGGAAGTGAAGAACACTATATCATAATGAAGGGGTTTATCCAACAAGATCTAACAATTGTGAATATTTATGACCCCAACTTGAAGCACCCAAATATATAAATCTGTTAATAAAAAACTTTTAAAAAACTCATTGATAATAGTACAGCAATAGTAGGGGAATTTAACACCCCACTTATAACAATGCACAGATCATCTAAGCAGAAGGTCAACAAGGAAACGATGACTTTGAACGATACACTGGACCACATGGACTTAACAGATATATTCAGAACATTTCACCCTAAAGCAGCAGAATACACATTCTTTTCGAGTGCACATGGAACATTCTCCAGAATAGACCACACACTGGGTCACAAACCAGGCAGGCCTCAACAAGTACAAAAAGATTGAGATCATACTATGTGTATTTTCAGATCACAACGCTGTGAAACTTGAAGGCAACCACAAGAAAAAAAAATTGGAAAGGCTACCAATACATGGAGGCTAAAGAACATCATATTAAATAATAAATGGGTTAACCAGGAAATTAAAGAAGAAATTAAAAAATACGTGGAAGCCAATGAAAATGAAAACACAACAGTTTGAAACCTTTGGGATGCAGCAAAGGCAGACCTAAGAGGGAAGTGTATAGCAGTTCAGGCACTCCTCAAGGAAGAAAAGTCTCAAATACACAACCTCACCTTACACCTGAAGGAGCTGGAAAGAGAACAGCAAATAAAGCCCAAACCAGCAGAAAAAGGGAAACAATAAAGATTACAGCAGAAATAAGTGATATAGAAATTAAAAAAAAAAAAAAACAACAGTAGAAAAGATCAATAACCTAAGAGCTGATTCTTTGAAAGAATTAACAAAATTGATAAACTCTTAGCTGGACTTACCAAAAATGAGAGAGAGGGGACCCAAATAAATAAAATCACAGATGAAAGAGGAGAGATCACAACAAACACTACAAAAATACAAACAACTTTAAGAGAATATTATGAATAATTACATGCCAACAAATTGGGCAATCTGGAAGAAATGGATAAATTCCTAGAAACATACAAATTACCAAAACTGAAACAAGAAGAAATAGAAAATTTGCACAGACCCATAACCAGTAAAGAAATTGAATCAGTAATCAAAAATCAAAAATCCCAAACAAGAGTTCAAGGCCAGATGGCTTCCCAGAGGAATTCTACCAAAAATTAAAAAAAAAAAAATTAATACCTATTCTTTTGAAATTATCCCAAAAAATAGAAATGGAAGGGAAACTTCCAAACTCCTTCTATGAGGCCCGGATTACTTTGATTCCAAAACCGGACAAAGACCCCGCTAAAAAGAATTACAGATATCCTTGATAAGCATGGATGCAAAAATTCTCAACCAGATGCTAGCAAATCAAATCCAACAGTACACTAAAGAATTATTCACCACAATCAAGTGGGATTTATTCCTGGGCTGCAGGGGTGGTTCAATATCCACAAATCAACCAAAGTGATACACCACATTAATAAAAGAGAGGATAAGAATCACATGATTCTCTCAATAGGCACAGGAAAAGCATTTGGCAAAATACAGCACCATTTCTTGATAAAAACCCGCAAGAAAGTAGGGAATAGGAGGAACATACCTCAACATCACAAGGGCCATATTCAAAAGACTCACAGCTAATCTCATCCTCAATGAGGAAAAACTGAGAGCTTTTCCTCCAAGGTCAGGAACATGACAGGGATGTCCGCTTTCACCACTGTTATTCAACATAGTACTAGAAGTCTTAGCCTCAGCAATCAGACAACAAAAAGAAATAAAAGGCATCCAAATTGCCACGGATGAAGTCAAACTTTCACTCTTTGCAGATGACATGATACTCTACATGGAAAACCCAAAAGATCCACCAAAATATTGCTGGAACTAATACATGAATTCAGCAAAGTCACAGGACATGAAATCAACTTACAGAAATCTGTTGCATTTCTATACACCAATAATGAAGCAAACACAAAGAGAAATCAAGTAATCAATCCCATTTACAACTGCACCAAAACCCATAAGGTACCCAGAGGAATAAACCTGGCCAAAAAGGTAAAAGATCTATACTCTTGAAACTATAGAACACTTATGAAAGAAGCTGAAGAAGACACAAAGAAGTGGAGAAACATTCTGTGCTCATGGATGGGAAGAAAAAATATTGTTAAAATTTCTGTAATACCCAAAGCAATCTATACATTCAATACAGCCCCTATTAATATAACACCAGTATTTTTCACAGTGCTAAAACAAACAATTCTAAAATTTGTATGGAACCAGAAAAGACCCCGAATAACCAAAGTAATATTGAAAAAGCAAAGCAAAGCAAGAAGCCTCACAATTCTAGACTTCAAGCTGTATTACACATTGCTCTTCTGTAATCATCAAGACAGTATGGTGGTGGCACAAAAACAGACACATAGAGGAATGGAACAGAACTGAGAACCCAGAAATGGACCCACAACTATATAGTTAACTCATCTTCAACAAAGCAGGAAACAATATCCAATAGAAACTGGAGAGTGTTATGCTAAGTGAAATAAGTCATACAGAGAAAGACAGATACCATATGTTTTCACTCCTATGTGGATCCTGAGAAACTGAACAGAAGACCATGGGGGAGGGGAAGGGGGGAAAAGAGTTACAGAGAGGAAGGGAAGCAAACCATAAGAGACTCTTAAATACTGAGAACAAACTGAGGGTTGATGGGGGGTGGGAGGGCGGGGAGGGTGGGTGAGGGGTACTGAGGAGGGCACCTGTTGGGATGAGCACTGGGTGTTGTATGGAAACCAATTTAACAATAAATTTCATGTTAAAATAAAAGAAAATAAAATAAAAAAAGAAAAAAGTCTCTTCAACAAATGGTGTTGGGAAAACTGGACAGTGACATGCAGAAGAATGAAACTGGACCACTTTCTTACATCATTCACAAAAATAAACTCAAAATGGATGAAAGACCTAAATGTAAGATAAGAAACCATAAAATCCTAGAGAACACAGGCACCTCTTTGACCTCAGCCTCAGCAACTTCTTACTAGACATGTCTCCGGAGGCAAGGGAAACAAAAGCAAACATGAACTATTGGGACTTCATCAAGATAAAAAGCTTTTTGCACACTGAAGGAAATAACAAAAGTAAAAGCAACCTACATAATGGGAGAAGGTATTTGCAAATAACATATTAGATATAGGGCTCTTATCCAAAATCTATAAAGAACTTATCAAACTCAACACCCAGAAAATAAATAATCCAGTTAAGAAATAGGTAGAAGACATGAAGAGACACTTCTCCGAAGAAGACAAAGGGCTAACAGACACATGAAATAATCCTCAACATCACTCATCGTCAGAGAAATACAAATCAAGACCACAATGAGACACCACTGCATACCTGTCATAATATCTAAAATGAACAACTCAGTAGGGGTGCCTGGGTGGCTCAGTTGGTTAAGCATCCAACTTTGGCTCAGGTCATCATCTCTCAGTTGGTGAGTTCAAGCCCTGCGTTAGGCTCTGTGCGGACAGCTTAGAGCCTGGAGCCTGTTTCCATTTCTGTGTCTCCCTAGCTCTCTGCTCTTCCCCCACTCACATTCTGTCTCTCTCTCAAAAACAAACAAACAAAAAAATTTTTAATTAAAAAAAAATGAACAAGTCAGAAAACAACAGACATTGATGAGGATGCAGAAAAAGCAAAACTCTCTTACACTGTTGGTGGGAATGCAAACTGGCCCAGCCACTTTGGAAAACAGTGTGGAGTTTCCTCAGAAACTTAAGGATAGAACTAACCTATAGCTCAGCAATTGTCCAACTAGGTATTTATCCAAAGGATACAAAAATGCTGATTCAAAGAGGCAAATGCACCCCAATGTTTATAGCAGCACTATCAACAATAGCCAAATTACAGAAAGAACCCAAATGTCGGTCAACGGATAAATGGATAAAGATGAATGTTGTGTGTATTTGTACAGTATATACGATGAAAAATTATTCAGCCATCAAAATGAATGAAATCTTGCCAACTGCAATGACATGGATGGAACTAGAGTGTATTATGCTAAGCAAAATAAGTCAGAGAAAGACAAATATATAATTTCACTTCTATGTGGAATTTAAGAAGCAAAGAAGATTAACATGGGGGAAGGGGAGGAAAATTAAGATAAAAACAGAGGGAGGCAAACCATAAGAGACTCTTAAGGACAGAGAACAAACTGAGGGTTGCTTGAGGGGAGGTGGGTAGGGGAATGTGCTAAATGGGTGATGAGTATTAAGGAGGGCACTCGTTGGGGTAAGCACTGGGTGTTTCATGTAAGTGATGGATCACTAAATTCTACTCCTGAAACCAGTACTATACTATACATTAACTGACTTGAATTTAAATAAAATCTTGGAAAAAAAACCCATATGCAATGAAATATTATTCAGCCATGAGGAAAAAGAAAATCCTGCCATTTGTGACAATTTGGATGAACCTTGAGGGCATTATGCTAGGTGAAATAAGTCAGACAAATACTACATGATTATCACTCATATGTCAAATCTGAAAAAAGCAGAAATCATAGAAACAGAGAGTAGAATAGATTAGGGGGTGATGGAAATGGAGAGATCCAGTCAAAGAATGCCAACTTCCAGTTACAAGATGAATAAATTCTGGTGATCTAATGTACAGCATGGTGACTGTAGTTAATACTGCATTATATACTCAAAAGTTGCTAAGGAGAGTAGATCTTAAATGTTCTTACCTCCACCCCCAAAAATGGTAATTATGTGACATGATGGAGGTGTTAGTCAACACTGTAGTGGTATATAAGTATATCAAATTATCACATTGTACACCTTAAATTTACACAATGTTATATGTCAGTTATATCCCAACAAGGCTGGGAGGAAAAGGAACATAGACTGAGGAGCAAGTCTTCCTGGGCTAGGTGTAAAAATTTGGGTAACTCCCTTAGCCTCTCTGTGCTTCAGTGTTTTCATCTATAAAGGGATAAAAATATTGCACACCTTAAAGGCTTATTGTTAAGAATAAGTGAGTTAATCAATGTAAAGCACTTACTTTGGTGTTGTTACATTATAACAAATAGGAGAAGATTGCAGGGTGCAAACTGAGGGGGGAACAGGAGAAGGAAAAGCAGCAACATTTCTTTCCTTTTATCATTGTTTTCTTCTGCTAAACAGCAATAGCTGCTGCTATTGTCTCTGATCCTTAAGTTTCATTAAGAAGATGACTTACCAGGATAAAAATAGTTAAAAAGTAACCACAGTGGATAAAAATCTGTCTAGAGACATAGGGGTCATAGATGAAAGGGGTCCTGGAAGGGTATCTAGCTGCACTGAGTACCAGATATCTTAGGAAAAACTAGCCCTCTAACTAGAGGCAAAAAAGTCTTAAGCTATATTTAGCTATTTTATTTCCTCATTTTACATTATAGAACAGTCTTATAGAGGATGCTAGCAATGCAAATTATTTCTTCACTTCCAACAAGTAGTTTTTAGCAGCAAAGTTTCTGTTTAAAGAGAATGATGGGTATTTTTCTATTTTGGTTATGAAACAGTTCTTGATGCATCTCTTTTAAATGGTTTTTGCCAGGGATGGGATACCCAAACAGTCCACTGTGAAAACAGAGTGCTCTATCTCTTGTAGCAGATTCATTCTCAGGGAATGAGCACGGTTCTAATAATGTTTAGCTGTCTGGTTTTTGCTCCAATTTCAAAAAGAGAGAATAAATTTGCATCTGGAAAGGGAAGGCTGTTTTTTGTGTTTTACATTGCTTTGCTTTCATTCTCAAGATAGTCCCTAGTCTACAGGGTTTATAGTCTAATAGGAAAGACAGGCAGTTAATGCAAATCAGGCTTTTGCCTCAGCTATAATTTCTCTCAAAAAAGTTATAGGAGAGTAAAATAAAACTGTCAATAATAATGGTAATGATATCAGCTAGCATTTATTGAGCTAGACACTGTTCTAAACACTTTACATATACAGGTTTGCAGTTAAGTCCTCTGCACCTAGAAGTTCAACATTGCTTGAGTGAGATTTGACAGGCATAATAAATGATCATCCTCCCTGGTTCATTTTATCTCTGCCTGGAGAAAGAAAGCTAACACTTGTTTTGTTTTGTTTTGTTTTACAATTGTTTCTTTCCATCCTTCGTAAACACTTTTTCTTTTTCTTCATGTGTTCTTCTATATTTAGATCTTAAACACAGGGACTCAATGAAGCTGAATAACACTTAATACACAGGTCATTCACTAAAGAGGAAAGCAGAAAGAGCTGGAGAATTACCCCTGATAACTCATGCAGCCATTTCCTGAGTGGAAAGGGGAGAATTCCTCTAGATCTCAGCACTACTCTACCCACACCTGGTCAGTAACACTAATCCCGTAGTTCTTGGATAGGACACTTGTGACTCAGTTCATAAAACTGGAAGTTTTCATAAAAACAGTTCTGTTTCTGCTCAGTCTTATTAAACATTTCTTTTAAATCAGTGAAGAATGACTCATGCATTGTTTTACTTAATGGTGAGACAATGAATTGTTGAGAGATTTATTTAGTATCTTGTGCAGTTTTATCTTTTTTCTTTTCTTATTTATTTTTAATTTACATCCAAGTTAGCAGAAGTGCCATAATGTTTTCAGGAGTAGATTCCAGGGCTTCATCCCTATATATAACACCCAGTGCTCATCCCAAGTGTCTTCCTTAATGCCCCTTACCCAATTTTCCCATACCCCCCACTCACGAACCCTGCAGCAACCTTCAGTTTGTTCTCCATATTTAAGAGTCTCTTATGTTTTGTCCCCCTCCCTGTTTTTGTATTATTTTTTCTTCCTTCCCTTATGTTCATCTGTTTTGTATCTTAAATTCCTCATGAGTGAATCATATGATATTTGTCTTTCTCTAATTTCGCTTAGCATAATACCCTCTAGTTCCATCCATGTAGTTGCAAATGGCAAGATTTCATTCTTCTTGCTTGCTGAGTAATACTCCATTGTATATATATATACCACATCCTCTTTATCCATTCATCCATCAATGGACATTTGGGCTCTTTCCATACTGTGGCTATTGTCGATAGCGCTGCTATAAACATTGGGGTGCATGTGTCCCTTCAAAACAGGACACTGTATCCCTTGGATAAATACCTAGTAGTGCGATTGCTGGGTCATAGGGTAGTTCTATTTTTAGTTTTTTGAGGAACCTCCATACTGTTTTCCAGAGTGGCTGCACCAGTTTGCATTCCCACCAGCAGTGAGAAAGAGATCCTGTTTCTCCGCATCCTTGCCAACATCTGTTGTTGCCTGAGTTGTTAATTTTAGTCTTTCTGACTGGTGTGAGGTGGTATCTCATTGTGGTTTTAACTTGTATTTTCCTGATGAGTGATGTTGAGCATTTCTTTCATGTGTCTGTTAGCCATCTGGATATCTTCTTTGGAGAAGTGTCTATTCATGTCTTTTGTCCATTTCTTCACTGGATTATTTGTTTTTTTGGGTGTTGAGAACTAGAAAGAAACAAACTCAATAATATTTGGAAATTTTCAATTCTCTTCTCTCAGTAATTAAAAGAATAGAGAGAATATAGAAGAATGAAATAGGAGTATCAACCACCTTGATCAAAACATCCTTAGAACAATATTTATAGAACACTGCACCCAACAGAATACATATTATTTTCATATTCACATGGAGGACTGACAAAGACCATATGCTGTACCAGAAAGAGCCTAAAGGATTTTATTTATTTATTTATTTATTTTTTTTTCAACGTTTATTTATTTTTGGGACAGAGAGAGACAGAGTATGAACGGGGGAGGGGCAGAGAGAGAGGGAGACACAGAATCGGAAACAGGCTCCAGGCTCTGAGCCATCAGCCCAGAGCCCGACGCGGGGCTCGAACTCACGGACCGCGAGATCGTGACCTGGCTGAAGTCGGACGCTTAACCGACTGCGCCACCCAGGCGCCCCAAGCCTAAAGGATTTTAAAGCACTGAAATCACATAGAGTGTGTTCTCTGACCACAACAGAATAAATTAGAAATCAATAACAAAGGAATGTTAAAAAAAGCCATAAATATTGTAAATTAAACTACACACTTCTAAATAATGCCTGTATTATAGAATATATCATGAGAAATATTAGGGTATATTTTACCTAAATAATAATGAAAATACAATACAGCATAACTTGTAGGAATTATGCTATGTCAGCTGAAGCTGAGCTTTAAATGTTTATGTTAGAAAAGAATAAAAGTCCACAATTAAAAAAAAAAAAGTCTAAAATTAGTGATGCCAGAGTCCACATTAGGAAGCTTTCTAAGAAGAAACGAAAAATAAGTTGAGTCCAACGTAAGTAGAATGTAGGAAATAATAAAAATATTAATGGAATCAACATAATGGAAAACATAATTTATAGGGAAAATTAATGAAAATAAAAGCTGGCTCTTTGAAAAATTATTAAGCTTCTAATCAGACTAATCAAAAAAAAAGATAAAGAAAGATACAAGCAATCAAAACTGGAAAAGAGGAAACATTACTATAAGACATTAAAAGGACAAAAAGGGACTATTATAAACAAATTTATATAACAAATTGGAGAACTTAGATGAAATGGACAAATTCCTTGAAAGACACATATAAAAACTGACATAAAATAAAGAACATTTTAATAATTTAAAAATAATTCAAAAATTGAATGTGACAAAGTAATTCAATGGTGAAAAGAATGTCTTTTCAATAGTGTTTGAACTAATAAACCATATGGAAAATATATATATAAATCTCAGTTCTTACTTCACATCAAATGTAAAATGCAACTCTAAGTGGAAGATAAACTGAAATTTAAAAACAAAAACTATAAAATTTATACAACAAAACATAGAAAAATATCTTCACAAACTTGGGGTAGACAAAGATTTCACTGATACAACATAAGCACAAAATATGTAAGAAAAGATTAATATATGGACTTCATCAATATTAAACACTTATGTATTTCATTTTTTTTTTGGAAGATTTTATTTTATTTATTTTTTTTTATAATATATGAAATTTATTGTCAAATTGGTTTCCATAAAACACCCAGTGCTCATCCCAAAAGGTGCCCTCCTCAATACCCATCACCCACGCTCCCCTCCCTCCCACCCCCCATCAACCCTCAGTTTGTTCTCAGTTTTTAACAGTCTCTTATGCTTTAGCTCTCTCCCACTCTAACCTCTTTTTTTTTTTTTTCTTTTTTCCTCCCCCTCCCCCATGGGTTCCTGTTACGTTTCTCAGGATCCACATAAGAGTGAAACCATATGGTATCTGTCTTTCTCTGTATGGCTTATTTCACTTAGCATCACACTCTCCAGTTCCATCCACGTTGCTACAAAAGGCCATATTACATTCTTTCTCATTGCCACGTAGTATTCCATTATGTATATAAACCACAATTTCTTTATCCATTCATCAGTTGATGGACATTTAGGCTCTTTCCATAATTTGGCTATTGTTGAGAGTGCTGCTATGAACATTGGGGTACAAGTGCCCCTATGCATCAGTACTCCTGTATCCCTTGGATAAATTCCTAGCAGTGCTATTGCTGGGTCATAGGGTAGGTCTATTTTTAATTTTCTGAGGAACCTCCACACTGCTTTCCAGAGCGGCTGCACCAATTTGCATTCCCACCAACAGTGCAAGAGGGTTCCCGTTTCTCCACATCCTCGCCAGCATCTATAGTCTCCTGATTTGTTCATTTTGGCCACTCTGACTGGCGTGAGGTGATACCTGAGTGTGGTTTTGATTTGTATTTCCCTGATAAGGAGCAACATTGAGCATCTTTTCATGTGCCTGTTGTCCATCCAGATGTCTTCTTTAGAGAAGTGTCTATTCATGTTTTCTGCCCATTTCTTCACTGGGTTATTTGTTTTTCGGGTGTGGAGTTTGGTGAGCTCTTTATAGATTCTGGATACTAGCCCTTTGTCCGATATGTCATTTGCAAATATCTTTTCCCATTCCGTTGGTTGCCTTTTAGTTTTGTTGGTTGTTTCCTTTGCTGTGCAGAAGCTTTTAATCTTCATAAGGTCCCAGTAATTCACTTTTGCTTTTAATTCCCTTGCCTTTGGGGATGTGTCGAGTAAGAGATTGCTACGGCTGAGGTCAGAGAGGTCTTTTCCTGCTTTCTCCTCTAAGGTTTTGATGGTTTCCTGTCTCACATTCAGGTCCTTTATCCATTTTGAGTTTATTTTTGTGAATGGTGTCAGAAAGTGGTCTAGTTTCAACCTTCTGCATGTTGCTGTCCAGTTCTCCCAGCACCATTTGTTAAGGAGGCTGTCTTTTTTCCATTGGATGTTCTTTCCTGCTTTGTCAAAGATGAGTTGACCATACGTTTGTGGGTCTAGTTCTGGGGTTTCTATTCTATTCCATTGGTCTATGTGTCTGTTTTTGTGCCAATACCATGCTGTCTTGATGATGACAGCTTTGTAGTAGAGGCTAAAGTCTGGGATTGTGATGCCTCCTGCTTTGGTGGTCTTCTTCAAAATTCCTTTGGCTATTCGGGGCCTTTTGTGGTTCCATATGAATTTTAGGATTGCTTGTTCTAGTTTCAAGAAGAATGCTGGTGCAATTTTGATTGGGATTGCATTGAATGTGTAGATAGCTTTGGGTAGTATTGACATTTTGACAATATTTATTTTTCCAATCCATGAGCAGGGAATGTCTTTCCATTTATTTAAATCTTCTTCAATTTCCTTCATAAGCTTTCTATAGTTTTCAGCATACAGATCCTTTACATCTTTGGTTAGATTTATTCCTAGGTATTTTATGCTTCTTGGTGCAATTGTGAATGGGATCAGTTTCTTTAGTTGTCTTTCTGTTGCTTCATTGTTAGTGTATAAGAATGCAACTGATTTCTGTACATTGATTTTGTATCCTGCGACTTTGCTGAATTCACGTATCAATTCTAGCAGACTTTTGGTGGAGTCTATCGGATTTTCCATGTATAATATCATGTCATCTGCAAAAAGCGAAAGCTTGACTTCATCTTTGCCAATTTTGATGCCTTTGATTTCCTTTTGTTGTCTGATTGCTGATGCTAGAACTTCCAGCACTATGTTAAACAACAGCGGTGAGAGTGGGCATCCCTGTCGTGTTCCTGATCTCAGGGGAAAAGCTCTCAGTTTTTCCCCGTTGAGGATGATGTTAGCTGTGGGCTTTTCATAAATGGCTTTTATGATCTTTAAGTATGTTCCTTCTATCCCGACTTTCTCAAGGGTTTTTATTAAGAAAGGGTGCTGGATTTTGTCAAAGGCCTTTTCTGCATCGATTGACAGGATCATATGGTTCTTCTCTTTTTTTTTGTTAATGTGATGTATCACGTTGATTGATTTGCGAATGTTCAACCAGCCCTGCATCCCAGGAATGAATCCCACTTGATCATGGTGAATAATTCTTTTTATATGCCGTTGAATTCGATTTGCTAGTATCTTATTGAGAATTTTTGCATCCATATTCATCAGGGATATTGGCCGGTAGTTCTCTTTTTTTACTGGGTCTCTGTCTGGTTTAGGAATCAAAGTAATACTGGCTTCATAGAATGAGTCTGGAAGTTTTCCTTCCCTTTCTATTTCTTGGAATAGCTTGAGAAGGATAGGTATTATCTCTGCTTTAAACGTCTGGTAGAACTCCCCTGGGAAGCCATCTGGTCCTGGAGTCTTATTTGTTGGGAGATTTTTGATAACCGATTCAATTTCTTCGCTGGTTATGGGTCTGTTCAAGCTTTCTATTTCCTCCTGATTGAGTTTTGGAAGAGTGTGGGTGTTCAGGAATTTGTCCATTTCTTCCAGGTTGTCCAATTTGTTGGCATATAATTTTTCATAGTATTCCCTGATAATTGTTTGTATCTCTGAGGGATTGGTTATAATAATTCCATTTTCATTCATGATTTTATCTATTTGGGTCATCTCCCTTTTCTTTTTGAGAAGCCTGGCTAGAGGTTTGTCAATTTTGTTTATTTTTTCAAAAAACCAACTCTTGGTTTTGTTGATCTGCTCTACAGTTTTTTTAGACTCTATATTGTTTATTTCTGCTCTGATCTTTATTATTTCTCTTCTTCTGCTGGGTTTAGGCTGCCTTTGCTGTTCTGCTTCTATTTCCTTTAGGTGTGCTGTTAGATTTTGTATTTGGGATTTTTCTTGTTTCTTGAGATAGGCCTGGATTGCAATGTATTTTCCTCTCAGGACTGCCTTCGCTGCATCCCAAAGTGTTTGGATTGTTGTATTTTCATTTTCGTTTGTTTCCATATATTTTTTAATTTCTTCTCTAATTGCCTGGTTGACCCACTCATTCGTTAGTAGGGTGTTCTTTAACCTCCATGCTTTTGGAGGTTTTCCAGACTGTTTTCTGTGGTTGATTTCAAGCTTCATAGCATTGTGGTCTGAAAGTATGCATGGTATAATTTCAATTCTGGTAAACTTATGGAGGGCTGTTTTGTGACCAAGTATATGATCTATCTTGGAGAATGTTCCATGTACACTCGAGAAGAAAGTATATTCTGTTGCTTTGGGATGCAGAGTTCTAAATATATCTGTCAAGTCCATCTGATCCAATGTCTCATTCAGGGCCCTTGTTTCTTTATTGACCGTGTGTCTAGATGATCTATCCATTTCTGTAAGTGGGGTGTTAAAGTCCCCTGCAATTACCACATTCTTATCAATAAGGTTGCTTATGTTTATGAGTAGTTGTTTTATATATTTGGGGGCTCCGGTATTCGGCGCATAGACATTTATAATTGTTAGCTCTTCCTGATGAATAGACCCTGTAACTATTATATAATGTCCTTCTTCATCTCTTGTTACAGCCTTTAATTTAAAGTCTAGTTTGTCTGATATAAGTATGGCTACTCCAGCTTTCTTTTGGCTTCCAGTAGCATGATAAATAGTTCTCCATCCCCTCACTCTCAATCTAAAGGTGTCCTCAGGTCTAAAATGAGTCTCTTGTAGACAGCAAATAGATGGGTCTTGTTTTTTTTATCCATTCTGATACCCTATGTCTTTTGGTTTGCGCATTTAATCCATTTACATTCAGTGTTATTATAGAAAGATACGGGTTTAGAGTCATTGTGATGTCTGTATGTTTTATGCTTGTAGTGTTGTCTCTGGTACTTTGTCTCACAGGGTCCCCCTTAGGATCTCTTGTAGGGCTGGTTTAGTGGTGACAAATTCCTTCAGTTTTTGTTTGTTTGGGAAGACCTTTATCTCTCCTTCTATTCTAAATGACAGACTTGCTGGATAAAGGATTCTCGGCTGCATATTTTTTCTGTCTAGCACACTGAAAGTCTCGTGCCAATTCTTTCTGGCCTGCCAAGTTTCAAAAGAGAGATCCGTCACGAGTCTTATAGGTCTCCCTTTATATGTGAGGGCACGTTTACCCCTTGCTGCTTTCAGAATTTTCTCTTTATCCTTGTATTTTGCCAGTTTCACTATGATATGTCGTGCAGAAGATCGATTCAAGTTACGTCTGAAGGGAGTTCTCTGTGCCTCTTGGATTTCAATGCCTTTTTCCTTCCCCAGTTCAGGGAAGTTCTCAGCTATTATTTCTTCAAGTACCCCTTCAGCACCTTTCCCTCTCTCTTCCTCCTCTGGGATACCAATTATGCGTATATTATTTCTTTTTAGTGTATCACTTAGTTCTCTAATTTTCCCCTCATACTCCTGGATTTTTTTATCTCTCTTTTTCTCAGCTTCCTCTTTTTCCATAACTTTATCTTCTAGTTCACCTATTCTCTCCTCTGCCTCTTCAATCTGAGCCGTGGTGGTTTCCATTTTGTTTTGCATTTCATTTAAAGCGTTTTTCAGCTCCTCGTGACTGTTCCTTAGTCCCTTGATCTCTGTAGCAAGGGATTCTCTGCTGTCCTGTATACTGTTTTCAAGCCGGCGATTAATTTTATGACTATTATTCTAAATTCACTTTCTGTTATATTATTTAAATCCTTTTTGATCAGCTCATTAGCTGTTGTTATTTCCTGGAGATTCTTCTGAGGGGAATTCTTCCGCTTGGTCATTTTGGATAGTCCCTGGCATGGTGAGGACCTGCAGGGCACTTCCCCTGTGCTGTGGTGTATAACTGGAGTTGGTGGGCGGGGCCGCAGTCCGGCCTGATGTCTGCCCCCAGCCCACCACTGGGTCCACAGTCAAACTGGTGTGTGCCTTCTCTTCCCCTCTCCTAGGGGCGGGATTCACTGTGGGGTGGCGTGGCCCGTCTGGGCTACTTGCACACTGCCAGGCTTGTGATGCTGGGGATCTGGCGTATTAGCTGGGGTGGGTAGGCAAGGTGCACAGGGGCAGGAGGGGCAGGCTTAGCTCGCTTCTCCTTAGGTGATCCACTTCAGGAGGGGCCCTGTGGCAGCGGGAGGGAGTCAGATCCGCTGCCGGAGGTTTGGCTCCGCAGAAGCACCGAGTTGGGTGTTTGCGTGGAGCGAGCAAGTTCCCTGGCAGGAACTGGTTCTCTTTGGGATTTTGGCTGAGGGATGGGCGGGGGAGATGGCGCTGGCGAGCGCCTTTGTTCCCCACCAAACTGAGCTCTGTCATCCGGGGGCTCAGCAGCTCTCCCTCCCTTTGTCCTCCAGCCTTCCCGCTTTCCGAGCAGAGCTGTTAACTTATGACCTCCCAGACGCTAAGTCGCGCTTGCTGTCGGAACACAGTCCGTCAGGCCCCTCCGCTTTTGCAAGCCAGCCTCCGGAGCTCTGCTTGGCCGGCTAGCCGCCCCTCCGCCCCGGCTCCCTCCCGCCAGTCCGTGGAGCATGCACCGCCTCGCCGCCCTTCCTACCCTCTTCCGTGGGCCTCTCGTCTGCACTTGGCTCCGGCGACTCCGTTCTGCTAATCCTCTGGCGGTTTTCTGGGTTATTTAGGCAGGTGTAGGTGGAATCTAATTGATCAGCAGGACGCGCGGTGAGCCCAGCGTCCTCCTACGCCGCCATCTTCCCTCCCGCTCCAACACTTATGTATTTCAAATATCACCCTTAGGTAAATAAAAAAAAAAAAAAAAACAAGCCAACAGACTGGTAGAAAATGTTTGCATTGTATATATCTGATAAAGGACCTGTATCCAGAATATATAATGATTTTCACAACTTGATAATCATGAGACAAGTAAAAATAAAATTGTACCCTAAAAATAAAAAAGATATAATAATGGCCAGTCCATATATTAACACTTGTTCATCATTTTTAGTCATCTGGGAAATATAAGTTAAACCACACTGACATATTATTATATACCAAGAAAATGGCTAAAAACAAAAACTAAGAATACCCAATGGTGAGAACATAAGGCAACTAGAACCCTCACATTGTGCTAGGGCAAATAAGAAAATGGTACAACCACTTTGGAAAAGAGTTTGGCAGATTCTGAGAAAGTTTAACTTACAGAGATGATGGGGATCAAGATGGAAAAGTAGGAGGATCTTGAGCTCACCCTCTCCCATGGACACCACAAAACTACAACTACATATGGAAAAACTTTTCTTTAAATGTCCTGAAGACTAGAACAGTTCTTCTGTAACTAAAGATACAAAGACAAAGCCACATCAGAATGCGTGGGAGGAGGCAAAGATGTAGTCTAGAAAGGACCCACATCTCTGGTGGGGCAACCCTCAGAAGGAAGGGCTATCACAAATATGGAGGCCTTCCCTGAGGAGCAAGGGAATCAAACCCCACCACATCAGGCACTCCTGCCCTGGGGATCCGCACTGGGAAGACAAACCTTCTAATATCTGCCTTTGAAAATCAGCCGGGCTTAACTCTGAGAGGGCCAGAGGGCTATAGGAAACTGAGAATCCCCTCTTAAAGGGCCCATGCACAAACTCATTCACTCCAAGTCTCAGCATGAAAGTGTAGTCTGAAAAACACCTGGCCATACACAGAGAGTTACTGATTAATTTTAGGGCATGGGCCAAAGGGGCCAGGATAGAAACTATCTCTGGAAATGAAAGAACTGGCAGGTGCCATTTTTCCTATTCTTCTTCTACCTAGCTGACCCAGTGCTGGCAGTTGCTATTTCTAACACTCTCCATCTACCTGACTGGAACTGTTCACTCCACCCCAGTGTTCTGCTATGAGCTGGCCCCACTCAGCACCCCTCCAAAATAGCTCCTGCCTGGCTGCACCTGGCAGATGATTTTGGCCAGGACTACCACCAAAATCCACACTTGGAGTGGCTCCCACCTTGGCACACATAGTGGGTGGCCTTGGCTGGGACTGGTATCCTCCCAAAGAGGCTCCCACCCCTGGTGGTTATGGATCAGCCCCACTCACCAGTGTGCCACAGCAATCATGAATGTGTATTGCAGCCAGCCAGGCTGGGAGACCAGTCCCACCCACAAGTGGCCCAACTGCAATAGGAGGGCACAAGCAGCTCATGCAGGTGACACCCTGGGTCAAGTAATAGGGGTATTGCACTTCTGGGTCTCACATGACACCTTTTATGTAAGACAAGGAGATTTAGCTGACCTAATACATAGAAACAAACACACACACAAAGACAGAGAGAGAGAGAGAGAGAGAGAGAGAGTCAGGCAAAAGTGAGGAGACAGAGGAATAAGTTCCAAATGAAAGAAAAAGACAAACCCGCAAAAAAGAACTAAATAACATGGAGATAAGCAATTTGCCAGAAAAAGTTTCAAAGTAATGGTCATAGAGATGCTCACCAATCTTGGGAGAAGAATGGATGAACACAGTGAGAACGTCAGCAAAGAGATGGTAAATATAAAAATGAACCAATCAAAACTGAAGAATGCAATAACTGAAATGAAAAAATACAATAGGAGGAAATCAACAGATTTGATGCAGCAGATTTGATGATGCATAAGAACAGATCAACCATGTAGAAGACAGGGTAATAGAAATCACCCAAACTGAATAAAAGAAAAAGAATTTTAGCAAAAGAAGATAATTCAAGGAACCTCTGGGATAACATCAAGCTACTAACATTCACATTAGAAAGGAAAATAGCGATGAAGTGGTGAAAAACTTACTTGAAGAAATAATAGCTGAAAACTTACCTAACCTGGGAAAGGAATCAGACATCCAGATCCAGGAGGTACAGAGAACTCCAAATAAGGTGAACCTAAAGAGGTCCAAAGATGGATTATAATAAATTATCAAAACTTAAAAAGAGAATCATAAAAGCAGCAAGAGAAAAAACAACTTGTACTTTCAAAGTACTGGAAGGAAAAAACCCTACAACCAAGAATACTCTACCCTGCAAGATTATCATTCAGAATTAAAGGAGAGAGAAAGTTTCCTAGGTGAAAAAAATGTTAAAGTAGTGCATTACCACTAACCCAGCATTACAAGAAATGTTCATGCGACTTCTGTCAGTGGAAAATAAAGGGCCATAACTAGAAGAGAGAAAATTATGAAAGAGAATATTTTCTGGTACAAAAATATAGTAAAAATAGTGAATCAAATACTTATAAAGCTTGTATAAAGGTTCAGAGACAAAAATATTCAAATCAACTACATCAACAATAATTACTTAAGGCACACAAAAATAAAAAGTAAAATATGACATCAAAAATATAAAAAGAGGAGATGTAGAGCTTTTAGAATGTGTTTCAATTTAAACAACCATCAACTTCAATAGACTGCTATATGTGTTATATATGAACCACATGGTAATCACATACCAAAAACGTAAAATAGATACACAAAAAAGTAAAGGAGAAAAGAATATAAACATAAGGCTAAAGAAAGCCATAAAATTACAAGGAAAAAGAGCAAAAGAAGAATAAAGAAATGGAGAAGTTCTACAAAACAACCAGAAAACAGTTAAAATTGCAAAAAGTACACGCCTATCAATAATTACTTTAAATGTAAATGGACTAAATGCTACAACAAAAAGACATATGGTGACTAAATGAATAAAATAAATAAGGTTCATGTATATGCTGTATACAAGAGACTCATTTCAGATCTAAAGATACATACAGACTGAAAAAGAAAGTATGGAAAGCGATACTCCATGCAAATGGAAACAAAAAGAATGCTGAGGTAGCAATACTTACATTAAATAGATTTTAAAACAAAAACTGTAACAAGAGAAAAAGAAGGGCATTACATAATTAAAAAAGGATCATTCCAACAAGTGTATTAGATAACTGTAAATATCTATGCACCCAACATAGGAGCACTTATATGTATATATAAAGCAAATATTAACAGACATAAAGGGAGAAATTAATAATAATACAATAATAGTAGGGAATTTTAACATCTCACTTGCATCAATGGATAGATCATCCAAGCAGAAAACCAATAAGGAAACAGTGACCTTAAATGATACATGAGGGGTGCCTGAGTGGCTCAGTTGGTTAAGCTTCCGACTTCAGCTCAGGTCATGATTTCACAGTTCGTGAGTTTGAGACCTGCATCAGGCTCTGTGCTAATAGCTTAGAGCCTGGAGCCTGCTTCAGATTCTGTGTCTCCCTCTTTCTCTATCCCTCCCCTGTTAGCACTCTGTTTCTCTCTCTCTCTCTCTCAAAAATAAATAAACCTTAAAAAATGTTTAAATGATACATTAGACCATATGTATTTAATAGATATACTTTTGACCCTTGAACAATATGAGTTTGAACTGCATGGGTCCACTTCTATGTGGATTTTTTTTATAAATACAGTACAGTGTTGTAAATGTATTTTCTCTTCCTTTTGGTTTTCTTAGTAACATTTGCTTAGCTTACTTTATTAAAAGAATACAGTGTATAATGCATATAACATACAAAATATGTGTTAATCAACTATGTTGTTGATAAGTCTTCTACTCAACAGTAGATTTTTAGTAGTTAAGTGTTTGGAGTCAAAAGCTATACATGGATTTCAGACTGTGCAGGGCCTTGGTACCCCTAACCACAGCATTGTTTGAGGTCAACTGTATACAGAATATTTTATCCAAAAATAGCGGAATACAGATTTTTTCAAGTGCACATGGAACATTCTCCAGGATAGATCACATGTTAGGCCACAAGTCTCAATAAATTTGAGATTGAAATCAATATCAAGGATCTTTTCTGATACATGGTGTGAAATTAAAATTACAAAAAGAAAAACTGAAAAAAAAAAAAGCCAAACAAACATGTGGAGGCTAAACAATACTACTAAACAACTGATGGGTCAACCAAGAAATCCAAGAAAATGTTAAGAAATGCATGGAGACAGCTACATGCAGGAACACAATGCTCCAAAATCTATAGGGCTCAGCAAAAGTAGTTCTAAGAGGGAAGTTTATAGTGATATAGGCCTACCTGAAGAAACAAGAAAAATCTTAAATAATTTAAGCTTACACCTAAAGAAACTAGAGAAAAAAGAAAGTCCAAAGTTAGAAGCAAGGAAATGATAAAGATCAGAGTGGAAATAAATGTAATGGAGACAAAAAAAATTAGAAAAGATAAATGAAACTAAGGGCTGTTTCTTTGAAAAGATAAGCAAAATTGATAAACATTCAGCAAGATTCATCAAAAAAGAGAACCCAAATCCATAAAAGCAGAAATGAAAGAAGAGCCATTAAAACCAACACCACAGAAATACAAAGGAGTATAAAAGACTACTATCAACAATTATATGCCAACAAATTACACAATCTAGAAGAGATGGATAAATTCCTAGAAACATATAATCCTCAAAAATTGAATCAGGAAGAAATGGAAAATTTGAACAGAGGGATTGCTAGTAACAAAGTTGAATCAGTAATCCAAAAAAAGACAAAAAACAAAAGTCCAGGACCAGATGGCTTTGGAGGTGATTTCTACCAAATATTTAAAAAGAGTTAATACCTATCGTTCTCAAACTATTCCAAAAAAAAAAAAAAATAGAAGAGGAAGGAAAACGTCCAAATTCATTCCATGCAGCCAGTATCACAGTGACACCAAAACCTGACAAAGACACTACAAAACCAGAAAACTATAGACCAACATCCCTCATTAACATAGATGCAAAATTCCTCAACAAAATATTAGCAAATAGAATTCAATACATTTTAAAAATCATTCACCACAATCAGGTAGGCTTTATTTAGGGATGCAAGTATTGTTGATATTCACAAATCAGCCATTGTGATAAAGCACGTTAGCAAGAGAAAGGATAAAAAACATATGATCATCTCAATAGATGTAGAAAAAGCATCTGGAAAAAAATACAACACCCATTCACACATAAACTCTCAGCAAAGTGGGGTTAGAGGGAACATACCTAAACATAATAAAGGTCACATATGACAAAACCCACAGCTAACATCATACTTAATGGTGAAAAACTGGAAGCTTTTCCATTAAGATTGGGAACAAGACAAGGATGTCCACTCTCACCATTTTTATTCAGCATAATTCTGGAAGTACAGCTGCAGCCATTAGACAATAAAAGAAGTAAAAGGCATCTAAACTGATAAAAAAACATAAGTAATGATGTTTTAAATATTTATAAATGATATTTTACTAGAGGTAAAAAAAAAAAAAAAACAACCTAAAGATGCCACCAAAAAAACTATTAGAACTGGTTGCAGATACAAAATTAATATACTGAAACCTGTTGCATTTCTATACATTAATAGTGAATTAGCAGAAGGAGAAATTTTTAGAAAAACAATTCTATTTACTATTGTACCATAAAGAACAAAATACCTAGGATTTAACCAATGAGGTAAAAGATCTGTACTCTGAAAACTATGACACAGATGAAAGAAATTGAAGACAGCACAAACAAAAGGAAAGACATTGCAAGCTCATGGATTAAAAAAATTAATATTGTTAAATGACTATGCTACACAAAGCAAACAGATTTAATTCAATCTCTCTCAAAATACCATAGTATTTTTCATAGAACTAGAACAAATCATTTGTATGGAACCACAAAAGACCCTGAATCACCAAAGCAATCTTGAGAAAGAATAATAAACCCAGAGGTATCACCATCCCAGATTTCAAACGGTACTACAAAGCTATAGTAATCAAAACAGTATGGTACTGGTACGAAAAATAGACACATAGATCAGTAGAACAAAATTGAGAGGCCAGAAATAGATCCACACGTATATGGTCAATTAATCTATGACAAAGGAAGCAAGAGAATATAGTAGGGAAAAGATAGTCTCTTCAATAAATAGTTCTGGGAAAACTGACAGCTACACATAAAAGAATGAAATTGGACCATCTTCTCAAACTACACACAAAAATAAAATCAAAATGGATTAAAAACCTAAATGTGAGGGGCGCCTGGGTGGCTCAGTTGGTTAAGCGTCCGACTTTGGCTCAGGTCATGATCTCACAGTTCGTGAGTTCGAGCCCCGCATCGGGCTCTGTGCTGACAGCTTAGAGCCTGGAGCCTGCTTCAAATTCAATGTCTCCCTCTCTCTCTGCTCCTTCCTCACTCATGCTCTGTCTCTCTCTCCTTCAAAAAAAAAAAATTAAATAAACAAAATAAACAAAAAACAAAACAAACAAACACAAAAACAAAACCTAAATGTGAGACTTTAAACCATAAAACTCCCAAAAGGAAACTTACCAATCTCTTTGACATCAGCCTTAGCATCATTTTTCTAGATGTCTCCTCATGCAAGGGAAATAAAAGCAAAAGTAAGCTATTGGGACTACATCGAAATAAAAAGCTTTGTACAGTGAAGGAAACCTCAACAAAATGAAAAGGAAATCTACTGAATGGGAAAAGATATTTGCTAATGATATATTCAATAAAGGATTAATATCCAAAATATATAAAAAACTTAGATAACTCAACACCAAAAAAAAAAACCCCAAATAATCTGATTAAAAATACCTGAATTAAGAAGAGAGATCACAACCAACACAGCAGAAATAAAAACAATAATAAGAGAATGAACAATTCTATGCCAATGAGCAATTATATGCCAATAAAATGGGCAATCTGGAAGAAATGGACAAATTCCTAGAAACATATATGCTACCAAAACTGAAACAGGAAGAAAAAGGAAATTTGAACAGACCCATAACCAGTAAGGAAATCAAATTAATAATCAAAAATCTGCCAAAAAACAAGAGTCCAGGGACAGATGGCTTTCCAGGGGAATTCTACCAAACATTTAAGGAAGAGTTAACACCTATTCTCTTGAAGCTGTTCCAAAAAATAGAAATGAAAGGAAAACTTCCAAACCCTTTCTATGAAGCCAGCAATACCTTGATTCCAAAACCAGACAGAGACCCCACTAAAAAGGAGAACTATAGACCAATTTCCCTGATGAACATGGATGCAAAAATCCTCAACAAGATATTAGCCAACTGGATTCAACAATACATTAAAAAAGTTATTCACCACAACCAAGTGGGATTTATACCTGGGATGCAGGGCTGGTTCAATATCCACAAAACAATTAATGTGATTCATCACATCAATAAAAGAAAGGACAAGAACCATATGATCCTCTCAATAGATGCAGAGAAAGCATTTGACAAAATACAGCATCCTTTCTTGATAAAAACCCTCAAGAAAGTAGGGATAGAAGGATCATACCTCAAGATCATAAAAGCCATATATGAACAACCCAACGCTAATATCCTCAATGGGGAAAAACTGAGAGCTTTTCCCCCTAAGGTCAGGAACAAGACAGGGATATCCACTCTCACCACTGTTCTTCAACATAGTATTGGAAGTCTTAGCCTCTGCAATCAGACAACACAAAGAAATAAAAGGCATCTAAATCGGCCAGGAGGAGGTCAAACTTTCACTCTTTGCAGATGGCATGATACTGTATATGGAAAACCCTAAATATTCCACCAAAAAACTGCTAGAATTGATTCATGAATTCAACAAAGTCACAGAATATAAAATCAGTGCACAGAAGTCGGTTGCATTCCTATACACCAACAATGAAGCAACAGAAAGAGAAATCAAGGAATCGATCCCATTTACAGTTGCACAAAAGACCATAAAATACTTAGGAATAAATCTAACCAAAGAGGTGAAAAATCTATACACTGAAAACTATAGAAAGCTTATGAAAGAAATTGAAGAAGACACAAAAAAAATGGAAAAAGATTCCATGCTCCTGGATAGAAAGAACAAATATTGTTAAAATGCCGACACTACCCAAAGCGATCTACATATTCAATGCAATCCCTATCAAAATAACACCAGCATTATTCACAGAGCTAGAACAAACAATCCTAAAATTTGTATGGAACCAGAAAAGACCCTGAATAGCCAAAGCAATCTTGAAAAAGAAAACCAAAGCAGGAGGCACCACAATCCCAGACTTCAAGCTATACTACAAAGCTGTAATCATCAAGGCAGTATGGTACTGACACAAGAACAGACACTCAGATCAATGGAACAGAATAGAGAACCCAGAAATGGACCCACAAACATATGGCCAACTAATCTTTGGCAAAGCAGGAAAGAATATCCAATGGAATAAAGACAGTCTCTTCAGCAAGTGGTGCTGGGAAAACTGGACAGCAACATGCAGAAGAATGAACCTGGACCACTTTCTTATACCATACACAAAAATAAACTCAAAATGGATGAAAGAGCTCAATGTAAGACAGGAAACCATCAAAATCCTCTAGGAGAAAGCAGGCAAAAACCTCTTTGATCTTGGCCACAGCAACTTCCTACTCAACATGCCTCTGGATGCAAGGGAAACAAAAGCAAAAATAAATTAATACTGGGACCTTATCAAATAAAAAGCTTCTGCACAGCGAAGGAAACAATCAGCAAAACTAAAAGGCAACCAACAGAATGGGAGAAGATATTTGCAAACAACATATCAGAGAAAGGGTTAGTATCCAAAATCTATAAAGAACTAATCAAACTCAACACCCAAAAAGCAAATAATCCAGTGAAGAAAGGGGCAAAAGACATGAATAGACATTGCTCCAAGGAAGATATCCAGATGGCCAACTAGCACATGAAAAAATGCTCAACATCACTCATCATCAGGGAAATACAAATCAAAAGCACAATGTGATACCACCTTACTCCTGTCAGAATGGCTAACATTAACAACTCAGGCAACAACAGATATTGGCAAGGATGCAGAGAAAGAAGATCTCTTTTGCATTGTTAGTGGGAATGCAGACACTCTGGAAAACAGTATGGAGTTTCCTCAAAAAACTAAAAATCGAACAACCCTATGACCCAGCAATTGCACTACTAGGCATTTATCCATGGGATACAGGTGTGCTGTTTCAAAGGGACACATGCATCCCCATGTTTATAGCAATACTATCAACAATAGCCAAAGTATGGTAAGAGCCCAAGTGTCCATCGATGGATGAATGGATAAAGAAGATGTGGTGTGTGTGTGTGTGTGTGTGTGTGTATACACACACACACACACACACACACACACTTGAGTATTACTCAGCAATGAAAAAGAATGAAATCTTGCCTTTTGCAACTATGTGGATGGAACTGGAGGCTAAGTGAAATTAGTCAGAGGAAGACAAAAATCTTATGACTTCACTCATATGAAGACTTTAAGAGACAAAACAGATGAACATAAGGGAAGGGAAACAAAAATAATATCAAAACAGGGAGGGGGACAAAACAGAAGAGACTCAAAAATATGGGGAACAAACTGAGAGTTGCTGGAGGGGTTGTGGGAGGGGGGATGGGATAAATGGGTAAGGGGCACTAAGGAATCTACTCCTGAAATCATTGTTGCACTATATGCTAATTTGGATGTAAATTTAAAAAAATAAATAAATAAAATAAAATAATTGAATTAAAAATTCAGGATACCTGAATAGACATCTGTCCAAAGAAGATCTACAGATGACCAACAGACACATGAAGTGATGCTCAAAACCACTAGTTATCAAGAAAATCAAAACCACAATGAGATATCTCCCCACAGCTGTAAGAATGGCTATTATCAAAAAGACAAAAAATAACAAGTGTTGGCAAGGTTGTGGTGAAAAGGGAACCTTGTGTACTATTAGTGGGAATGTAAACCAGTGCAGCCACTATGGCAAACAGTATGGAGAATCCTCAAAAATTAAAAGTAGAATTACTATACAACCCTGCAATGCCACTTCTGGTTATTTATCTGAATAAAACAAAAACACTAATTTGAAAGATAAATACACCCTCTATGTTCATTGCAGTCTTATTTATGATAGCCAAGATATGGAAGCAACATAAGTATCCATCAGCAGATGCACTGATAAAGGTATGGTATATTTAGGCAATAGAATATCACTCAGTCATTAAAAAAATAATGATATCTTGCCATTTGTGAAATACGGATGGGCTTAGAGGTTATTATGCTAAGTAAATCAAGTTAGAGAAAAACAAATACTGTATTATTTCACTTATATGTGAAATCTAATGAACAACACAAGTAGATTCATAAATAGAAAGAACAGACTATGGCTGGTAGAGGAGAAAAGGGTGGGGATAGGCAAAAGAGGTAAAGGGGATTAAGAGGTACATATTCCCAGTTATAAAATAAGCAAGTCATGGGGATATAAAGTACACAGCATAGGGAATATAGTCAATAATATTGTAATAACTTTGTATAGTCACAGCTGGTAACTGGACTTACTGTGGTAATTATTTCATAATATATATAAATGTCACATTACTATGTTGTTCACCTGAAACTAGTATAATATTGTCTGTCAACTATACTGCAATAAAAAATAAAGTTAAACTTATATTTGTCATATGACCCAATTCTATTTCTAAGTATATACCAACAAGAAATGCAAACATATGTTCACACAAAGGCACCTATACATGAATATTCATAGCAGCCTTGTTCATAATAGCCTAAAACTACAAACAACATAAATGAATAAATGAATGGTTAAATATACCATGATATATCCATACTCTAGAAAACTACTTAATAATAAAAATCAACAGGCTATTGGGGCACCTGGGTGGCTCAGCCAATTAAGTGCCCAACTTCGGCTCAGGTCATGATCTCACCATTTGAGTTCAAGCCTCCCCATCGGTCTCTGTGCTGACAGCTCAGAGCCTGGAGCCTGCTTCAGATTCTATGCCTCCCTCTCTCTCTGCCCTTTCCCCACTCAGGTTCTGTCTCTCTCTCTCTCCTTCAAAAATAAACATTTTAAAAAAATCAACAGACTATTGATAAACACACCATGGATCTCAAATACATGCTGAGTGAAAGAAGCCAGATACCAAAAAATATATACTGTATGATTCCTTTAAGTCACATTTTAGAAGAGGAAAACTAATTCATAGTGACAGAAGAAAGCAGCAGTTATTTGTGTCTGGTGTGAGGAAGAAGGGTACTGACAATAAAGAGGGATGAAGAAACTTTTTTGGAGTAATGGAAATGTTCCATATCTTGATCAGGTGGTAGACATATACATGTGTCAAAACCCATCAAAGTAAACATTTAAAGTAGATATATTATACTCTATGTGTATTCAACTTCAGTGAAGTTGATTTTTAAAATCAACGCAAAAATAAGCTTATAAAAATATTCAAATAAAAAGTTGAAGGAATCTTTTACACTGTAAAGACATAAAATATGAGAAAAATTCAAATAATACAGATTAGGTCCACCATTCAAGAAGATGGGAAATGGTAGAGAGAAAGGAAACAACACGATTTTCCTGAGTATAAGATACAAATCTTTAAATTAAAATGTCAGTTTATCCACTGAATCCATTTATTCCTTGGGCTCCTTATACGTCCATTCTATTGGAGCCACAATGGTGCTTCAGATCTCAGCATCAATATTTTCAGATCATGTCCAATAGGACTCTTTCCATAGTGTACATTTATTTATGTAAATGACCCTGGAAAAGGACTGGGAGAAATCATCCCTGTGTGCATTTGACATTGTATGGCAGAGTCCTTGGTACGTGGATTTTCTTTAACTTTGGGGCTCCAGGCCTAAAAAATGGTTCAAATCTGGGAAGTGAACCATGGACCATGACTATATGTTAAGGTAACTGCTGTTAACCATGCAATCATCCATCCTCAACTTCTTTTGATTACACAGATTGAGTAGTAGCCCTGTTGGTTACCCTTCTATTTTTCCCCGAGGGACACAGTTTTCTATTAATCAGCTCCACACTTACCTGTAAGTCAGATTCATCATTACCCTCTTGGCATTGCTATACATTATGATAATTTTATCAACCTGGCTTTGGATGATTGAGAACTAACACCTGTCTTCTATGATGTGCACCTGGGGGGTTGGAGGAGTGCTATTATCAATTAGCCCAGTTCTGTAATGGCATTTCCTACTGTCAGCACTTACCTGCTAAGAATTGCCAACACTGAACTTCTTGCTGATGCTGGTGGCCCTCTTACAAGGGACATCTTTACTGGTTGGGTAAATGGTGCACACTCTGGGAGACAGATGTCTGGCGGGTTTTCCAGCCTTCATAGTGTACCCATTCTAGGCTATGTACTTCTCTGAGCCTTTTATTTTCTTCCTCTACCATCTGCTATGGCAACTTTGGTATTTTTACTCCTACTTAGTATGAACTATTGCTTTATTCATGCATCTAAGAGCCATGGTAGAGGTGTGTTTGCACCATTCCTTTGTGTTCTTGCTAAAATTTTAAATCACGTATCCTAAAGGAGTTTCTCAAATTGATAAGCTCTCTTTTCGAACAGTATTTTCTGACCCCTTGATCCAGCACACTCAGAAACCATCTATAATCTTCCAGTACATGTTTATAAAGGATGGCTAAGTCCTGTACCTCCTTTGGAATTGTCCCTTTTTTCCCTTATCATACCCAGCATGCCTCAGCTATGTGTGGGACAACTTATAAGCCCAGTGGCAAAGTGGGTGGTGGGGTCAGATCCTGAGGCAGGCACATGTTGTCTTGCAAGGGAAAGGTTTCTGCATTGTCTTCAAGCTAGTGAAGAGTTCTGGCCCTTAACAGGGAGGAGCAAACTATTTCTGTAGGGCTCCTGGGAATCTGGAGATTTAAGGTTTTATAGGAGAAGAGAAGCAATCAACGATCAACCCAGGTGTCCCCATCCCACATGTTACAAGCTTGGCATAACAGATCTGCTTAGGTTGAGAGTTTAACCTCCTCTGAAGTTCAGCTACTCTTACATTAGTTCCTGGTCCTCAATATTTTCACCCCTTCATGCTGTGGGAGATGAGAGTTTCTTTATATGCTATTAAGGTGAATCTCCTCTTTTCACCTCTAGCTTATCTTTTCTCCAAAACATCAAATGAGTTAGAAAAGGCACTCAATTCCACAGTCTTTATGGTATTTTCCTATTTCTCCAATGGCAGAATTCAATACCAGCTAATGTATTTTCTTTTACCAGTATAGCATCCAACTTCATCACCTGTGATCATTTTAACACCTGCACTACCACCTGGTGTCAATGGCTAGCTGTCCTCCACCCACCACCAGCAGCACCATCTGTCACAGTTGGATTCTCCAGGAAGCAGACTCTAAGATGGAAATTATTCTGCAGAAGGTTCAACAAGTGCAGAGGGAAGGGGAGGATATATGATTAGGCAGAGGGAGAAATTGAGATGTTATGCAGTCTGAGTAAAGCTTCTATTGATCCTGTGGAGGTTTGTGAAGATGAAACAACCCTTCAGAATTGTTCACAACTGGAGTGAGAAGGCTGAGCCTTTAAATCTCTGCCAACAGTCACTTGATGTGGACAACCCAAAGAAGGAGCATGACTTTGGCAAGGTGGCTCTCTTCAGCTAGAGGCACTCCCAGAATCGGGGTAATAGCTTCTTTATCCCTGGAGGGGAATTTGGACAGCACATCTTAATAATCATACGCCCTTCTCTTTTATGAAAGGACTAAAATTTGCTCTGTGTATGTCATTGACAGTATAAACTGAGACATATTATATATTATATTATATACTATATAATAATTATATAAAGACAACATGTGCCTGCCTCAGGATCTGACCCCACCACCCACTTCGCCATTGGGCTTATAAATTGTCCCACACATAGCCGAGGCATGCTGGGCATGATAAGGGAAAAAAGGGACAATTCCCAAAGGAGGTACAGTATGTATATGTATATATATATATATATATATATATATATATATATACATATATATATAATTATATATACTATAATTATATATATATATATATATATATATATATATATATATAGCCTCTCTGCAGGATTTTGTCCTTTCTGTTTTGAATATGTTAATGTTTACTATCCATCAATGAAGTTGATGTTTACTATCCACTTATGAAGCAGGTCCGTACTAAGAAATATACAATGGATTTCCTTTCATGAATTACCTAAGCATCACTTCAATCCTATTTAGAAATCATGAAATTATCATTTTATGCATAAGAAAATAGAGATTTAAGGTGAATAGGATGAAGGGTGTTTCTAAATCCCACAACTAGTTCTTTTGTTAAAAATCTGTGTGAATCCAGATCTGCCTCCAAGTTCCATGATTGTAATGATTACAATACTATTGGCCGCCTGCTGTTTTACCTCCCTCTCCCTCAGCTAAGGGTCAATAAGTACATTGTGTGCCACTGTTCTTAACCAAGCCCTGTTACTGACAACACATACTCCTAAACAGGGCTCTTTTTGAGGCACATTTTATAAAATCATTTCTCTAAAGTCATGACTATTTCCCTATACATTTCCACAATATTCACAGCAAGACTTACCTGTCCTCTGAAAGCTCAGCTGAAATCACCAACTATATTTTCCCCCAGGTATTCCAGACCAAAATAACCTCCCTATGCCTAACAAATCTCTCCCGCTAAGAACTATTTATTCACGTTTTTACTGCTTAGCATCTTCACGTTTGGCTCTATTCCCCTCGACAGACTATAAACAGCACATACATGCTTTTACATCTCTACCCTTCATAATGTATTGCACATAGGAGACATCTCAAAGCACATCACATCAATTTTGTATTAGTGCCATGTGTCATGAATTGCTTAGAAATATGTTTTGGGATCTCTTCTTTTTCCTCATTCTCTAATAATGATGCAACTTTTATCTTTTCTTACATTTCCCATAATGCCGAAATCCTTATCTATTCTATATATTTTTCACTCTGCACTTTGTCTCTTGTGTAACTCTGTTCTGGGAACTCCAAGCAGTTAAGTTTATTAGTAGTGATTAACACAGCTGGTTATTTTCCATATAAGGCTAACACATAAGGCTCTTGTGGATGTGTTCAAACTTTTTTTTTTTACTATGATTAAACTCAACAGACCTAGGGAAAATGTTTTATGACTTATTGTATACGGTGGTTAAAGAGAAATTTTAGAATGGTTTGAAATCTTGCTGTGTGTAATCCAGGGACCAGCAGGATCAGTATCATCTGGGAGCTTATTATAAATTGCAGAACCTCGTAACCTCATACCCCATCCAGGTATGCTGAGTCAGAATCTGCCTTCTAACAAGATTTTCAAGTGATTGTCATGAATATTAGGTTTCAGAAATACTGGTTTTAAAAAACAAGTTAGGGATGCCTGGGTGGCTCACTGGGTTAAGTGTCTGACTCTTGATCTCGGCTCAGGTCATGATGTCACAGTTTGTGAGTTTGAGCTCCACATTGGGCACTGCACTGATGGTACAGAACTAGCCTGGGATTCTGTCTCTCTTTCTCTCTGCCCCTCTCCTGTTTGTTCTCGTTCACATTCTCTCCTCTCTCTCAAAATAAATAAATAAAAATTTAAAAAACAATTTAATGGTAGCTGTATATACAAATGGTTATGTCTGATGTTTCATATGGTTCTCATAATCCCAACACCACCAAAGGTAGGTAAATGTGGTATTTCTATTTTATAGATGAGAAATAAGTCTCAGATGTTAACTCACCCCAAATCATTCTTCAAATCAGTTATGCTGATCTTGGAACCCAGAGCTGTTTGCTTTGAAGACTCTCTTTCCAATGTTCTATTGTAGATATAGCAGGCAATCTCAGCGTCTTCCCATCCCGGAGACCATACCATCCCAGAGTGCACTGCCTAGATTTAGCTCTGCCCCTCTCAGCAGTTCTCAATTAATGTCTAAAGGCCCTACCCCCTTGAGCCTCCAGGTGAGATAATTCTGTGGTGTTTTAAAGTATCTCAAAGTTTATTTGCAGGATTAATTTCCAATTGACTGCTGTGATAGATGGTTTAATAATTCATCATTTTTGGCTGCTTTCCTATTTCCCTGCACCTCCCAACAAACTATCGATAATTAAATCCTTATTTCAGGCTCTGCTTCTGGAGGGAATCAGCATTAAGGCAGCAGAAAAAGCCCAGTTCTTAGTAGAGATTTCTCACACAAAAAAAGAAGCATGTAGAAGTGAATAATCTTGATTATAGTGAATATAACACCATTAGCAATAGTGAAATTTTTTATAAGACTGGTGGCAGGTGAAAGATGGACTCTGTGATATTTATGAAAATGAAATGTCATTGGGAAATCCAAGAAAAAAAAAACTGAGTCAACTCCTTTCCCAGTGGAGAGAGAGATGTGATTTTCTTCTACAGGTATCTGTTACATGGATCTTTAGAAAGAATCTCTTGTCCTTGGTTTAGAACTATTATCTGTGGGAAAAATAAACAAATGTCTTTGGAACATACATACTTTCTGTTCCTCGAGGCTTCATACATGAAAGTAAGAGAAATTTTAACTGAGCCAATGTGAGTTCACTCCTTGGTGAGTCACAGAAACCACACTGAGTTGTCTGTTGTACAAAGAAAACTTTATTTGCAGCAAGTAAGAAGATCACAGGGAATGGCTTCCAAAGTGGTGACTCCCCGAGAGAGGGTTAATGGGTGCCTTTTGTTTGGAGTTAGGATGAATATTTGTCATCATATGTAAAGGAGGCCATAAGGTCACACATGCACTTTAAGGAAACATGCCTATACATACATTGTATGTTATGTAAATAAGGCTGAGGTCTGGAGTAGAGATTTTAGTATTAAAATAGGCTAAAGTCAATTCTGGTCATGGGTGTGGTGAGGTGGTCACTCCATGGTCCATCTGTGCAGGTGCAAGTCAGGGGTTTTAACTCAAAGGGCCTTGGTGGTCAGGTTGCCATCACCTGAGTGGTGGTTTCAGGTCTCATTGCCTGAGTTAGGAGGCAAGCCATATAGAAGAACTTAAGGAAAAATGTAAGACAAAGGTTAGTGAGTACAAGCAAGTAGGCAGTAAAGGCCAGGTTTCTGGGTCTTGCAGGTTACAAAATCTCATTATGTAAATTGAATATCCTATCTGACTGTGGCATAAAGAAAGTAAAGACTTTAAATATGTTTGTACTCAGGGCCAGTTTCATGGCCCTGCACTTGGTTTAATGCTCTGCTGTCACTGCCTTGAAATTCTTAATCATTGTGAACAAGGTACCCTACATTTGCATTTTGCAATGGGTCCTGAAAATTATGTAGCCTGTCCTCTTTGTACTAATTAAAGATTGTTTGAAATATAGATTTTCATGATACAAGAAAGAGAAGTCAAGCTAAAGGAACTACAGGAGTTGAAAAACAAAGTATCTTTGGGAAAACAAAACACCAATCAAAGTTGGAATTTCTAGAAGCTTCTGGGAATTGTCATTAAAGTTTTGCTGCATAGAGAGCAGAAGGAATGCAATGTAATGTGGAAATTGGATGGTACTTCTCAAACCTACATATACATGGATGTGATCGCAGAGGCCACATGTTTGATGTGAAGCTAGCAAGGAAAATTCAGGTGACCCAGAAAATTAGGAGCAAAAGAAGTGAGTCACTTGAGCTAGTTGTTCTATATCAGGCAAGCAAATATGTGTTCCTAATGACATCCAGTATTTACAAAACATTTACTCTGTGCCTGGCGTTGCTCTAAGGGACTGAAAGTCATCCCTAATCCTTACAGCAACCCTGTGAGGCAGGTGCTATTACTGTTCCTATATCACCAGTGAGGAAATTTGGGGACAAAATGAGAGTGACTGCCCTAGGCTCTTGCACCTAGCAAATCCTGGAACCTGGGTTAAGAACCCTGGCAGGCAGACTCTAGAGCCCAAACTCTTAATGACAACAGAGTCCCCCTCCCCAGTGCAATAGTTTTGTACACCCAGAGGTGGATGAAGCAGATATTGTGCTGAAAGTCCCCCTTAGAGAAGTTGAAGGGGAAAGGCCAAGTCCCCAGTGGTGCAATCCTTAGTGCAGTAAAGTTCCCCATTCCCCAAGGGGTGGGGGATGGGATAGGGGCAGCAGCAAATAAACAGTCACAGACCTTGAGGAGTCCAAGTGGGGTTTTCCTGAGTCCATTTTGCTTCACAAGCAATTTTCCATGGATTTCCACCAGGCCACGTCAGGTTGTCAGCGGTCTTCAAACTGTTCCACTGAGTCTGCCGGTCAGCTGACAGACTCAAAGGTCTTGTGGGGAAAGACAGGACTCAGTTGAGGGTCTCAGGCTCCTGCTGATTACAACTTGGGCAACCGTACTTTCGCCCATTTTAGTCTCAATACAGGAAAGATGAATAAGAATTAGCTTGCAAAAAGAAAACGAGTTTCTGCAACTAAAATTAAATGTTTAAAAATCATTGTTCTGGCTGTCATTTTAAAACAACCAGGAGAAAATGAGTTAGCTGTAGGTAGGTCACATGTCCCTCCTCCTCCCCAAACACAACTCATGTTCAATATGGGTCAGTAGAGAAAAGATGATATTGGTATTTGGTATTTGTGGAGCACTGGACAGAACGTAATTGAAACTTTTCTGTGCCAAATGCTCGCTGTAAGTTTGTTCCCAGTTTAAGAAAGATTCTTTTATTTGTTTGCACCAGGTCTTTCCAAAAAGAAAAAAAGAAAAAAAATCTCTATAGGGCCATCTCAGAAGCATCTACAAATGACAACCCTTCCATTCAAACCTGGAATTAACTGTTCCTTCTGCTTTCTACAGCATCCAACAATTATTTGACTATCGATCATGCATAAAACACAATGGAGCCTGCTGTCAAAGGACTCACAATCTAATTGGTAAGAGGACCTAAGTAATTATCTATGCCAGTCATGGTTTTTGCCACTTACCACCTCCTGTTGTCAAGAAAGGAGAGCATGCCAATGACTGTGCGATGTGAGAAAATTGATACAATGATGGCAATCAGGTTTGGCATTAAAGAAATTCAGTCCACTGAATGGACATGTAATTAGTTTCCCAAGAGAAGATGAAATAACTGCTTCATAGAAGCACAAGTAACAGGAACAAATCACAGACCTTGAAAAGCCTTCTTGGAAGGCAGGAACTGGGCTTTTTAATATGTCTTTTCCTGGAGGATTCTCCTATCCCACACACTCTTCAACATCTGAGCCTATGTGTCAAATTTCATACACTTTTGTTTATGATCCAGATGGACTTCTGTATGATTCAGCTCATAGTTGATGATGACAGCACACCTTCCTTAGTGACATAATTCTTTTTTTAATGTTTATTTTTGAGACAGAGACAAAGTATGTATGTGCGAGCCAGTGAGGGGCAGAGAGAGAGGGAAAGCGAGAATTCCAAGGAGGCTCTGTGTTGTTAGTGCAGAGCCTGACTCGGGCTGGATCCCACGAACAATGAGATCATGACCTGAGCCAAATTCAAGAGTTGGGATGCTTGACCAACTAAGCCACCCAGGCACCTCTATTGATATAATTCTAATAAGAATGTGTCAGCAAGTGGTGTTTGTGGAGAGTCAAATGTGTACAGCCCTCTGGGGTAATCTAATTATTTATTATAAAATAAATATACTTGGGGTGCTCAGTCGGTTGGGTGTCTGACTTTGGCTCAGGTCGTGATCTCGCGGTTCCTGGGTTCAAGCTCTGCATTGGGCTCTGTGATGACATCTCAGAGCCTGGAGCCTGCTTTGGATTCTGTGTCTCCCTCTCTCTCTCTGTTCCTCCGCACTTGAACTCTGTCTCTCTTTCTCTCAAAGGTAAATAAAGATTTAAAAAAATAATAAAATAAAAATAAAAATACTTAAAATGTTCTAAAACATCCAGGGCTAGAAACGTATGTCCCTACCTCTTTTTTACCAGTCCATTCCAGGGTTTAAAAAAGTACACCTATCAGAGAACAACTGGCAGTTGCCAGAAGGCAGGTGGGTGGGGAGATGGGCAAAATAGGTGAAGGGAATTCAGAGGTACAAAATTCCAGTTATAAATAAGTCACAGAGATGAAATGTGCATGAATATGACTATGCATGTAGTCAATAATATTGTAACAATGTCATATGTGACAGATGGTAACTACACTTATGGCGAGCACTGAGTAATGTATACAATTGTCAAATCACTGTGTTGTACACCTGAACCTAATAGAACATTGTATGTTAATTATACTTCAATAAAAAAAAAAAAGATATACCTGTTACAAAAGCAAAGCATTGCACAAAACTTTGACTCCTGAATTTGCACTGTTCCTTCAAATAATAGGGGTTAGAGAAGAGACCAAGTGTAATTCAAGGCATATCAACTCTAAAACTATTGCTGTGCTTCTATTCCCTAGACCACATCTTTCTTTCCCCCCCCCTTTTTTTTAAATTTTTTTTTCAACGTTTATTTATTTTTGGGACAGAGAGAGACAGAGCATGAACGGGGGAGGGGCAGAGAGAGAGGGAGACACAGAATCGGAAACAGGCTCCAGGCTCTGAGCCATCAGCCCAGAGCCTGACGCGGGGCTCGAACTCCCAGACCGCGAGATCGTGACCTGGCTGAAGTCGGACGCCTAACCGACTGCGCCACCCAGGTGCCCCCTGTTTCCCCCTTTTTAAGAACATTATCATTGTGATAAATATAAATAACCATAAAATTTACCATATACTTTGTTTTAAATTATAAAAATAAATTTTTAGAATGTGAAATGAGAAAATAGAGACCCTTGAAGGTTCTTCTTCAATTTATAGCTTCTGTTTTTCCTACAAGCACATAAACTACCAAAATACTTCACAGTTCCCGTCCCTCCCTCTCTTAATTTTAGCGTGTTTCCTTTCTCCTTTTATCCTAAATCAGCCTTTTAAATAACAACATGTCAAATTTGTGAACCAGTCATCTATGAATTCATAAACACAACCATAAGAATGGTTTGAGATGTTCGACAAGTTGTACCTCTAGAATTAGGTTGCAAATGAAGTTATTAAAGGAAATTTCAGGATTCCGGTATATGTCCCAAATTTTGATAGTCAGTTAAGAATAGTAACCACTTTCCCCACAAAAAAATTCTTGGCATGGTTTATACTCCATTCAGAGCCTCTTCACAAAATGGAGGGAAGCTATTTTTTCCTCCGTATCGGGACTTATGTAACAACTAAAACAGCATAAAGTTAGGGTGGGCTACCTCAAAGTAGTCCCACCATCACCGAAGAGACTGAAGCAGAGGCAAAATAAGCTACTGGCAAAGTTGCCCAGAGGTAGAAGAGTGTCAGGATTTATAGACTTGGGGAACTTCAATGGCCAGCACTAACAAGGGATGCAGTAATAGTAAACAGGAATTTCTTTCTTTTCGCTTTTTGTCTCCAGTCCATCCTATTTGAATCTGCCACCTATAGTGTGAGCAACCTCTTGGATGCTCAGGCTCCATGGAGTAGAGAAATATTCCACATCTGTGGGGCCCTGGGTATCCAAGAGGCACAAGAAGACGCTAGTTGGGAATCAGTGCTGGGTGCTAGTTACTGGCAGGTTGCATGACCTTTGAAAAGTCACTCAGCTTTCCTGGGCCTTGTTATTCTCAAATGCAAACTCAGGAAACAAGGCTGGATGCCCTCTATGTCTATTATGTGATCATTCCTTGCCTCCTTCCCCTTCTCCCTAGGCAACAAATGTCGTTTCTTCACGTTCCTGGTCACTAATAGATGCCAGATAATCCAATACACTTTCTCCCCATTTTTAATCTGGACGTTGAGAAGCAACTAGCAGTGTGTGCCACAGGAACGAGGGACCAGCACTCCCCTCCTCTCCCAGCAGCATAATCACACTGTCAAGGTTTAGCTGGTGTGTAATTGTACAGAAAAAAATGTGTGGTCCCTAACCTCTCTTGCAGTTGCATATCTCCAGATGACTAAATCTGGCCCACAAAATATAAACAGAAGTGTTAGATGGCTATCTCTGAGCATTCTTTAATGGGGCTGTGGGAATGCTCTTTGAACTTATTTCATCATCTTTTCTTCCATCTGCTGCCTCAAGCTGAGAATGTGAGGCCAGAATGGCAGCACTGCATGGGCCACACTCATTTCCCCAGGGCAGTGAGGTAAACGGGCCCAAGTGGCTAGATGGTGAAGAAGAGCTTCTGGATGGCCCTGGGCCACCCTCCTTCAAGCTGGCCCCAAATGGGAAATGCACTTCTGTCCCATTGAAGGCACCCTTATTTTGGCTTTCAGATACTCATCATCCTAACTGATAGAGTTTTACCCACACAAAATACTTTTTTGTTCAGAAGGCTCTTAAGGAGTTCCTGTCTAGGTGTAATTTTGGAATGGTAGAGCGGGGGACCACTTCTGTGATAAGGCAAGTATTGCTGTTGTTACCCCATCAAAACTGCGGGTCCTCTGCCTATACAAGGTTGTCCCTGGGTCCAAGGGCAGTCCTGACACTGGTGAAGCAACCATCATCAGATACTAACCAGAAAGTCTCGGTTTGCTCTCTGTATTTAATTGTCTCTCTCTAACGGTTTGTCTCCTTATCTATCTTACTTTCCCTGAGGGTTGTTAGAGGGATGGGGGGTGGGGGGATGGGCTAAATGGGTGATGGACATTAAGGAAGGCACTTGCTGGGATGAGCACTTGGTGTTATATGTAAGTGATGAATCACTAAATTCTACACTTCAAACCATTACTACACTATATGTTAACTAATTTGGATTTAAATTTTTAAAAAAGTCATTGATCTTCTCTCAGTGTATTTTGCTGTTGGAAGCCCCCAGGAGTCTTGCAATCTTTATTAGCAATGTGTCCAACTCATACCCCATATTTTAAACAGCCTTCTTTGCTCTTGTGGTTTTACTGAAAATTCCAGAGTCATGTCTCCTGGTAGGCTGTTGAGGAAGAATTTTTTTGCAATGAGTGCCAAGCCCTTGAAATTAGACCTAAGCTCCCTTGGGAATGGTGTGTTAGCTGCCTGAAACTCTCTGCTTCTTTGCAGTGGGTGCTTTTGGATGATTGTTTTTATTATAAGCAGATAACCCTGGAGGTCTTGGAGTTAGGCACCCAAGATCCTTAGATTATTCTCTCTTTCTCTCTCCCTCTCTCTCTCTCTTTTCTTGCTTGTTCTAAGCAATGCTAGTAACTAGAAGCAAGGACTTACTCAAAGCTAACATCCTGAAGAACATCTGTGCAACTCAGGGTGATATTTATATCTTTTAGCCACAAGCAGGGCACAGGCACAATCCAACCAGTCCTCAGCTGTGCAAACTACTGATACAGCCAAGCTTGTGCATACCAGCAGTCTCTCAGCCCTGGTACAGATGATCAAAATCAAAGTTTTCACACAGACTGATCCTTGAGGTGTCTGTCCTATACCTGCAGCTGCAGAATACTTTCAGGACTTTTATCTGGCTTTGCTTTTCCTTCATTTCCAAAGGATGTTTTTTTAAACCTTGACATACTCTTTTCTTCCCTACTCACCTTGGTATTAGGACAAGTTGGCTCTCCCTTTCACTGAGATTAAAAGCTTGCCAAATTTTTCATGTTCCTACTTTTTCACTTAAAAAATACCATCTCCTGGGGCACCTGGGTTGCTCAGTTGGTTAAACATCTGGCTTCGGCTCAGGTCATGTGGTTCATGAGTTCAAGCCCTGCATAGGGCTTACTTCTGTCAGCACAGAGCTCATTTTGGATCCTCTGTCCTCCTCTCTCTCTCTCCCCATCTCTCTCTGCCTATCTCTCTCTCTCCCTCCCTCCTCAAAAATGAATAAAACATTAAAAAAAAACCCATCTCCTAGTGAAAGAAGCCAGTCCCAAAAGACCACATAATAAACAACTCCACTGAAATGAAGTGTCCAGCATAGGTGATTCTATGGAGACTTAAGTAGATCAGTGGTTGCTTAGGGGTGAGAAAGTAGGGAGATAGAAAAGTGATAACTAAAGGGTCCAGGATTTCTTTTTAATGATGAAAATATGTTAGGATTGTCTGTGGTAATGATCGCATATGTTTGTGAATTTACTTAAAACAACTAAACCATGCACTTTATTTTTTTTTAATTTTTTTAACATTTATTTATTTTTGAGATAGAGAGAGACAGAGCATGAACGGGGGAGGGTCAGAGGGAGGGAGACACAGAATCTGAAACAGGCTCCAGGCTCTGAGCTGTCAGCACAGAGCCCGACGCGGGGCTTGAACTCACGAACCTCGAGATCATGACCTGAGCTGAAGTCGGACGCTTAACTGACTGAGCCACCCAGGTGCCCCTAAACCATGCACTTTAAATGAGTAAACTGTATTTGTAAATGTTATGTCCTTAAAAACTGTTAAATACCATGCTAGCAACTATGGTCTGGAGAAACATGTACTAAAATACAGGTTTTCAAGTGGTTGCCAGTTGGTTGAATATTGGTGTTTTTGTTTAACTTCTGTTTAAATCAGTCATCAAATTTTTTAAAAAAGGGTTCTCAAATAAAAATCCAGTCTTGAGATCATAATCTCCAGGATTAACAGCTCCATATTCCTGCACAGGGACAAGTGGCTGGCTCTTAGCTGCTTAGAACCCCTGAGATGAGACCTGAGCTCTCCCAGGCACCTCATCCTGCTGACTTGACTGGTCCATCATGTTATTATTTATTGAATATGCATTAGGTATCATATACTTTTTCTCTTCTCTCTTCTCTCAGGACAAAAACCTCACAAACCTCTATGGTCTCTTTCCACCACGGTCTTCCCCTTCAGCCTATAGATTTTTCCTGGTCTCTATTAGCATAAAAAATTTCATGCAACTAAACAACCTTCTGTTGATCCTGCTACTTTCTCAGGTCAGCTGTTTTATCTTTCCGCTTTATTTTTACTTACAAACTTGTTAGGTATAATCTATATTCACTAACATTTCTTTCCTTCCTACTCCTTTGCTGATAATTTTGGTTTTCATTACTCTACTGAAGCTTCTACTAAAGGTCATTAGAAAAGGGCAGTAAGTCATGAAGTCTAATGCCCTTTTCTTAATTCTTTCTTCAATGCTTTGCCATTGTTCTGCCCAGAAAATCCAGAAAAAATAGAAATGGAAAAAATCATCATTATTCCCCTAACATAACAATTTTAATGTTTTATTTATTTTTGAGAGCGAGAGAGAGACAGAGTATGAGTGGGGAGGGGCAGAGAGAGAGGGAGACACAGAATCTGAAGCAGGTTCCAGGCTCCGAGCTGTCAGCACAGAGACCGACGCCAGTCATGAATCCAAAAACTGAGATCATGACATGAGCCGAAGTCTGAGGCTTAACTGATGAGCCACCCAGGCACCCTCCCCCCCCCTTTTTTTTTAATATTTCTGTTTTATTTATTTATTTTGAGAAAGAGAGAGAGAGAGCATGTGAGTAGGAGAGGGGCAGAGAGAGAGAGAGGGAGAGAATCCCAAGCAGGCTCTGCACCATCAGCGCAGAGTCTGATGCGGGGCTCAAACTCATGAACTGTGAGATCATGACCTGAGCCGAAATCAAGAGTTGGCCACCCAGGTGCCCCAGCAATTTTAAAACTCTAAGAAAATGTTTTTTTTTTTTTAATTTCACCAGAGTTCTGACATTTCGTGGATCTTCCGCAAGGACTACTCCCCTCCCTATATATATTAGTCTGCCCCACTCATTCAACAAATAATTAACTAAGATGGGCTGTTGTATTCAGAGAAAATTATGCTTAGACACTGAGATTATCTTTGTCAATAATTTATTTAACACAGTTTCACTTCAGGAATTATAATTTATAATAATATTTCATAAACCAATAGCATACAGGAAAGTGTTTCTTAATAAGCCAATAAAGAAATAACATACTCCAAACCAATGACAGATTAATTATGCAATTGTTCCAGATAAAAGGGAGATGAAAGAAACGAAGTCCAAATTTAGGTGAGGTGTACCTTTCTACAAGTTGGTTCTTGGAGGAGTCAGCTTAGCCAACCAAGAGATGATGTCCAGCTGCCAGCACAAAGCAAAAGTCCCTTATTGCTAGAGCACAATCCTAAGGGAATGAAGGCTCTGGTGTTGGCAGACAAAACGATCTCCTTCACCATGCTGCTGCATGGCTTTTACCATTGAAGGCAAAGGATCTCCTTGCCACAGCAGGAGTTACTGCCTCAAGGTCCCTGGAGAGCTATTTAGATCAGCAAAGGGTATCCTGTCCCAGACCTGACACTCTTGGTAAGTCCCCACAAATTCTTGGTATTTAAAGTTTAAATGAGTATTACATCATACCCACTCTTCCATATGTTCTACTTATAAGTCCCCAGAGGCACCTGACAACAGTTGAGCTACTGAGTGCTTATCAACAACAGATGACAACATCCTGAAACAGCTTCCTCAATGTAAACACGTTCACCTTTAGACAAAAGCAACTTCACTTGAGTCACAAACAAGTGGATTTGAAATCATAACAAACCACTATACCACATGGGCCCTTGTACAAACAAGACCCTGTCCTCACAGAGTTTATAGTCTGGTGGAGAATTACATGGATGTACACTTTTCAACTGGGCATAACTCCAAAAGAAAGAGCATAATTCTTAGAAACCACACAATGACAAGGAAGGTGACCTTGATGAGATGGGTAGTGGGATCAGGGAAGATGTTCATGGGCAAGTTGTTTGTCCAGTTAACTTCTACTTATCCTGTGCTTCTCCTCTCATAGAAAATAAGGGGGGAGAGAGACAGGGAGAGAGAGAATGAGAGAGAGAGAGAGAGAAGGCATTTCAGGCAAAACAACAGCAAGCAGCATGCAGGAAGGACAAAGAGAATACAAGGAAAGGTTAGAGAGATTTGATAGGGTCTTCTAAGTCATGGTAAGAGTTTTGTTCTTTATCCTAAAAGCAATAGGGAGGCATGGAAAGTTATAAGCAAAGGAAAGGACACCATCACATCAATTTTTAAAAAAATGATCCTGCTGCATTTTATAGAGAATTAGCACAAGAGCCAGAGAAGAGAGAGAGAGAGAGATTGCAGTGAGTCAGCTATTAATGTAGGATAGGTGAGAGTTAATGGCTGACGGATTCCACAGAGATTTAAGTCAACAGGAGGCATGTAGACTTTTGGGATACCATCTAATCATCAGAAAATCTCAAGGCTTTCTCCCCCTTCCTCCAAACTCAAGAAGAAAGTACTCATATCAAGGTGATGGCTGAGGATACTGTTGGCCTTGTATTGTCAGGGTTGGAGTTTTTTTACGTTAAGGAACAGAGGCTTGAAACACTTTCTTTCAGTTAAACAGAGTAATCCGGCTGAGACAGGTTCCCCCCTCTCCCCTCCCTCATGTCAGAAGACCATGAAAGAACTAGAGCTAGGTGGAGGAGGCTGTTAGAAAAGATACCTGAAGCCTTGAGCTAGAAGAACAAAAGTTGCTCTTGTGGTTCACTCTTTGTCCATCTGGACCATCTGGTTAGGTTTAGTCCCAAACCTCAGCCCTTTGGGAATTGAAAAGAGTTCAGTGCAAATGCAAAATCCCTCAGAGATATCTTCCCAGTCTTTATCTGCTGACAGAATTTTCTCCTTCCTCCCTAGTTCCTGCCACCCTATGGTTTGACAAATAGCATTCAATCATGACCACTGTTGAATCCATTGCTTCAGATACTGAAGACAGAAAAGTAAAGGATGGAGAAGTAATTTCCCTCAACCTTTTCAGAATGTACTACTCCTTCCCTTGCAGTTCCTTTTGTATTTCAATTAGGGCCTCTTCGTACAACACTTCTTACATACCTGGTGGTACTGAGTTGTCCTTTCCCTGGATCCCAGATGCATTTGCCGTAAGGATATGAAAAGCTATAAGGCTTTGTTGTTACTTCACCAGATTGAACAGCATATAAATTATGATGTTACACTGACTGTGCCCTCTGACTCGCAGAGAAAGCACGATATGCTCATCTCCATTAAGGCCCTTTGTAGGCCATAGGGGAAAGTACCTGGTAGAAGTAATGAAGGCATTGAGGATAACCATCTATCTGAAATGTACTCTTCAGAGAGACTAGGTGGGCTTATTGGGTACCTGTTGTTATTGTTTATCTGCTTTGTCATGTTTGTTGGTTTTTGTTTTTTGTTACTGTTGTTTTATTTTATTTTATTTTTTTTAATATATGAAATTTATTGTCAAATTGGTTTCCATACAACACCCAGTGCTCATCCCAAAAGGTGCCCTCCTCAATACCCTTTACCCACCCTCTCCTCCCTCCCACCCCCCATCAACCCTCAGTTTGTTCTCAGTTTTTAACAGTCTCTTATGCTTTGGCTCTCTCCCACTCTAACCTCTTTTTTTTTTTTTTTCTTTTTTCCTCCCCCTCCCCATTGGGTTCCTGTTACGTTTCTCAGGCTCCACATAAGAGTGAAACCATTTGGTATCTGTCTTTCTCTGTATGGCTTATTTCACTTAGCATCACACTCTCCAGTTCCATCCACGTTGCTACAAAAGGCCATATTTCATTTTTTCTCATTGCCACGTAGTATTCCATTGTGTATATAAACCACAATTTCTTTATCCATTCATCAGTTGATGGACATTTAGGCTCTTTCCATAATTTGGCTATTGTTGAGAGTGCTGCTATGAACATTGGGGTACAAGTGCCCCTATGCATCAGTACTCCTGTATCCCTTGGGTAAATTCCTAGCAGTGCTATTGCTGGGTCATAGGGTAGGTCTATTTTTAATTTTCTGAGGAACCTCCACACTGCTTTCCAGAGCGGCTGCACCAATTTGCATTCCCACCAACAGTGCAAGAGGGCTCCCGTTTCTCCACATCCTCGCCAGCATCTATAGTCTCCTGATTTGTTCATTTTGGCCACTCTGACTGGCATGAGGTGATACCTGAGTGTGGTTTTGATTTGTATTTCCCTGATAAGGAGCGACGCTGAACATCTTTTCATGTGCCTGTTGGCCATCCGGATGCCTTCTTTAGAGAAGTGTCTATTCATGTTTTCTGCCCATTTCTTCACTGGGTTATTTGTTTTTCGGGTGTGGAGTTTGGTGAGCTCTTTATAGATTTTGGATACTAACCCTTTGTCTGATATGTCATTTGCAAATATCTTTTCCCATTCCGTTGGTTGCCTTTTAGTTTTGTTGGTTGTTTCCTTTGCTGTGCAGAAGCTTTTAATCTTCATAAGGTCCCAGTAATTCACTTTTGCTTTTAATTCCCTTGCCTTTGGGGATGTGTCGAGTAAGAGATTGCTACGGCTGAGGTCAGAGAGGTCTTTTCCTGCTTTCTCCTCTAAGGTTTTGATGGTTTCCTGTCTCACATTCAGGTCCTTTATCCATTTTGAGTTTATTTTTGTGAATGGTGTCAGAAAGTGGTCTAGTTTCAACCTTCTGCATGTTGCTGTCCAGTTCTCCCAGCACCATTTGTTAAAGAGGCTGTCTTTTTTCCATTGGATGTTCTTTCCTGCTTTGTCAAAGATGAGTTGGCCATACGTTTGTGGGTCTAGTTCTGGGGTTTCTATTCTATTCCATTGGTCTATGTGTCTGTTTTTGTGCCAATACCATGCTGTCTTGATGATGACAGCTTTGTAGTAGAGGCTAAAGTCTGGGATTGTGATGCCTCCTGCTTTGGTCTTCTTCTTCAAAATTCCTTTGGCTATTCGGGGCCTTTTGTGGTTCCATATGAATTTTAGGATTGCTTGTTCTAGTTTCGAGAAGAATGCTGGTGCAATTTTGATTGGGATTGCATTGAATGTGTAGATAGCTTTGCGTAGTATTGACATTTTGACAATATTTATTTTTCCAATCCATGAGCAGGGAATGTCTTTCCATTTCTTTAAATCTTCTTCAATTTCCTTCATAAGCTTTCTATAGTTTTCAGCATACAGATCCCTTACATCTTTGGTTAGATTTATTCCTAGGTATTTTATGCTTCTTGGTGCAATTGTGAATGGGATCAGTTTCTTTATTTGTCTTTCTGTTGCTTCATTGTTAGTGTAAAAGAATGCAACTGATTTCTGTACATTGATTTTGTATCCTGCAACTTTGCTGAATTCATGTATCAATTCTAGCCGACTTTTGGTGGAGTCTATCGGATTTTCCATGTATAATATCATGTCATCTGCAAAGAGCGAAAGCTTGATTTCATCTTTGCAAATTTTGATGCCTTTGATTTCCTTTTGTTGTCTGATTGCTGATGCTAGAACTTCCAGCACTATGTTAAACAACAGTGGTGAGAGTGGGCATCCCTGTCGTGTTCCTGATCTCAGGGAAAAAGCTCTCAGTTTTTCCCCATTGAGGATGACGTTAGCTGTGGGCTTTTCATAAATGGCTTTTATGATCTTTAAGTATGTTCCTTCTATCCCGACTCTCTCAAGGGTTTTTATTAAGAAAGGGTGCTGGATTTTGTCAAAGGCCTTTTCTGCATCGATTGACAGGATCATATGGTTCTTCTCTTTTTTTTTTTTGTTAATGTGATGTATCACGTTGATTGATTTGCGAATGTTGAACCAGCCCTGCATCCCAGGAATGAATCCCGCTTGATCATGGTGGATAATTCTTTTTATATGCAGTTGAATTCGATTTGCTAGTATCTTATTGAGAATTTTTGCATCCATATTCATCAGGGATATTGGCCGGTAGTTCTCTTTTTTTACTGGGTCTCTGTCTGGTTTAGGAATCAAAGTAATACGGGCTTCATAGAATGAGTCTGGAAGTTTTCCTTCCCTTTCTATTTCTTGGAATAGCTTGAGAAGGATAGGTATTATCTCTGCTTTAAACGTCTGGTAGAACTCCCCTGGGAAGCCATCTGGTCCTGGACTCTTATTTGTTGGGAGATTTTTGATAACCGATTCAATTTCTTCGCTGGTTATGGGTCTGTTCAAGCTTTCTATTTCCTCCTGATTGAGTTTTGGAAGAGTGTGGGTGTTCAGGAATTTGTCCATTTCTTCCAGGTTGTCCAATTTGTTGGCATATAATTTTTCATAGTATTCCCTGATAATTGTTTGTATCTCTGAGGGATTGGTTGTAATCATTCCATTTTCATTCATGATTTTATCTATTTGGGTCATCTCCCTTTTCTTTTTGAGAAGCCTGGCTAGAGGTTTGTCAATTTTGTTTATTTTTTCAAAAAACCAACTCTTGGTTTCGTTGATCTGCTCTACAGTTTTTTTAGACTCTATATTGTTTATTTCTGCTCTGATCTTTATTATTTCTCTTCTTCTGCTGGGTTTAGGCTGCCTTTGCTGTTCTGCATCCATTTCCTTTAGGTGTGCTGTTAGATTTTGTATTTGGGATTTTTCTTGTTTCTTGAGATAGGCCTGGATTGCAATGTATTTTCCTCTCAGGACTGCCTTCGCTGCGTCCCAAAGCGTTTGGATTGTTGTATTTTCATTTTCGTTTGTTTCCATATATTTTTTAATTTCTTCTCTAATTGCCTGGTTGACCCACTCATTCGTTAGTAGGGTGTTCTTTAACCTCCATGCTTTTGGAGGTTTTCCAGACTTTTTTCTGTGGTTGATTTCAAGCTTCATAGCATTGTGGTCTGAAAGTATGCATGGTATAATTTCAATTCTGGTAAACTTATGAAGGGCTGTTTTGTGACCCAATATATGATCTATCTTGGAGAATGTTCCATGTGCACTCGAGAAGAAAGTATATTCTGTTGCTTTGGGATGCAGAGTTCTAAATATATCTGTCAAGTCCATCGGATCCAATGTCTCATTCAGGGCCCTTGTTTCTTTACTGACCGTGTGTCTAGATGATCTATCCATTTCTGTAAGTGGGGTGTTAAAGTCCCCTGCAATTACCACATTCTTATCAATAAGGTTGCTTATGTTTATGAGTAGTTGTTTTATATATCTGGGGGCTCCGGTATTCGGCGCATAGACATTTATAATTGTTAGCTCTTCCTGATGGATAGACCCTGTAACTATTATATAATGTCCTTCTTCATCTCTTGTTACAGCCTTTAATTTAAAGTCTAGTTTGTCTGATATAAGTATGGCTACTCCAGCTTTCTTTTGGCTTCCAGTAGCATGATAAATAGTTCTCCATCCCCTCACTCTCAATCTAAAGGTGTCCTCAGGTCTAAAATGAGTCTCTTGTAGACAGCAAATAGATGGGTCTTGTTTTTTTATCCATTCTGATACCCTATGTCTTTTGGTTGGCGCATTTAATCCATTTACATTCAGTGTTATTATAGAAAGATATGGGTTTAGAGTCATTGTGATGTCTGTATGTTTTATGCTTGTAGTGTTGTCTCTGGTACTTTGTCTCACAGGGTCCCCCTTAGGATCTCTTGTAGGGCTGGTTTAGTGGTGACAAATTCCTTCAGTTTTTGTTTGTTTGGGAAGACCTTTATCTCTCCTTCTATTCTAAATGACAGACTTGCTGAATAAAGGATTCTCGGCTGCATATTTTTTCTGTCTAGCACACTGAAAGTCTCGTGCCAATTCTTTCTGGCCTGCCAAGTTTCAAAAGAGAGATCCGTCACGAGTCTTATAGGTCTCCCTTTATATGTGAGGGCACGTTTACCCCTTGCTGCTTTCAGAATTTTCTCTTTATCCTTGTATTTTGCCAGTTTCACTATGATATGTCGTGCAGAAGATCGATTCAAGTTATGTCTGAAGGGAGTTCTCTGTGCCTCTTGGATTTCAATGCCTTTTTCTTTCCCCAGTTCAGGGAAGTTCTCAGCTATTATTTCTTCAAGTACCCCTTCAGCACCTTTCCCTCTCTCTTCCTCCTCTGGGATACCAATTATGCGTATATTATTTCTTTTTAGTGTATCACTTAGTTCTCTAATTTTCCCCTCATACTCCTGGATTTTTTTTATCTCTCTTTTTCTCAGCTTCCTCTTTTTCCATAACTTTATCTTCTAGTTCACCTATTCTCTCCTCTGCCTCTTCAATCCGAGCCGTGGTGGTTTCCATTTTGTTTTGCATTTCATTTAAAGCGTTTTTCAGCTCCTTGTGACTGTTCCTTAGTCCCTTGATCTCTGTAGCAAGAGATTCTCTGCTGTCCTCTATACTGTTTTCAAGCCCAGCGATTAATTTTATGACTATTATTCTAAATTCACTTTCTGTTATATTATTTAAATCCTTTTTGATCAGCTCATTAGCTGTTGTTATTTCCTGGAGATTCTTCTGAGGGGAATTCTTCCGCTTGGTCATTTTGGATAGTCCCTGGAGTGGTGAGGACCTGCAGGGCACTTCCCCTGTGCTGTGGTGTATAACTGGAGTTGGTGGGCGGGGCCGCACTCCGACCTGATGTCTGCCCCCGACCCACCGCTGGGGCCACAGTCAGACTGGTGTGTGCCTTCTCTTCCCCTCTCCTAGGGGCGGGATTCACTGTGGGGTGGCGTGGCCCGTCTGGGCTACTTGCACACTGCCAGGCTTGTGATGCTGGGGATCTGGCGTATTAGCTGGGGTGGGTAGGCAAGGTGCACAGGGGCAGGAGGGGCAGGCTTAGCTCGCTTCTCCTTAGGTGATCCACTTCAGGAGGGGCCCTGTGGCAGCGGGAGGGAGTCAGATCCGCTGCTGGAGGTTTGGCTCCTCCGCAGAAGCACAGAGTTGGGTGTTTGCGCGGAGCGAGGAAGTTCCCTGGCAGGAACTGGTTCTCTTTGGGATTTTGGCTGAGGGATGGGCGGGGGAGATGGCGCTGGCGAGCGCCTTTGTTCCCCACCAAACTGAGCTCTGTCATCCGGGGGCTCAGCAGCTCTCCCTCCCTTTGTCCTCCAGCCTTCCTGCTTTCCGAGCAGAGCTGTTAACTTATGACCTCCCAGACGCTAAGTCGCGCTTGCTGTCGGAACACAGTCCGTCAGGCCCCTCCGCTTTTGCAAGCCAGACTCTGGAGCTCTGCTTGGCCGGCGAGCCGCCCCTCCGCCCCGGCTCCCTCCTGCCAGTCCGTGGAGCATGCACCGCCTCGCCGCCCTTCCTACCCTCTTCCGTGGGCCTCTCGTCTGCGCTTGGCTCCGGCGACTCCGTTCTGCTAATCCTCTGGCGGTTTTCTGGGTTATTTAGGCAGGTGTAGGTGGAATCTAAGTGATCAGCAGGACGCGCGGTGAGCCCAGCGTCCTCCTACGCCGCCATCTTCCCTCTATTCCTCGTTACTGTTGTTTTAGATTTCAGTGAGCCCTTCTAAAGAACAGATGGTACATCCTCTCCCTCCATACCCCCTTTCACCCTTTAAAACAAAATAAGTGACAGCCAAGGTAGGACCCTGGGGAAATGGGCCAAGGATGCCATTGAAATTGATCTAGTTGAGGTCCTAAAGTAGAGAGGCAAAGGGGCTTCATGGTGTAGGTCCATCCCATGTCACTGATTTAGAACACTGCATTCAAGGTTAGGGCCAACACACAGATGAATGGCCTAAAATAGTCGTTAAATATTATTCTTCAAAAACTGTGGTGTGGCCACAATAGATGATACCCAGGGTTTGTATCCCAACCACTGGTTAACCCTTACCTATCCAGCTCTTCCCACCACCCAATTCTGTTCAAATCACCTTGGTCTACTTGCCATTCCCCAAATGCCCTGTCTTCATTAGATAGTTGATAAAACCAATATGTGCTCAGAACAAGAAAGAAGACCAGTCCAAGCCTTTTATCATTTTATGCTGACATTGTTCCAATATGCAGAGAATAGAGAAAATACTCTTTTGTTAATTACCACCTGAACTCAAAATAATCTCAGAACTTGACCAAAAACAAAAAGTCATTCCAGATCATTCCAAGCCTTCTAAAAATCTGAATTATCTTTAGAAGATAGATTTTTAACAGTGTGGAGAAATTCACTGAAGACATCCCTGACTGAATTGGACTTTCTGGGGCATAGGAATGGCAAGGAATTAGCTCAGAGATGAAGTTTATTATTGGCCCAGAACATCCAGCTCATTGACTGTCTGGGAGAGTTGTGGCAAGAAAATAATTGCCTGAAAGGAGATGGAAAATCCAGTCAAGGACTTCTACCCCTTAGGCAAGAGGTAGGAGAGAAGTGGGGTACTCTGATCTGCTGTCTTTACCCTAGGCTTTGCTTAATGGCAAAAGACAGGAGATATAGGAGGCATTTAAAATCCAATTATCCTCAATCCTAAAGCTGCCTTAATGACAGCTATAACTTACACCTTTGCAGAACCTATTATACGCTCTAAAGATTCTTCCTTCTCCAAAGACTGCAGAATGAAAAGACACACAGCTGGCTGAGCACACGATGTTGTAATAAGCCCAGAACCCCTTGCAAGCTTTTCTAAAGGAGTGTCCTGAATCACATCACCATCCTGCAGCATCGTTGTTATCTCAGAACCCTTGTCAGGCCACTGAAAGTAGAGGCTTTACCAAAGCTGGTGGTTACTTTATTTAATAAAAGTCTCAATCTTACTATTTGGGTTATTCAACGTCTCTCTTGCTTATATGCAGTATCTAAAAAACAAAACAAATGAACAAACAAGCAAAACAAATGAACAAACAAGCGCCTGGGTGGCTCAGTCGGTTAAGCGTCCGACTTCGGCTCAGGTCGTGATCTCACGGTCCATGGGTTCGAGCCCCGCGTCGGGCTCTGTGCTGACAGCTCAGAGCCTGGAGCCTGTTTCGGATTCTGTGTCTCCCTCTCTCTCTGCCCCTCCCCATTTGCACTCTGTCTCTCTCTGTCTCAAAAATAAATAAACATTAAAAAAAAAACAAAACAGAGAATAAACGTGGTTGCCAGAGGGGAGCAGGATGGGGAGTTAGGAGAAATTGGTGAAGGGGATTAAAAGTTACAAACTTCAAGCTATAAAATAAATAAATGATGGAGATGAAATGCACAGTATAGGGAATCTAGTCAAGAATATTATAATAACATTGTATAGTGACAGATGGTGACTACAATTAGCGTGGTGAACCCTAAATAATGTATAGAATTGTCAAATTACTATGTTGTACAACTGAAACTAATACAACATTGTATATCACCTATACCTCAATGATTAAAAAATACATAAAATAATAACATAAAAAATAAAATTTCTTTCCAAGTGTGGATGCTCAGGGGCGGGGGGACTTGGATGACGCGGGTCAGGAATATTGAACTTAAGGACAAATTAAGTTTCAAAAAATGTTTAAATTATGATAAATCTCAAGGTCAGCAGAGTACTTTGGTGCTGATGTCGTTGGCTGCTATTTACTGTCCAGGAAGCTGCAGTATTGATTCCTAAACTTCCTCACCCACACCATATTTTCCCATAATACACACACAAAAGGTGATTAGGCAGTCTGGTGGGCAGCCTTTGACACTCCGTTTCCTTTCTATTCAAATACATGAGGTCAGGGAAAGAGAAGCCGTTCCATCCAGTAAACACCAAATCTGTGGCATTTTACACCTCGTTCATGACAAATTCTTAATTATTAGGTAACCATTGGGGCCCCACAGTGGCTCAGTTGGTTAAGAGTCCATCTTCAGCTCAGGTCATGACCTCGTGGTTTGTGAGTTCGAGCCCCACATCGGGCTCTGTGCTGACAGCTCAGAGCCTGGAGCCTGCTTAGGATTCTGTGTCTCCCTCTCTCTCTGCCCCTGTCTTTGTCTCTCAACATTGAATAAACGTTAAAAAAAAAAAATTGTTGTTACTAGGTAACAATACTCGCTTAAAGGATATTTTTTTAGAACTAGACTTCTATGGTAAAATAACTGGCCACGTACACTTTGGCACGACACATTTGAGAAGCTCTATGTAATAAGCCCGCAGTTGGCTGAGAGCCTTTCTACCTCCATAAGGCCATGCAGCAAGTAGGATCATGACACATGAAATCCATACCTGGAAGTTTTCCCGAGGCCTCAGATGCCACTCACATGCAGCACTTCCCAGAGGTTGAGCCCCGGTATATTTAACAAGGACCTGTCAAAACAAGGTGATAAAAATAGAGTGTATTTTAAGTGTCTGCATTTAATAAATTAACACTTGTAAAATATATAAGCTTAACACAATTGTGCTGTTACAAAGTAACTTATAAAAATTACTTCAGGTTGTGTAGTATTATAATGAGACAATTTTATAGTTGGATGAAAAAAAAAAACCTTTCACTCCCATCTTGGGTCCCTGTGTCAGTGTGTAAAACCTCATTTGAAGTGAAGGTTAAAGTCTAAATTTGGTGCATTTCCTGACACAAGGCCTCAGACTATACCAGTGGTCATCCTGGGCTAGACTTTGCTCTTCCTCCTTCAAAGGGACACAATGAAATCATTTTTTAATTTTTTTAAAGGAACAAGATTACTAAGGTTAGTAAGAGAGGGCTATTCTTTAAATCAAGATGTTAGCAGGATTCTTTCTTTCTTTCTTTTTTTTTTTTTTTTTTTTTTTACATCTTGGTAAGGTTTCAGTATCTCTGGCTGGGCAATAATACGGAATATCATGGTCTAGTTTTTATACATGGCTTACTGTGTATCTCATGCCAAGGCAGCTGAATATGAGCTTAAGAGAATTTAACGGGCAATATGTATGAATGATCTAAAATTCCCCTCTGTCCACAGGGACAGCAAGACCAAGTGCCCTGGGCAAGAGACTAGGCAATTACCTACACAAAGTGGCTCACCAGACGTGCATATTCAGAACAGGGTCTCTGACAGTGGAGAAAGAATAGCTTTTTCGCTCATTGCTTAGCAGCCATATTTTCCTGGTTTCAGAGAAATAATTCATTTTCTCAATTGGAAATAGAAGACAGAGCCGTTAACTTCGTGTGAGAAGAGTGTTGGCCAGGAACACTTTGAGGGATAATTGTATGGCAGGAGAAAGTCCAGGGAAGTAAAGGATCTAGACATCAGTTGAAAACTGGGCAAGAATGAAGGCTGGTTAGCTAGCACAGCTCTCATAGACAACTGCAGACCCACTGCGGCAAGGCACTGCTGAAATGTGAGAGGCGGAGGACGCTGCCCTCTCCAGCAGGTGACAGAGAATGAGAAACCACAGTGTGTCCTGGCAGCTTGAGGTTTCTTCTTCTTAGTCACAACCAACTCAGCAGCCTAGTATTGAAAGTCTGAGGAGGCTTCCCTGCCTGGCTCTTTAAAAGTAAATACAGCCTAGACTTCCTTTATTTGCAAACTAGTCAACAGCGCTCAGAATAAAATCCGGTAAATCTGCTGCCTTAGTTGCTGAACCCGTCAAAACAAGAAAAGGATGCTACGTTGGAACATTCCCCTCTATTAATGAAAACCTCCAGTTTCATTTCTCCTCTCCCCCATCCCCCATCCCATTCATTCACTTATGCATTCAGTCAGCAGAGGAACCAGGGGATCCCATGAACTTTCATTGAGCATGTTCTAATTACAGTGTGAGGAATACAAAACTGTAAAGTTTGACCTCTTCCTGCAGGAACTCACAGTCTAGCTAAGGATAATGTATACAAATGATGTATAAAAACAAATGGTTGCCTTCCTCAGGGGTGAATGCAATAATGTGGGTGGGTACTTGGTAGAACAGTGGCTCAAAGGAGTGAGACAAAGAATCTAAATTGGAATCTTCACAAAGGCTGTTATCTGTTCCAGGTGCTGTGTCAAATACTTTACCTCCTTCAGTTCATTTAATTGTCCAATGGCCATCATTTGAAAGATCAGAAAACCCAGTCTCCAAAGAAAGCAAGTAACACATCCAAAGTTATCTAATAAGAGGCAGAGACAGGATTCAAGTCCAGGTCTGTCTTTTCAGTTCTCTGGCACTCCTTGCCCAGCGATGGCAAGGACAGTGAGTATGGAACTGCCCGGTCCATTTGGCTGGGGTTGTAGGGTCATGTAAGGGATGGTGGCAGTGTGGACAAGTTGAAGCCAAGGCCAACTTCCACTCCTGACTGCAGAGGGAACAGGATAGAGGAGCTGGCCCTCACGACTGGCATGGACCTTTAACAGCATTCTTCACCTCTCCATCCTTTTCAGCTGCTTTCAAGGAATGCTGTACCCACCTTCGCAGCCTCATAACCATTCCGTAAAGGCCTTTGGAACGAAGTAGGGCCCTAGCATCGGTGGCCAAGGGGATTTCTGTCTTGCTTCCTTTGTATGATCTTTATTTCCTCTTTTTACCCTTGGTAGACTCAGGAAAGAGAAAAAGTCTCTTCAGTTAAATGTTGTGACTCCTACATTAATTTTCCAAGAGGGCTGTTCCCCCATCTCCACCACTGTGTTCTTCATAGAAAAAGCTCCAATGGACAATCATATGTTACTTTGAATTTGGATACATATTTTATTCTACTGATTCTTAACACCCTCGTCCCCACCCCCGGGGTATAAGACAAACTGCAACTCAGAAAACTGGATCACTACAATTGGGGCAGGCACAGAAGATTGGTCCCGACCCTCAGGGATTCTGGTACCAAACCTGCTACCCACCTCTGAGAGTCACTGTTCCAGTAGTTAAGCATCATTAGTGTTTTCGTACTCCAGTCAGCTTAGTTCAGCCTTAAAGATGTTTAGCTTTACTCATTACTGACAGTGCTGATGCCAGCCAAAAGAGCACACGAGAAAAATTATTTAAAACCTGTAATCTTTTTTTTTTCAATATACGAAATTTATTGTCAAATTGGTTTCCATACAACACCCAGTGCTCATCCCAACAGGTGCCCTCTTCAATACCCATCACCCACCCTCCCCTCCCTCCCACACCCCATCAACCCTCAGTTTGTTCTCAGTTTTTAAGAATCTCTTATGCTTTGGCTCTCTCCCACTCTAACCTCTTTTTTTTTTCCTTCCCCTCCCCCATGGGTTTCTGTTAAGTTTCTCAGGATCCACATAAGAGTGAAACCATATGGTATCTGTCTTTCTCTGTATGGCTTATTTCACTTAGCATAACACTCTCCAGTTCCATCCACGTTGCTACAAAAGGCCATATTTCGTTCTTTCTCATTGCCATGTAGTACTCCATTGTGTATATAAACCACAATTTCTTTATCCATTCATCAGTTGATGGACATTTAGGCTCTTTCCATAATTTGGCTATTGTTGAGAGTGGTGCTATAAACATTGGGGTACAAGTGCCCCTATGCATCAGTACTCCTGTATCCCTTGGGTAAATTCCTAGCAGCGCTATTGCTGGGTCATAGGGTAGGTCTATTTTTAATTTTCTGAGGAACCTCCACACTGTTTTCCAGAGTGGCTGCACCAATTTGCATTCCCACCAACAGTGCAAAAGGGTTCCATTTCTCCACATCCTCTCCAGCATCTATAGTCTCCTGATTTGTTCATTTTGGCCACTCTGACTGGTGTGAGGTGATATCTGAGTGTGGTTTTGATTTGTATTTCCCTGATAAGGAGTGACGTTGAGCATCTTTTCATGTGCCTGTTGGCCATCCGGATGTCTTCTTTAGAGAAGTGTCTATTCATGTTTTCTGCCCATTTCTTCACTGGGTTATTTGTTTTTCGGGTGTGGAGTTTGGTGAGCTCTTTATAGATTTTGGATACTAGCCCTTTGTCCGATATGTCATTGGCAAATATCTTTTCCCATTCTATTGGTTGCCTTTTAGTTTTGTTGGTTGTTTCCTTTGCTGTGCAGAAGCTTTTAATCTTCATAAGGTCCCAGTAATTCATTTTTGCTTTTAATTCCCTTGCCTTTGGGGATGTGTCGAGTAAGAGATTGCTACGACTGAGGTCAGAGAGGTCTTTTCCTGCTTTCTCCTCTAGGGTTTTGATGGTTTCCTGTCTCACATTCAGGTCCCTTATCCATTTTGAGTTTATTTTGGTGAATGGTGTGAGAAAGTTAAAACCTGTAATCTTTTGGGGAGCCTGGCTGGCTCAGTCGGTAGAGCATGCAACTCTTGATCTCAGGGTCATGAGTTCAAGCCCCACGTTGGGTGTGGAACCTACTTTAAAATATAGTTGTTGCTTTTTTTAAACCTGTATTCTTTACTTATTTGTCTTTGGCATGTTTATATGTCACTAGGGTTTCTGTCCTTTAAACTATGAGTTTACTTTAGACTGAGAGAGAGAGGATCTGGTTCTCACCTCCATTGTCTTCATCTGCCCTTATGGACCCTCTTTCTTCAGGTTTTTTCCTGGGTTAACTTCACAGGTTCTGCTCACCCCCAAGACACCAACCTCAAAAAATGAGAGCCAAACTGAACACTCCCATAGCAATCACTGCACACTGCCCTTAAAACCACTAAATGAAGTAATGTAGGTAAATCAAACCCAAGGGGATGAAGTTAGAAGGTTCCCTTTTACAACTACCAGAAATGAAAATATCCCCCCCAAGGTTGAAGCAATTTCTTCTGAGACACTTCTATTTTCAATCTGTCTAAGTTTCTATTTCAGGCTCCTGTGGCTGGAAAGGCTACAGATTATTATGGGCCATGTACATTTTGTAATTTACAGAAGTGCTTGCAAGGATCTTGCTTTGATGGTAGGAGGGGTAGAGGAAATTTTTGAAAGTTGTGTCAAAGTTTTACTTCCTGACCCCAGGGCCAAACACCGAGGGCTTGGCATGGAGTTGGCATTGGCAAATATTTGAGAAAGGCTGTTTGCTTTGCCGGAGTCATAGAGAGACTTTGAAAGATGTTGGCGTTTTCAACTGAAAACTTTTGAAAGGCCTCACCTATCGAATGTTCCTTTTCTATCGATTCAGTGTAGGAAGTTTGTAGAAGGTTCATTCAATTCAGTAGACAACACACAGACATACCGCCTGTGCTTGCATCAGAAGAAGGATACCGCTCTTCACTCTTTCATCCCCCTCAGCACCTACATATACGTTCCCCACGCTCACATCTCCCGCGTAGCAAAATTCATGGCCCATGTAAATTTGCTGTATGATTGAAGTGCATAGAAGACGGTTTTTATTAAAGTGTGGTCACAGCCCCTTGGGGTTTGCAGGGAACTTCCAAGTCAGAGACCTTTACATTGAGTGGCTCCAGGAGATGGTAAGATATATTTTTTAATTCAGAACCAGAATCACCTTCCAAATTTATATATAAATTGCTAACAACTTACCACGCGTGTCCAAAATGTCCTTTTAGAGAAATGTCTCTACTTTGTCTTTGGAAACCAGTTTCCACAGGAGAAAGAAACAGTCAAAGGTAAAGCAGAGTCTGTCCTTCCAGCAGAACAATGTGTGGGCCAAGGTCAAAAGTGCTTATTCAAGTTACCATTCCACTTCAAAGAAGCTGATGGCTGTGGGGGAATCACAGAGGCAATTTACGGGAAGTTTGAACTCTTCACTAATTTCAGCCAATACAAGTATTATTCCTTTTTTTAAAAAAATAAATGTTTTAAATAGAAGTGCACTTGGCATAATAATTTAATAAAGCTAAACACAGTATCAAAATATTGATCATTAGCTTACCTCCAAAAGGCCTAAAGAATGCACATTCCATGGACACAAGTAACATTGCAATTCCTTCCTTTTTCTACTGCTTGCTTTGAAACCAAACAGCTAAGATAAGGCCCGTTGGCATGACAGTAACCCATGAATTAGCCCCTCTTCAATAGCCATACCCCATATTAATTCTGTGGGGCAGGACTGAGAGCATTATAAATTCAGGGGGCTTAGAACGAGTGTGCTTCTATTTTCCAAACCCCAGGACAGGGCTGGTCCTTTTGTTTTGTGACAAGAAAGAGTTTGTTAAAAGATTTTAATGCTATATAAAGTTCATCTGTAAGCAATCCTACCTATCTCATACTATTTACTGTGTATATGCACTCAGACTATTTATGTCTGATATCACCATATTAGGAATGGTTCTCTAACTTTACCAAGAATCAGAATCCCCTGGGGAGCTTTTTCTTTTCTTCAATCGAGATGTAATTGACATAAAACATTGTATAAATTTATTTTTTTTAATTTTTATTTATTTATTTTGAGAAAGAGAGAGTGTGTGTGCAGGGGGAAGAGCAGAGAGACAAAAGAGGGAGAATCCCAAGCATGCTCTACACTGTCAGCACAGAGCCCAACACGGGCTCAGTCCCACCAACCATGGGATCACGACCTGAGCGGAAATCAAGAGTCAGGCACTTGACCAACCCAGGTGCCCTGTAACATTGTACAACTTTAAAATGTACAATGTGTTGATTTGATCCATTTGTATATTGCAAAATGATTATCACCACTATAGCATTGGATAACACCTCCAACACATCACATAGTTACCATATCTTTTTTTGTGGTGAGAACATTTAAGATCTAGTCTCTTAACATCCTTCAAGTATATAATACAGTACTGTTAACTACACTCACTATGTTACACATTATTATATCCTCAGAACCTGGGGAGCTTATTAACCATGCAGCTTTTCTAGTCTGACCCCCGTAAATTTGGATTCCGTCAGTGGGACTGTGAAATCCACTTGTGTATAAGTGCTCCCAAATTGTATTGATACCTAGAGAACCCAGGCCACAGTTCACATGGCCCTGCTCTGCTCTATTCATGTCATTCACCACCATGTTCTTCATGCCAGCAAAGAGCCTGGCACACAGTCGATGTGCAGCAAATACTGCTGAATGATGGACTTTAAAATCAAGGCACCTAAATCAGAGAGCTCATTCATCTTTAACTAACCACTTAGACTGAGCTCTAAATTTTCATCTCTACAAAAAACAGAATCATGTCCTTCTATACAGAGTTCAAGGTTGTCACTGACATACAGGAGCAACAAAAACAATTCTGGCTACCTAAAGAAATAATTGGAAGCATATTGGACAAGCCATGGAATCCAGGGGAGGCCATGGGAACTGGGCAGCAGGAACCATGCTGAGGTCATGCCACAGGCAGGCCAGTTAAAACACAGACATTGAATCACTCAAGATTCAAAGCTGTGGGTGAGATCACTAAGGTTGCCATCCTGGCTCTTATGTCCTGACCACTAGGAGCCTTTTCAGATTCCATAGTGGAAATGAGAACTTACTGTCCCCCAAGACACACAGTGGGATATTTCTCCAAAACAAGAAATTTTGAATTCTGAGCAGCTAAATGTACATTATGTTATGATCAGCTTCACTTTAAGTAATCCAGAGAGGTTAATGACTTACAAACAAGTGAGCAAAGTTGTAATTGTGACTCATATCTTTCTTTCCTCTCCCTCTAGACCCCTCTCTTTAGGCTCTATTCTTCCATCATTCCCTAGGATTTGGGTGGTCTTGGGCACTCTTCTTCAAACCAACAAGATAAATTTTTGACCAGAGGAGATGAGTAGAAACTGAAAGTTTGCTCCATTTCCCCAATTGTGTGCTATTATGAATCACTTTCTGTTAAAACAAAACTGTCAAAGCACCAATTAAACATTTTAAGAGCCAACCAAGCTTCAAGGAGTAGAGAGGATCACCTCCAATTTACAGTAAGAAGGAGCAATAATCATTGCCTCACGTCATCTCCCATATGTGCCCCCTGTTGGGAGTCACGCCAGAGTTGGAGATGCATCACTGGTGCTGACATGATGACGGAGTGGCATTCCCTGGAGACCTAGCCTTCCGAAGCCAAGCTGATAAATTCATGTGGCTTTCAGGAAGTTGATCTCAGCAACTTTATAAAGCCAATGGAAACACAAAAACAGAGTAATGGAGAGATAGTAAAATACCTTGAATTTCAAAATCATTTTATACTTTATGAAATACCTTCACATACATTAATTTCCTATGTCACCCTCATGTAGACAGCTGTTATTTCCTTCTCACAGATGAGAAAATTTGGAGCTCAGAGTTTAAGTAGTCAGCTCAAGAACAGTGAGCTTCCAAATCTAGGTCTCCTAATTCCAGGGAAAAGGTGAGAGTGTTTGAAGACAGAGGTTGTTTTTGTACGAAGGAGGGCTTGCCACAGTGGTATCAGCACCCGGATAGAGAGCTCTGCCTTCAACCTGTAGAGGGGAGGGGAGGCCAGTACTGCCCCAGACATGGGAGCAGACAGACAGCTGCCAGAGGTTTTCCTAACAGGTATCTGGGGCTGAACCCAGAGATGGGGCTGGCTGAAGGGACTAGGAAGAGCAGTGTCACTCTGTGCACGAGCAGAAGGGCGGCAGTGCTCCTGTTTGATGTGCATGCGCACTGCAAGCCATGTCATAGAGGCAAGGCTGCTTTTCCTTAAGACGTGACATCTGCTTCCTGGCAACACTGAACCACAGTGCAAGTGCTTGAGGCTCAGCTTAATGGTAAGAATACCAGATTTTGAGTCAGAAGGGCTAGTTTTGAGTATCTCAGGAGACTACTAGAGCAAGTCAACGAAGGGAAGGGGGATGAGCTCTTAGACAACTGGCTTTTGGCCCACAGAGGCCCAGCTTCTCCTCTGCCTGGAAACCCTGGTGCTCAGAGCTACTCCCAATGCCTTGAGGCCACGGCAAAGGCCCTTGTAGCACTACTTCTGTGGAGGACAAGGTTGTTAGAGCCAGTTTGTCTCCTCCACAAATAGGGATTGTTTACTGATACTTGAATCAAAATCATCCATTTTGTCAGCTTTGTCATTAGAGCTGTGGGCAGCAAAATAGCTCAAAAACTTCCTTGCGGACATTCACCTGTAGACGGCCGCCCAGGCCTCCGCTAAGATGAGTGTCAAGGCACAGAATAAACACTTCATGTCATGGATCCTAGGGACACTGCTCTGGCTGTATTGACAGGCAGGTCCCGTGGTGTGCCAATGCCAGTGAGCTCCGATTTCTCATCAATCCCCGACTCCACATTCAGTGAACTCACATGGGTAGCAAATGCCACACGTCAGAACTATTTCCAGAAACATTCGCCAGCACAGGGGCACCTGGGTGGCTCATCTGTTGAGTGTCCCACTTCAGCTCACGTCACGATTTCACGGTTGGTGAATTCAAGCCCCACAAACGGCTGCTATCAGCGCAGAGCCTGCTTTGGATCCTCAGTCCATCTCTCTCTCCCTCCCCGGCTTGTACTCTCTCAAAAATAAATAAATATTTAAAAAACAAACAAATAAAACATTTACCAGTACTTTTTTTTAACCAACGAAACAAAAACTTTTTGCTTATCACTGAAGTAGATAGAAGGTCTATGGACATGACTCATATTTCTGTTCATTTAGTATGGGCAGCTGCTGCTTTTGAGTTCTCTACTAAGACCTCTTATGTTTCATAATTAAGGGGAAAAAATGTGTTGGGGAGCCTGGGTGGCTCAGTTGGTCAGGTGTCCAACTTCAGCTCAGGGCATGATCTCGTGGCTTGTGGGTTCAAGCCCCACACTGGGCTCTGTGCTGACAGCTCTCGGAACCTGAAGCCTGTTTCAGATTCTGTGTCTCCCCCTCTCTGCCCGTCACTCTCTCGTGCTCTCTCTCTCTCTCTTTCTCTCTCTCTCAAAAATAAATAGAAAGAAAGAAAGAAAGAAAATTGTACTAGAACATTCCAATCACCCTGAGTAAAAGTAATGCTAATTTGTGCTTTTAAACTCTGGGCCAGCGTGTGTTGCACTTAGAAACCCAAGTGCATGCAGTAAAGGTACTAAATTTTTGGCTGATTCTCACACGGCATGGGCCACACCTTTTTTTTTTTTTTTAATGCATATTGCATGCCTGACATATAGTAGACACTCAATTGTCTGTGCATTTGAAAGCAAGAACAGAGCAATGATAGTGACTTAGTTCACGCATGGACCCTAAATAAAACTGAACCATAGAAGGAGATTTAATAAGCCTTTCTTTGTTCATGACTCACAGAGGAATGCAGCAAAAAAGTGTGAAAGCCACAGCGTTTGACTATAAACGTAGCCATGTATGTATTGATACTGCACTTCTAAGACTCTGACTCACTTGTCTATAGGACTTCTGTCCACCGCCCCCAAGAAGCACCCTACTGATTTCTGGGAAATGTGTAACAAGACTGTCAGTGATTTTTGCTCTAGCTTCTTTGCCAGGATGCATCACAGCTGCACTGTAGGGGCCTTCTGAGGATGCTGCTCTATCACCCTGAGCCTTCATAGTCTCGGAGCTTTACTATCATCTGTAGCACAGTTAGGGGAAATGACCTCTACCCAGTTCTCTGTCCCACTTCCTAAGACAATAAGTTCTGGACTTCAAATAAGCATGCTTCTGTCCAGAGATGTTATCACACAGCGTGTCTTCAGCTTGGCATTCCAATCATCTATCAATGGTCCCAAATAGTCTTTCAGTTTGCGTGGGGATAGAGAATTGACTAAATAAAGCCATACCCCATGATACTTCTTTATGGACCTTGTCATACTAAAAAAAAAAAAAAAAAAAAAAAAATGTTGCCTTCACAGAACTGGAACAAATAATCCTAAAATTTGTTTGGAACCACAAAAGACACTGAATAGCCAAAGCAATCTTGAGAAAAAAAGAACAAACCTGGAAGTATCACAGTCCCAGATTTCAAGATATACTACCAAGCTATAGTACTGGCATAAAAATGTACACATAGGTCAACGGGACAGAAATGTTCCATTGGGCAGACAGCCTGAAATAAACCCACACTTATATGGTCAACTAGTCTACAACAAAGGGAGAAAGAATATACAATGGGGAAAGACAGTCTCTTAAATAAATCGTCCTGGGAAAACCAGACAGCTACATGCAAAAGAATGAAACTGGACCAGTTTCTCATACCATATACAAAAATAATTTCAAAATGGTTTAGGACCTAAAAGTGAGACCTAAAACTATAAAAATCTTAAAAGAAAACTTAGGCAGTAATCTCTTTGACATTGGCCTTCACAGTATTTTTCTAGAATGGTCTCCTGAGGCATGGGAAACAAAAACAAAAATAAACTATTGGGACTACACCAAAATAAAAAGCTTTTGCACAGTGAAGGAAACCATCAACAAAACAACCCACTGAATGGGAGAACATATTTGTAAATCATATATCAATTAAGGGGATTAATATACAAAATATGTAAAGAACTTATAAAAACTCAATGCCAAAAAAAAAAAAAATTCCAAATAGACATGGGTAGAGGACCTGAAAAAGGACCTTCTCTTTCCAAAGAAGACACACAGATGGGCAACAGACACTTGAAAAGATGCTCAACATCATTCATCATTAGGGAAATACAAATCAAAACTACAATGAGATATCACCTCACACTCCTCTGGGTGGCTAGTATCCAAGAGACAAGAAATAACAAGTGTTGACAAGGATGTGGAGACAAGGGAAAGCTGGAGCTCTGTTAGTGGGGATGCAAACTGGTACAGCCACTTTGGAAAACAGTATGGAGGTTTCTCAAAAACTTAAAAACAGAAATAATATATGATGCAGTAATTCGACTACTAAGTATTTACCCAAAGAATATGAAAACACAAATCCAGAAAGATATATGCACCCCTATGTTTATTGCAGTGTTATTTACAATAGCCAATATATGGAAGTAACCTAAGTGTCCATCCATAGATGGATAAAGGCATGATATATAGATTATAGATATAGATATAGATATATAGATACAGATATAGAGCTATAAACACACATACATACAATGGAGTATTACTCAGCCATAAAAAAAAGAATGAGATCTTGCCATTTGCAACAACATGGATGGACCTAGAAGGTATTAAGCTAAGCAAAAGATGCCTTACATAGCAGGAAAGCAAGTGTCAATATACTAGAGTCAAGGTTATTGGAGGAAACATTCTTCATTATACACCAACAAGTTGAGAGTCCAAAGTAAACATGTTCTACTCAGGAGGAAGGTAAGGTATTACCTAATTATAAGCTTCAAAAATATCCATGTTCCACTTCTAGCCCACCTACAACACCCTGTTATTGAGAATAAATATAAATAAAGCCATAGCAGTAGAGCTAGAAGGAAACATGTAAAATATCAAGGTACTGACAATGAGGAAGAAAGTATCCATTTAGAATACAACATTGGAGTCCTTGCAGAAGATGCTCAACCTGTGAACTTCAGACCCCTAGTGGAAGGCAGAGGGATTACACAGGGTTCCCAAATCCACCTGAAAAGTTGAGTAGAGAGCAAGGGAGTAAGGGGAGATGAAATTGGAGAGGAGGCCAAGATCCATGTAAGGACTTAGCCACCTAAGGACAGTGAGAAGCTTTTGAAGCAGAGCAGTGAGATGATCAGGTTTGTGTTTTGAAAAGATGACTGGCAGCAGGGTGAAAATAGGGATGGGAAGAGAGGCTGTTGCCATGGTAGTTCCAACAATAAACAATGGTGGCTTGGAATAGGAAGTGGCAGTGAGAGTGGAGAAAAGTGGACAAAGCCAAGACACTGTAACAGATATAAGTGGCAACTATTGGAGACCAAGATTAAGGGAAATGAAGGAAAGATGACTTCCCGGCTTCTGAGCAACTAGGTGGATGATGATACCATTCACTAAGACTGAAAATATTGGAGGTAGAGCAGATTTTGGAGAGACTAAGTTCATTTTTGAATATGATGGGTTGGAGAGACCAAAAAGGCCTCTATGAAGTAATGACCAGTAGGCTATTGGATAGATACCAATGTGAGTGGACTTATATCTCAATTTGAAGCAGGGGAAAGACATGCTTGCCTGGGGAAAGAGTATCCAGTGAGAAGAGGAGCTTAGTGTCTGGTTAGACAAAGGGGACACGCTGGAAAAGGAATATAAGGCCAAGAGGACTGCCTGGAGACACCTGAGGGCTGAGGATCAGCAGTTGTTAAAAGGACAGAGTGATATGCCAAAAACTTTCAAAAGTAAATAGGGGTGCTCTTGCTGGAAAATTAAACCATTGATTTATATTTATAACATCCAGGACTCCATACGTGGTTATAACATAAAGATATGTATGCTCGGTGAGAAAAGCAGATGAGAAAATAACATATAGATTAGGGAATCAATGAAAGAAACAAGGTGACTGTTTTGCTAATGTTCGTTGTGGTGTACTTTAAAAGGCTGGAAAACTTGACTACACTTTGACATTGGTATGTGGTAGCTTCACTGTTCTCTGAAAACTTTCTCAACGTTTATTTATTTTTGGGACAGAGAGAGACACAGCATGAACAGGGGAGGGGCAGAGAGAGAGGGAGACACAGAATCGGAAACAGGCTCCAGGCTCTGAGCCATCAGCCCGGAGCCCGACGCGGGGCTCGAACTCACGGACCGCGAGATCGTGACCTGGCTGAAGTCGGACGCTTAACCGTCTGCGCCACCCAGGCGCCCCGAAAACTTTCTCATCGTAGAAGGTTCACACCCAGCTCTGCTGAGGCCCAATGTGATTGCATGCCAGAGCACTGAGGCATCTGATTTTGCAATCTTGGGGTCAGGAAGTTAGATTTGGCCCAGAATTTGTTGGATTACTTCAGATTTTTAGGGGTTTTTCTCCCCTCTTTGATGAACATTTCAGCCTAATCAAAAAATCTCAAATCTCACAATATAGCTTTAGAAAGCAACAAACCAAATCAAATAAATGATTTGAACGTTGAAAGAATACGCAGCACAGCACTCTTATCAGCACTCCGGGATCTTTACCTGAGGACTGGCCTTTTTCCCTTCCAGCAAGCTGTTTTCATAAGTAATGCTGCCACCTAGCAGTCTTCTTGCAAATCACCGTTTTGAATTGAAGGCACATTTTAGCTTTGTCTCGGGTTCACCGTATTTGAGTTGAACTTGAGCAAAACTTGAAATGTAAATTTAACTATCTTTGAAAAATACCTTTTCCACAAATACTGGTCTTGAAACCATTATCTGGAAAACAACAGACTGTTGTAAGCAATTCAGTTGAGATGAAATTGATGGCAAAAGGTAAAACACCTTCTAGGTAAGACTTTAGTACATTTAGGGGAGCCTGGGTGGCTCAGTTGGTTAGGCATCTGAATTGGGCTCAGGCCATGATCTCACAGTTCGTGGGTTTGAGCCCTGCATTGGGCTCTGTGCTGACGGTGCAGAGCCTGGAGCCTGTTTCGTATTCCGTGTCTCCCTCTCTCTCTCTGCCCTCCCTCCCTTGCTTGTGCTCTCTCTCTGTCGAAAATAAATAAACATTAAAATTTTTTTTTAAAAAAAGACTTCAGTACATTTATAACTAATACAAACCTCCATGTCTATCTCCTTAGGGGAAATAGATCAATATTTTTTGTTGAAAGTGGGTAGAAATGAAGTGTGGGTGATCAGTCTCAATAAGGAACAGCTTTTTGACCAGAGGACCTTCAAACTGAAGGAATCATAAATGTCCAACAGAAACCTAGAGACATTTTAATTCACATCAAGAGCTTGACTCACAAATAAGCCAAAGTTGCTTTTTAAAAAAGATGAATAAGATCTAGAGATCTGTTGTGCATGATTATGCTTATAGTCAACAATATTGTATGGTACACTTAAACAAAAATTTTTTTTAAAACGTTTATTTATTTTTGAGACAGAGAGAGACAGAGCATGAATGGGGGAGGGTCAGAGAGAGAGGGAGACACAGAATCCGAAACAGGCTCCAGGCTCTGAGCGGTCAGCACAGAGCCCGACCCGGGGCTCAAACTCACGGACCGCGAGATCATGACCTGAGCCGAAGTTGGACGCTTAACCGACTGAGCCACCCAGGCGCCCACACTTAAAAAAATTTTTAAGAGGATAGATCTCATGTTGTATTCTTATCAAAATACAATACAATACAATACCATCTCATAAATTTTTGTGTTTTCACAAAGGTAAAAAAAATCTAACATTTATTGAGTGTTTGCTATTTGCCCAAACACCAAGCAAAGCACTTTCTTGGTACTGTGTTCCCTATACAAATCTCTAAGAAGGTATTACAGTAAATAATCCTATTAATACAGGAGGACCTGAGACTTGGGGATGGTGACAAGGCAAGTGAGTGTTGGAGGGGGTGACAAACCCAGATGGTCTGATTTCAAAACTTGGGCTCTTACCTACCAGCAATCTATCAGAAGCAAATAGATGCCAGATTTTCAGCAGGTTAAAACACTTAACAGAACGGAGTAAGTTTCTATTTTCTACTTGGGTTGCTTTTTAAATGGCATGAAAGAAAATGTTCTCAGTTTGGTCCGAGTGACCTTTGTCTTATCTCCTGTTTTGTTACAAACTACTAAACATTGTAAGAATTTTTAACTCTACCAGAGCTCCCCTGTTCAATGACTACTGGCCTGCTAGATTGGTAGATACTTAGGCCAGTTTTGCCACCTCTCTATTTTAGTGACATTTCATTTCTTCATGTCTTGGGAAGGAGTGTCTTTCTTGTTGATATCACTGCTCTGCACTTAGCTCTCAGTGGGCACGTTTGTCCTGGATGCTTTCACTCAGGGATATCTGTACATCATACCCTGAGGAGATTACTTGGGCAAGCATGTCTCTGAAGACAATTTGAATGTGTGTGTGGCTCATGCTCTGCTACAGGTGCTTCTCAGACTTTAAGGTGCATTCAAATCACCTAGGAATCTTGTTAAAGTGCAGGACCTGAGATTTTGCATTTTTAACAACTTCTCAGATGAAGCTGATGGTGCTGGTCCATGGACCACGAGTATTAAGGTGCTCAAAACTCCTCAGTTTTTCTTGGGTCTGAGGAGAAAATCTGGCTTATTTCCGAAGTCAGGGAGGAAAACCTTCCCCATAATTTTCTCATTTTTCCTGTTTTTATGTATCCAATCATAAAAATCAGGGTGTAAATCAAGTTATGTATTTTTATATTTTTAAACAAAGGTATCCATAAAAGCTATTTTAAAAATAAAATCCATTGGTTCAAACTTTTCTTCTTGGATTCAAAGTCTTTGCAATTTATACCCCTACCATAAATGAGATCATGGAGAGTCATTCTGGAAACTTCTAGAACAATTGGGCTACCCGAGAGCTGCCCAACCTCCAATCCTATCTTGGGGGAAGCAGGCATAAGGCTCCTATTGTCAGTATAAGCTAAATCCAGAACTCTGGGCATTAAAAAGACCAAAATCAAACTTTAGAATTGCTCTGGAATTAGCTCCCTGACCCAGTGGTCCTATTTTAACAATTGTGGAATTTCCTGGGTTTATTCAGAGTCCTCTTTCAGGTACTTTTGTCCCTATATTCTTCCTGTTATTGTCAGCATCACTCATTTTTGCTCTAACAAGGAGATATATAGTACATATAACAGAGGCAAGTGTAAAACTGCTACACTTGGTTCCCAAAATCAAATGGCACAAGAGTGAAATGAGTGAGACATAGAAATTGGCCATTTTCAAAAGAAAAAAAAATTCATTGCCTGTCTACTCAGTATAAGTGACCAGAATAATGTTATTCAGTCTAGGAAGGCATTAATAGAATAGTGCCTAGGACAAAGGAGGTAATGGGCCTCCTCTAGTTTGCACTGGCCAAGCCATACTTGGGGTACTATGGCGTTCAGATATGTGTGTACACGGGAGTGTGTGTGTGTGTGTGGGACTCAGTGAAAGTATGGGAAGGCAAAAGGAAGAGCAGTCATGATTTAGGAGAAACAATGAAAAAGACCCAACAGATTTCAAAAAGATAACCTTTCTCTTTTTGAAGATAAGTGGTGGAAAGAAGTTGAAAGAATTTCAAACTGTGTTATAAGTTAAAGGACCTAGAGATATTTGCCTTCGAAGTGTGTCTATGCGGGTTTTAGAGCAGAAGTTACTTAAGACCTGTTAATGGGTGGATGGATGGATGAATGGATAGACGGATGAACAGACAGGCTATCTATTGAATGTATTATATGTGTCAGGCGCTCTACCAAGAACTCCACATGTATTGAATGATTTCATTCTCCAAAAAATCCTTTAAAATTAGTATTATCCCCATGTGAAAACTACTAAACATAAGGCAGAGATAAATTAAGTGACCTGTCCAAAGTCATTGACCGGGTGATTCCATAGCTTGTGCTCTTAACCTCTATTTAATAGCCCTATGTGACAGCCATGGAAGTTCACTGCTCAGATGTCCCTTAAAGAAATAACTTGCTGGCCGGCTGTGAAAAGTACAGTCAGCTGACAGCCTCCAGCTGTTAATATCTCCGGGATCTCCTTGTGCCTTCTACCAGAGACCATACTGTTTCTGAGAAGCCCCAGTGACTGAGTATGGCAGGGGTTGCAGGACCTGGATATTTCTGCATTATGGGCTCCTCTAATAGTCTTTTCTCAGGGTATCTCCATGAAGTTGTCACAGACTTTGTCGGATCAGCACTGCAGTCTGAGGCTCTCTCTGCCCACTCCTGCTCCCTGCCCTTTTACCTACTACAGGAGTCATCCTGAAAACAACAGCAAAAGAAACTTCTTTCACTCCAACATCCATCTCATTGTCTGCTTCCTGAGGGACCCAACTGTGCTTCCTGAGGGACACACACTGTGTCTTCAAATATTTGGAATGTTATCATATAAAAGGGCATTTAGAATTGTTTTCATATAGTGATGAAGTATTGGATTAGGAGAAACTGACTGAACTACTAAGGAAGCACCTTTCACATATACATAGGGAAGAACTTTCTAACAACTAAAACTGCACAAACAAGGGGATAGGCTGCCTCAACACTGATGAGTTTTCAGTAGTCACTGCAGTCATTCAGGCCAAGAGGAAAACCACTTGTTGTAAGGTCGTGTGACATTACCACAACCCCAACCCCATACACCATGGAACATCTAAGATGCTAAACATCCCCAATGCTAAGTGAGTACAAAAAAACAAATTGTTTAGGAAACCACACCAGGAAGACCATAACTTTCAGTGGTTTGATGAGTCTGGTTTCATACATCCATACTTGTATACTCCCAGGACAGCCCAGTGGTACTCTACGCCAGACCACCTATTGTCCACATGCTTTTATTTCTTTTGTTTAGTCAAAGAACTCCTAGCAAGTGAGTTAAGGCTATAAGCTCATTGTCCACATGGGCTCATTTGGGAGGATCAAAAATGAACTGCGCATATGTTTTGTGAAACATACTGTAATACTGAGTTCAGTATCTGATGAAATTTTAATGACACCCTCCACTGACACCTGGTTCTAAAGCTCAATAACCTGCATACTTGAGACTGAAAGATTCTCTTCCTCAAAGTTGTTGCCTCCCTCCCTTCATCGAGACGCGGGCACACCAATGAGGAGACACATACTTGCCCCCTTCCAGCATTTCCACAATGACCAAATTACATAAGCAATTATATATTTCAGATGATGAAATAAAAGGTGGGAAAGTCTGGCAGGAAAACAGTAACCTAGTCAGCATAGAAATATGTATATAAGGAGACATTCATTAGGTGTGCAAATATTTACTAAGCACCTGCCAAAGGTTAGACTTTCTTACAGGGGCCAAGGGCACAAGGATGTGCTCCACAGAGTTCCCTGATTTCCTGGCGCATGCTTTCAAATGTCATTGAGAGGGGCGCCTGGGTGGCTCAGTCGGATAAGTGTCTGACTTTGGCTCAGGTCATGATCTCATATTTCGTGGGTTCAAGCCCTGCCTTGGGCTCTGTGCTGACAGCTCAGAGCCTGGAGCCTGCTTTGGATTCTGTGTCTCCCTCTCTCCCTCCCCTGCCCCCACTTCCTCTCTCCCTCCCTCTCTCTTTCAAAAATAAATAAACATTTAAAAAAAATAAAAATTAACAAAACAAATTTCATTGAGGAAGCCTGCTGACCCTTCACTGAGAGAAGCAATCAAAGCCACAATCACAGTGACCTGTAGAACCTCCAGTCTGATGTCTTTTCCCTCTCTCCCCACTCCCAAATTTCTGCAGCATCCCTGCCATTTATAATCTATATTTGTAAGACATATTTCATTATACTTAAAGTGCTTTGAAGCCAATTCATAAAATTTGCAAGGGGAGTTCAAAAAAAAGCAAGCTCAGCAATATTTGGGGACTTTTAAAACTGATGACACAGCTGACCTATTGGAGACACAGGCAGTGGGAGGGCCCTCACTGGTATAAATAAATAGGAATCTCTGTCCTCAGAACCCACAGTTTAGACTCAGAGCTGAAGTCTGAACTCCACCTTGAGGCAGAATGAGGTTCTCTCTGGGATTTCTGCTTCTCATGCTGTTGGTCTACAGCATCACTCCAGTCCATGGTGAGAACTTTCACTTATCTTCTCATTGTGCTTTGAGCAGAAATAGTCTTCAGCATTTCTTTCCTTTTTTTTTTTTTAATTAAAAAATGGGGAGCAATATGACTGAAATGGGAAGGGGGAGATTACCTAAGTACTCCTCGGTTTCTAAAAGTAATATGCTTAGAGATTTAACTCTTAGAGGTTAGAGACACTTATGTTGTTAAGATTATTATCCATAGATAGAGATACTGAAGTTCAGCGTCCGTGTGACTTATCGTTGGTTTGTCTATTCCTGGTCTTTTTCAGATTCAGCTCTGCTATAACTAATTCTTTCCATGTATATATCTTCTTGGCTCTGCCTTTCAGTGCTACCCCTTCCGACTAAACCCTTTATAGGGTTTAAAGATAATTGACCTCAACAGGTTGGTCTCCTGCAGAGAACGTTTGGTGCAATTCTATTTGGCTAGCTCTGACGTGAACCACTGTAAGCACAACATGGGTACTTAAGTACATGCTTTCTGCAAAGACAGAGACTTCCAAGTCTAAATGGGGTGACGATTGTATAAATAGATAAACATCTAGTTGAAGTTGTAAGTTTTTATGAGGAAATCCAAGGCATGTGCCTTGGATTGATATGATATAGTCTGAATGATATAGTCTGCTCAGGTATAAAAAACAAAGTTTTGCTCTTACAGTGTAAGGCATTGTTTTTCGATTATTTTGCTTCACATGCTATTTTTATTCTTCAAGAACTTCATCTCTCACCTCCTCCATAAAGCTGTCCCATTGCCCTGGCAAAGTCCTCTGTTCCCATCATGTAGTTTGGATCCTGGGTGTGAAATACAACATTCTGTGACATTTTAGTTTTTGTTCATTTGTTTCCTCCACCAAATTGTAAATGCCTTGAGAGCCAGGGCCCTTTTATTTGCAAATATGTGTCAAGCATTATGTTAGGCACTGGGCTTAAGAGGGTAGACTTCATTAAAATACATGAGATAGAGTGACTTATAAAAGTATCTAGTACTAATGACTTCTGTTATTGAATAAAAATAGTCTTGAATTTTTATTGTCAGCTTTCATTGGTAATAATTTGCAACCGAGATGAAGGACCAGCGTGTTAAAATACATATATACATATATATATATATATATATATATATATATATATATATATATATATCGTATTAAAATACATATATCTATATCTATATCTATATCTATATCTATATCTATATCTATATCTATATCTATATATCATCTCCCGTGGTGTTTCCTTGGAGAGACAAGGAAGGGGGCGGTGAGCATGATGAGAACAGCTTATTACTACTCTGGGGACACTGTAAGGGATTCATGTCTTTGGTTTTTATGTGTTTGGAGGGAAGATCAAATCAGTTGATTTTACACTGTATGAATTATAAGTGAGTTTTAAGTCCCCAGAGCAGCGGTTCTCAAATTTTATGATACAATCACCTGAGCACCAATATAATGCTATCACAAATTTCAATAGGTGTCGTACTTTTAGAAAGCTAATTTTATTTTTAAGGTTTTGGTAGAAAATGTTCGAAAATAAGCCAAGACAAGCAGAAATACACAAACTAAAAGCATCTGGGTGAAAGCGCCAACTTGAAATTTTTAAATCTTCAAATGCACCGTATGAAAGATCAGTAATTAAATTCAAGTTATGAATTATATGTCAAAGGGATTAAAATAACTGATTGTGTTTACAGGTGTTCTGGAGGCCTTTAACACAAACTTAAAGTGTAAATGCGTCCAAGAGACCTCAGCCTTTATCCCCATCCAACTCATTGAAAAGCTTCAGGTCTTGCCTCCTGGGAATGGGTGCCCAAACAAAGAAATCATGTAAGTTGCAAGAGAAAAATGTATGTGATTCTTTTCTCCCAATGAAAATCAGATCAAATGTTGCCATATAGTATTTTTTTAGTATTGTTGACATACAATGTTGCATTAATTTCATATGTACAGCATAGTATTCTTATTCAAGAATCTTAAAGGGATTGATTTTGAGAGTTGCTAACAACTCTCAAGCTAATAATGGGACTCAACAATATTTGTTAAGTACCTACTTTGCAGCGTCCCTGAGTTAAGTGCTTTATTCACATTCATTCATCACATTCCTTTAACAGACATTAAGTTACATCTAGTGTTATCACTGCTCTGCAGGTGCAGAAACTGAGGCTTAGGGAGGTTAACCAACTGCCCTGAGGCAAACCCTTAGAAAGGGACAGAACCAGGACTCCACCCAGGTGTTCCCCCTCCAAGCCTCTTCTCTCCTACCAAATTCAAATCACCAGCAGAAGCAGACACTTTGTTCCCCAGAAGTTAAAGAGCAAGAAAATAAGTACCCACTACAGTCCTTGGTCTGAACATCTATTTTATGGGACGGCCCCTTAGCTTTAAGATCTACCAACTTTGATACCATTACTCTGATTGAAGAGTTAGGCTATGGAGTCAGCTGTGGCTGCAAGTTTAATAGGTATTTTCTTTAACTGAAATAGCATGACCTCTTGTTTCTGTGACCCTTTTCAGTACTTTCAGAGAAATCTGTTGATACTTCTATCATAACATTTTCCATGGCACATCAAATGAGAATTTACACATTGCATGCAAAGCCCCTAGTATAGTGCCTGGCACAACAGTACATGTAATAAATGTTCAGTAAATGTTAGCTGTGATTATTATAGCATCACTGTGTTGAAGCAATCAGGTTTGTGGCTCTCTTTCTCTCTCCCATTCTCTCTGTCACCAGAAATAAGTTCCTTATAGACAGGGACCAGATTTATTTGTTTCTCTACTCCCAATGCTTTATCCCTTACCTGGCATAGAGGAGAGGTACAAGCAATGTTGGATTGTTACACTGCATTTTTTAAATAATCCTATAGATATTTTGTGTATCACTACTTGGAACTTTGATTTCTCCTTCCTAGATCTATCTTTATGAACCAAGCATCCACAGCTCGTGGACATATTAGGCACAGCATCTTTCTCCACATTTCCTGACGTTACTCTCACTAGCAGCTCTGCCCCTGTACTTCTTTAGACATTCGATATGTTTGTAATCAGCCTCTTTTTGTTTGTCCCATTTTGATATGTGCTTTGGGTGTCGCACTAGTTGTGTTCAACTTGTAAAAAAGAAATATGGGATATCAAAAACGTGTGCAAAAATTTTTCATTAAAAAGGCATTATACTTTTCCTAATGTCTTCACTGATGAAGGTTCTAACTAATCCACAATTATTGGCCTCAAACTCAGAGATGTCAAGTCCAGCCATGACCTTGAGAGCAGTTCCTCTGGCTGCATAGAAACCTGAGATTCTCTCCTCTCTCTCTCTCTCTCTCTCTTTTATTACATTTCCGCTGTCATGAGTCAAGTCTCTTACCTCTCAACCTGAGGAAGTAATGCACCCCAACTTTCTCTTCATTAACAATAATCATTTTGAAGGGGCAAAAATTTGATTTTATATCGTGTCACCAAATTCTGTATTTCTGAATTTTAACCAGATATAGAAACAAAAGCTGGAAATTACGAGAAATACATAGCAATCAGGGTAAAAATGCTATGAGTCCAGATGGTCAGAAATCTATTTTCCCTCATGAACTCAAAAACCAAATTGGAAGACTCTGCCCAAGAACCCCAAAATGCTGTGACCTCTGACCTAAGATTCATTTACAAGGGTGGAGTTTCAAAGCTAGATGGACAGATCCTTCTTGCTAAGGTGAAGGTGAAGAAATCGTTTTGCTCAGAGGTCACCCCGATAGAGGGTTGAGTGTCCCTGGTCACTATCACCTGGGAGACCTCACATCTTTCACTGCAGGTAAAACATTCAGCACTGTGTCTGGCACTTATTGATAACTATTTAGATGCTGCCCATGTAGAGTGGTGGCTAAAAGTGTGGGTTCTGGAGGCAGATAACCTTCATTCGAATGCTGCCCTGCCCTTGCATTTGTCGTGCCATCTTGGGCAAGTTATTTAAACTCTCTAAACCTCAGGTTCCTCATCTAAATGTAAGGAAATAATAGTTCTATAGCAAAGGACTTGTGTGAGATTGACATAATCCATGTTACCTGCTGAGGATAGCGATTGGCGCATTGTAAGTGCTTGATCAATATTAGCTATTATTGTTGCTGCTTTTGTTGTTATCGAATCTCTCAGAGCAGTGAAAGCCTCACTAACTAGAGGTTCAACAAAATGCCAGGGGCACTCGGAGCAATCAGCTCTGTAACCTCTCCCACATTAAATGTCATTGGATCTGCTTTTCAAATGAAATTTTCTCAAGAGAGTGTTTCCTATCGTTTATTTTGTTCTCCCAAGCTCAACAGACAACCATCTATTTTATGGGACATAAAGATAATGTGATATAGATTTAGAAGTGAGCCAATCTTAGAGTCAGCTATTTGGTCCACCTCCAATTCATGTAAAGATTGTCAGCAAAGCATTAACCCCTGACACGTAAGATTCTGTTAACCTCATCTTCAGCTCCACTGGCTCACACACAGATCCCAAACTGCCCACCTCCAATTCCACTTCATCCGGGAATATTTTTCTACTCCACTCTCCCTAAGGGCAGGATTGACTAAAATGTAACACTGCCTTATTTTTATTATTTTTCTTTCCCCCCAGAGTTTGGAAGAAGAATAAGTCAGTTGTATGCTTGAACCCTCAAGCTAAATGGATACTAAAATTAATAAAAATGTTACAGAGGTAAGTCAGACATCCCAAGGGTTTTCAGATTCCAATTTGTACTGAAGGGCTTCCCTTTCATGGGTAGTCAAAATGGGGACCATTTTAATTATTTATTTATTTTTAATGTTTATTTATTTTTGAGAGAGACAGAGTACACGACTGGGGCAGGGGCGTAGAGAGAGGAGGACAGAGGATCTGAAGTGGGTTCTGCATTGACAGCAGACAGCCCGGTCGGTGCATGGCTCAAACCCACGAACCGTGAGATCATAACCTGAGCCGAAGTCAGATGCTTAACCGACTGAGCCACCTAGAAGCCCCTAAATGGGGACCATTTTAAATTTATGAGAAATTCCCAAGACAAATATCCATTCTTCACTATTATTACTTTTCAAATGAGTAAGTGTGACTCATTTCAGTAGCTCAATAAACTAAATGGAAAGTCAATATGCACAACAGTCCTTGTTTGATATCTTTTTTTTTTTTTTTTTAATTTTTTTTTTCAACGTTTATTTATTTTTGGGACAGAGAGAGACAGAGCATGAACGGGGGAGGGGCAGAGAGAGAGGGAGACACAGAATCGGAAACAGGCTCCAGGCTCTGAGCCATCAGCCCAGAGCCCGACGCGGGGCTCGAACTCACGGACCGCGAGATCGTGACCTGGCTGAAGTCGGACGCTTAACCGACTGCGCCACCCAGGCGCCCCTGTTTGATATCTTTAAGGAAAACCAGTTTTTAGTAAGTCTCTCTGTGAATATGACTCTCTTGTTTTTGTTTTTATTTCACAGAAAAAGTGCTGTTTCAACTCCATGAGCTCCAGCGTTTAAGAAAAGAGTCAACTGATGCCAATATCCCTACTAAGGACACCTGCCTATGCCCCTCCTCCTGCTCTGGGTTTTAGTTTTGTATTTGGCTGAGTCTTTCCAAGAAAAAGAACTTCCCCATATAAGCAAGCATGAAAATATATGTTAAATAAGCTTACAGAAGCTGATGTGGCCAACTTGAGCTTTTTAAAAATTATAGTACCCTTATACACTTGGACTTGGCATTCTTATCAATCAGGAAGAAAGTTTCCTTGAGGATACTTAGTAATAAATCACATCGGTTTCTTTGAATAGTATACCTCTTGTTTACACTAAATTTTCCTAGAAACTAGGGGAACAAGAATTTAAACCTCAAATCTGAACATGTGGCTTGAATTAAGAAGGAAATGATGGAATTCATTTCAATCATTTCACGCCATAAGAAAAGCAGGCCTCCATAAGAGACTGAAACCTGCCTGGGAAACCCAGGGAATTTTATAAGAGACAGAGGGCTCTCATAGTAGCTATCTTCCATTTAAAAGCTCACTATTGAAAAAAATGGAGTCCTTTTCATTCGAAAGAGTTCTTTTACGAGATTTACTGTCCTGGACAAAAACTAATAACATTCAACAATCTCCAGACTTAAATTCGTAGAATATTCAGGAAAAGCATTTAAAAACTGATATTCAGATGTCTTCTTTTATACATTTGCTTTGACGAACTTTTCTTACTCATATCTTTTGCACAGACTTTTTTTTCCCTTGGTCTCTGGTACCTGATTCTTTAATGCTTCCTGTTGATCTAATGCTATTCAATAAACTCAAGTAAACGTTTTACTTAATTATGAGGAACTCATTCTTAATAGAGCATTTGCTCAAATTTAGACACTCTGACTCATCACAATGAAAAGTAGGACTTCATCATGTTAATTTTTGCTTGCATGATGCTTGCCTTTTACAGTTGTTTTAAATTATGTGGCAATGGGTGAGTGAAGTTATTCCTGATATTAACACAGGGGGAAAATGCTTGACTAGGAGAGCTTCTTTTCCTTGATATACTCATCATTATTTCCTCTAGAGATTTCCAAATTCTTACCAAAACCTATTTTCACTTATGTTGGTTCTTAAAGTCTCCAATGTTTGCTTTGACAAAGTTTTTCACTGGGTTTGACAAACAGAAGAAGTAGACCCTTAAACCCCCATCCCCTCCTTCCCTGGATGCAGCCTGGCTCTCCCATCAGGGCTGGGCTTTCCCAGTAGGCTGGGTTCCACTGCCCTAGTGCCCCTCATTCCCCTTGCCACTTTGGGGGGCCCACTCCAAACACACCCAGGTTTAAAGCTATATCTGGCTCCTGCTTTCAATTCTTTTTTATTTTTTGATTTATTTTTATTAAATAGATTTCTTGGATGGGAGTAAAGAGAACCTATTAATGCTACTTTTTCTGTTGTCTACAACAGGAATCATAAAATGCCATCAAAATCCTGCATTCTAGCACTTTCCAGACTTCTACTTTTAGAGGTCAGGAATCACATCACTCTTTAGTTTTGTTTTGGTCTTTGAGAATGCAGCTAGATGAATATTTAGGATCCTCAAATAAGAACTATTACCATTTTCTATGAGGCAGCTACTCATGTCACCCTCATTTTACAGAGGCAGAAGCTGAGACACACAGGGATTAATAACTTGCTCGAGGCCTTACAGCTACTAAACAACAAATCAAAATTCAAACTCATGCAGAGTGCATACTTCTAATCACCACACAATGCTGACCACACTTTATAGGGAGTAGACATCACCGGCTCCATTTTACAGAAGGAGAAGTTGATGCAAGTGAACATTTACTTGCCCCAAATCACATAACTAGTAAGAAGACAAAACCAGAATTCAAACCCAGGGCCTCCTGACTCCTAAATATATGTATTTCTTACCTCAGCCCCTTTGTCCACCATTTTTTTCAGGGCCAATCAAAGTTCCAGAAGATCCAAGCCTCCCTTGGGTTGAGAAGACAGCATGAAGACAGTGGGGAAATGTGGGATTAGAAATGAAACAACAGGACCAGGGAGGGTTCTCAAACTTGCTTTCCTTACCACACAACTACCAGCTTCTCAAAAGTCACAGTAGATTTGGAGGTGTTCAGTCTGATTGGGGACAGGGATCTTAACCCACAGTTAAATGCAGGATAACTTGTTGAGCCATTTAATGAGTGTCTGAGGAAAAGTGATCATTAGCTGATCTGAGCGTGTTTGGGTTCAGAAAGAGAGAATAATGAAATGGTAAGGCAAAATTCAGGTAATCCATGGTCACATACATGCAAACATACATAATTAAATTAATGAAAATCCAGAGTGAAATAGAACTGAAGGGAAAACACAAGCTAATGCTGGCCAACGCAGGACGTTCAACTCTGGGAAACAAAGTGCAGGAGTTAGAAGGCCAAGCTATGCAGGGAGCTCTTGGTAGCATAACACAGGGAACCTCTCACAAAGTGAGCCAAGCCTCAATTGCTCTACTCAAACCCATCTTACTGGTAGAAGCCCAAAAGAAAAGATTCTCTATGTCAAAGGGAAGCAGAATTCTCCTTTCTAACCCCTGAAGGGGCTTAGCCCTACCTCACCTGGACATGGCTTGCCCAGCTGTATGACTTCTGCCTTAGTGGTTTCCATTTTCTATTGCCTTCCTTTCTACAACTCTTCCCTGTCACTGAGATGTGTCATTTTATTGCTTCCAACTCTGTGTAAGGATTGGTACATTCCCCAAGGCTTTTTGCTCTGAGGTAAAGTTTGGTGGTACTTTTAAACACAATGAATGTGTTGGTTTACAGAAAACTTGGTGGAACTGAGAAGGAGAGGAAGCCCATGGGTCAGAAGGGTAATATTTGAAAGAGATATCACATCATTTTGTGACCCTCAAGGACAGAAGTTCTCTATGCATAGTCCCTCTGAAGAGCACCATTGGCAGCATCTGGATACTTGTTAAAATACATATTCTCAAGCCCCTCTCCAGGCCTACTGAATCAGAAACCCAGGGGTTGGGCCCAGAGTTGTAATAAACTGTGATATAACAAAAACTGTATTTCCTGGCACAGATCTCCAAAACCCCTTGGAATTTCCTGACTCATAGGAGTGTCTTTTGTTCAGAATGAGCCCCTTTCAACCACACCTGAGTTTATGCTAGTGAGGTAACCATTGGTTACCTCATAGATAGCTTCAGGATGGGGGCTGGTTTCCAGAGGAACCAACCATGTGATTAAAGAATTGGATCTTTCAGCCTCACCTCTGACCTCCAGGGAGGGGAAAGGGGCTGGAGATTTTCAATCATCAATGGCCAATGATTTAATCAATCACACCTATGTAATGGAACATCCATTAAAAATCCCTAAACAATAATATTTGGAGAGCTTCTGAGTTGGTAAATACCTTGAGGTGCTGGAAGGGTGGTACACCTGGAGAGGACATAAAACAATATCCCCCACCCCCTCCTGCCCATGCCTCATCCTATGCATCTGTTCCACTCAGCTGTTCCTGAGTTGTATCTTTTATAATAAACCAGTAATAGTAAGCCGCTTTCCGGGATTCTATGAGTCATTCCAGGAAATTATCAAACTTGAAGCAGGATTGTGGGAATCTCAGAACATGTAATCAGCTAGGAAGAAATGTAAATAGCCTGAGAACCCCATTTGCAGCTATTATCTAAAGTGGGAGTCGTTTTGTGGGACTGAGCCTTTAACCTGTGGGGTCTATGCTAACTACAGATAGTGACAGAATTGAATTAAATTGTTGGACACCCAGTTGGCATCAGAGAATTGGAGAATTGGTTGGTGTCAGTAAACACTTAAGGAAAAAAAAAAAAAAACTTTCACAATCCCTCCAGGTGATTCAAGTTTGAAAAACATTGTTCTAGGATAAGGGCCCCTAACCCTCATAATACATTAGAGTCATCTGGAGAGTTTTCTTCTTCTAAATATCAGGCTAATTGTTGTAATTTATATACAATAAAATTCACCCTCTTTAAATGTTCAGTGAGTTAGTTCAAACTGCCCCTGTCTTAGTCAGTTTCTACTGCTACTGAAAAGTACCAAAGGATGAGTGACTTATAAGTAACAGAAAGTTACCTCTCACAGTCTGGAGATTGGAAGTCCAAGATCAGAATGCCAACATGATTGGGTTCTGGTGAGATCCCTCCTCTGGGTTGCAGACTGATAATTTTTTCCTTGTAGCCTCACAAAAAAGAGAACAGAGAGGGAAGTGAGCTCTCTGGCAATCCTATTCATGAAGACTCCACCCTTATGACCCCATCTGATGCTAATTATCTCCCAAAGGCCCTAACTCCTAATATCATCACATTGGAGGGTAGAGCTTCAGCATACAAATTTTGAGGAGACACATTCAGTTCATTACAACCCCAGTCCCTGTTGTGTTCTTATCATTTTGCCTTTTCCAGAATGTCATATAAATGGAAATATACAGTATGCATCTTTTTTGTCTGGCTACTTTTACTTTGCATAAAGTTTTTGAGGTTCATCATGTTATTGAATATATCAGTGGTTTAATTTTTTTTGTTGTTGCTGACTACTATTCCATTGTATGCATATACCACAGTTGATTCAGTCACCAGTTGATGGGCATTTGAATTGTTTCCAGTTTTCAACTATTATGAATATAACTGCTTTCAACATTCACACACAAGTCTTTGTAGGAACATATGATTTTGTTGCTCTTGAGTAAATACCTAGAAGTGAGATTGTTGGGTCATATGGTAGATGCATATTTAACTTTATAAGAAGATATTACACTGTTTTCCAAAGTATCTCTACTATTTTGCATTCCCACCAGCAATATATGAGAATTTCAGTTTACATCTTTACAAAAAGATGTAAAGTCTTTTAAACTTTAAAGTCTTTTAAACTTTAGATATTTTAGCAAATGCTTAATCTCTTATGATCTTAATTTGTATTAATTAAAATGGCTAATGATGTTGAACAATTTTTAATGTGCTTATCAGAACCATGCATTTAGAGTAGAAACCTACCTTATGTGAAAGACTCTCCCCATTGAGTTACATTGGCAAAATTATCAAAAAGAAATTGATTATATATGCATGGTTCTACTTCTGGACTTGTTTTATTGATCTATATGTCTATCTTCATGCCAACACCATATGGTCTTGATTAGTACAGCTTAATAGTGAGTTTTAAAATTCAGTATCATGACTCTTCCTACGTTGTCCTTTTTCAAAATTATTTTGGACCCATGCCCTTTGCTTTTACATATGAATTTTTTTCTTTTTTTAATGTTTATTTATTTTTTTTAATATGAAATTTATTGTCACATTGGTTTCCATACAACACCCAGTGCTCCTTCCAACAGGTGCCCTCCTCAATACATCACACACCCTCCCCTCCCTCCCGCCCGCCATCAACCCTCAGTTTGTTCTCAGTTTTTAAGAGTCTCTTATGTTTTGGCTCCCTCCCTCTCTAGCCTTTTTTTTTTTCCTTCTCCTCCTCCATGGCCTTCTGTTAAGTTTCTCAGGATCCACATAAGAGTGAAAACAACATATGAATTTTAGAATCACCTTGTCAATTTCTACCTTCCCCCCAAAACAATTTTGACTGGGATTGTATTGAATCTATAGATCAATTTGGAAAGAATTGGCATCTTAATAATACTGAGTCTTTCCAGACATGAACACACTACATCTTTCCATTTACATAAAACTTATTTAATTTCTCTCAGCAATGTTTTGTAGTTGTCCACATTCAGATCCTGTACTCCCCGCTAAGCCAAACCATGAGGTGTTACCTTTAAAGGACGGTAATATGAAGGAGCAAGACAAACAGATGTGTTCTTTATTTATCATCCATTTAATTTGGGAAGTGATCAGATGTGTCTTCTAGCTTAACTTTAATTGGACATTATTTCTCCCTCCTTGACAGAAAAGTAGTAAATTACTTGAAATGATATGATGATGGGACACCTTCTAATTCTCTCCCACCAGATCTACAAGTCTACCCAAATCTCCCCCTTATCAATTCCCTTTTCCTACATCAGAGTAGGTAACTCTCCTCCTCATTCCTCCATGACCAATCCCTCTACCTGTTTTAAATCTCATCCCCTTTCACTATCTCGGGAGTCATTAACCATACTTTTGTTCTCTTCTATAATCAAGCACTTCCTCCCAGTTCCATCTGCATACCATTTAAACATATTTTAGTCTCTGTCAAAAACGAACAAAAAAATTCTTCCTGGCCCTTTTCTGACTATCATCCCTATCTTTCTTCACCTCCATCACAGCCAAACCTCTTGCGTTGTCTATACTCAACATCTCCACTTCCCCAGGTCCTCTCACTCTGTAGCACCCTCAAGATGAGGCTTTCACTTCCTCACTACCCCAAAACAACTCTCAGTAAGGTCACCAATGACCACTGTAGCCATTTAAGTCAGCTATTTCTGCAAAAGTGCTATGTAGCTCAGTGGCTTACAACAAAAACATTTATTTCTTGTTCATGTGTCTTTAGTTGAGCTGAGGTTCAGCTGACAAGAGTGACTTTGGAATTCATTCAATTCAGGCCATTTGTTTGGTTCAGGTCTACTCCATACGTCTCTTATTTTGGAGGTATCAGATGATATTCAGGGCATATTCTTCTCATGGTGAAGGCAAATGCAGAAGGGAAGTGAACAAAAATATGCTATGCCTCTATGGTCAAGGCTCAGAATTATGAATCTATTTCTTCCACTCACATTTTATTGGCCAAAGCAAGTCATATGTCTTGGCCCAGTATCAGTGGGCAGAAAGTTTATTTCACTATAGTGGAACTGCAAAACCATATGGCAAAGAACATGAGTACAGAGAAGAGTAAAAAAAATGGGGAAAATGTTAAATCTGCCATACTTGACAAGTACAATGATCAAGGGTTCATGCTCATCTTACAGAACTCATTTTTTTTTTTTCAGGAAAGGAGGACTACTGCAGTTACAATCACTCCCTTTGTCACTCAGAACAACACACTTCTAGATTTCCTTCTATCTTTCTGGCCATTCCTTCTCAGTCTTATTTTCAGGCTCAACTTTCTCTCCCTGGCCAAATATAGAAAAGGTGACTGCTCCTCTTTTATCACTATTTATTTTCTGAGATATATCTAAGACCAAGTTTTTGTGACCATGTAAACATTAATGACTCTAAATTTTTCATCCCTATTCTCCTGTGAATTTCATTCTATCCTACCCAAATGACTCTGCTATATCTCCACTTTGGATCTTGCAAAGGTACTTCAAAAACTCAATGTCAAGGACCAAAATTCATGATCCAATTCCAGCACTATCTTCCTCAGTAAGAGGTCCACAATTGTCTGAATTTATAGAGGCAAAACTAAGATTCATTTAAAAATTAATTGTAAATGACTACCAGCTCCATAGCCAATTCATAACAAAACACTGTTGACCTATTTCTGTAAATACCCTCCTAATCTGTCCCCACCTTCCATCCTTACCAACACCTTATACCAAGATGCCATCAATTTTCACCTGAAGTAATTAAGTAGCTTAAAGCTGTGTGTATCCTCCACCCCATCTGATATCTCTCTCTAACGCACTAAGGTGATCCTTATAACATGCATTTCAGATGATGTCACTCCTGTTTCATTTCTAAGCTTAACAGTCACTTCCTCAAGAAAGCCTTCCATATCCTTCCAGCCTAGGTTAGATCTCTTTGTGATATGCTCTTACAGAAATCCTTAAGAGCATTTACCTCAATCACTAATAAGACACTCGTTATTGTGACCATGTAATAAATATATGTTTCTCTATTAGGCTATAAACTCCATGAGGCCAAGAACTGTGTTTGGTTTTGCTCATCCTTGTATCCTTAGCATCAGTTATGGCCTTGAACATAGTAGGAGTTCAAGAAATATTTGTTGAATGAATAAATGAGTGAATGAATGGATGAATGCCTTGCAATTATCTCATTTATTACTATTATAATAGTACAAAAAATAAATTTTCACACGTTCATCCTATTTCTCTAATTGGATTATAAATTTATTGGAGACAGAGAATACAATTTTCATGTATTTATCTCCCACACAGCATCCTGGATATTCAGTAAGCAACTTTTGTGCAAAACGAAGGAGATCTTGTACAGCACATAATTTGTTTGGAATATTTAGGAAATATTTCTTTACCATATTACCTAGAACATATGACTAGGAGATGGTAGAATCTCACCATATTTATAACTACCATTGTGCACTGGAAATGCTGACAGATATAAGCCAATTGATGATTGTCATTGAAATCTAATATAATTGTATAATATTAAGACTTTCCACCCTGATGAACACGGATGCAAAAATCCTCAACAAGATATTAGCCAACCGGCTTCAACAATACATTAAAAAAGTTATTTACCATGACCAAGTGGGATTTATACCTGGGATGCAGGGCTGGTTCAATATCCGCAGAACAATTTACATGATTCATCACATCAATAAAATAAAGGACAAGAACCATATAATCCTATCAATAGATGCAGAGAAAGCATTTGACAAAATACAGCATCCTTTCTTGATAAAAACCCTCAAGAAAGTAGGGATAGAAGGATCATACCTCAAGATCATAAAAACCATATATGAACAACCCAACGCTAATATCATCCTCAATGGGGAAAACTGAGAGCTTTCCCCGTAAGGTCAGGAACAAGACAGGGATGTCCACTCTCACCACTGTTCTTCAACATAGTATTGGAAGTCTTAGCTTCAGCAATCACACAACACAAAGGAATAAAAAGTCTCCAAATCAGCCAGGAGGAGGTCAGACTTTCACTCTTTGCAGATGACATGATACTCTATATGGAAAACCCTAAAGATTCCACCAAAAAACTGCTAGAACTGATTCATGAATTCAGCAAAGTTGCAGGATATAAAATCATTGCACAAAAATCAGTTGCATTCCTATACACCAACAATGAAGCAACAGAAAGAGAAATCAAGGAACCAATCCCATTTACAATTGCACCAAAAAACCATAAAATACCTAGGAATAAATCTAACCAAAGAGGCAAAAAATCAATACACTGAAAACTCTAGAAAGCTTATGATAGAAATTGAAGAAGCCACAAAAAAATGGAAAAATATTCCATGCACCTGGATAGGAAGAACAAATATTGCTAAAGTTTCAATACTACTCAAAGCAATCTACATATTCAAAGCAATCCCTATCAAAGTAACACCAGAATTCTTCACATAGCGAGAAAAATAATTCTAAAATTTGTATGGAACTAGAGAAGACCCAGAATAGCCAAAGCAATCTTGAAAAAAGAAAACCAAAGCAGGAGGCATCACAATCCCAGACTTCAAGCTGAACTGCAAAGCTGTAATCATCAAGACAGTATGGTACTGACACAAAACAGACACTCAGATCAATGGAACAGAATAGAGAACCCAGAAACAGACCCACAAATATATGGCCAACTAATCTTTGACAAAGCAGGAAAGAATATCCAATGGAATAAAGACAGTCTCTTCAGCAAGTGGTGCTGGGAAAACTGGACAGCAACATGCAGAAGAATGAACCTGGACCACTTTCTTACACCATACACAAAAATAAACTCAAAATGGATGAAAGAGCTCAATGTAAGACAGGAAGCCATCAAAATCCTCAAGGAGAAAGCAGGCAAAAACCTCTTTGATCTTGCCCACAGCAACTTCTTACTCAACATGTCTCTGGAGGCAAGGGAAACAAAATCAAAAATGAACTATTGAGACCTCATCAAAATAAAAACCTTCTGCACAGAAGCAAACAATCAGCAAACTAAAAGGCAACTAACGGAATGGGAGAAGATATTTGCAAACAACATATCAGATAAAGGGTTAGTATCCAAAATCTATAAAAAACTTATCAAACTCAACACCCAAAAAACAAATAATCCAGTGAAAAAATGGGCAAAAGACATGAATAGACACTTCTCCAAGGAAGACATCCATATGGCCACCTGACACATGAAAAACTGCTCAAATCACTCATCATCAGGGAAATACAAATCAAAACCACAAGATACCACCTCACACCTGTCAGAATGGCTAACATTAACAACTCAGGCAACAACAGATGTTGGCGAGGATGCGGAGAAAGAGGATCTCTTTTGCATTGTTGGTGGCAATGCAAGCTGGTGCAGCCACTCTGGAAAAAAAATTTTTTTTTCCTCAAAAAATTAAAAATAGAACTACTCTATGACCCAGCAATTGCACTATTAGGTGTTTATCCAAGAGATACAGGTATGTTGTTTCAAAAGGGCACATGCGCCCCAATGTTTATAGCAGCACTAGTAACAATAGCCAAAGTATGCAAAGAGCCCAAATATCCATCGACGGAGGAGTGGATAAAGAAGATGTGGTATATATATACAATGGAGTATTACTTGGAAATCAAAAAGAATGAAATCTTGCCATTTGCAACTACATGGATAGAACTAGAAGATATTATGCTAAGCAAAATTAGTCAGAGAAAGACAAATATCACAAGACTTCACTCATATGAGGACTTTAAGAGACAAAACAGATTAACATAAGGGAAGGGAAGCAAAAATAATATGAAAACAAGGAGGGAGACACAGCATAAGAGACTCTTAAATATGGAGAACAAACAGAGGGTTATTGGAGGGGTTGTAGGAGGGGGGATGGGCTAAATGAGTAAGGGGAATTAAGGAATCTACTCCTGAAATCATTGTTGCACTATATGCTAACTAATTTGGATGTAAATTTAAAAAATAAAATTAAAAAAATATTTTCCACTTAAATTCCAGTTAATTTGTGAATTTTAAATAATAAAATTATATCATGATATTAGTACACTAGTATTTTTCCAGGATGTTACTGGAAAAAGCAAAATTAATAATGAGTACATTCTCACTACAAATTTAAGGTGACTAACATTAGAGGCTAAAGTCTGGGATTGCGATGCCTCCCGCTTTGGTCTCTTCTTCAATGTTACTTTAGTTATTTGGGGTCTTTTGCAGTTCCATACAAATTTTAGGATTGCTTGTTCTAGCTTTGAGGAGAATGCTGGTGCAATTTTGATGGGGATTGCATTGAGTGTGTAGATAGCATTGGGTAGTATTGACATTTTAACAATATTTGTTCTTCCAATCCATGAGCATGGAATGTTTTTCCATTTCTTTGTATCTTCTTTAATTTCCTTCATAAGCTTTCCATAGTTTTCAGCATACAGACCTTTTACATCTTTGGTTAGGTTTATTCCTAGGTATTTTAGGATTCTTGGTGCAATTGTGAATGGGATAATTTTCTTTATTTGTCTTTCTGTTGCTTCATTATTAGTGTATAAGAATGCAACTGATTTCTGTACATTAATTTTGTATCCTGCGACTTTGCTGAATTCACGTATCAGTTCTAGACTTTTGGTGGAGTCTATCGGGTTTTCCATGTATAGTATCAAGTCATCTGCAAAAAGTGAAAGCTTGACTTCATCTTTGCCAATTTTGATGCCTTTGATTTCCTTGTGTTGTCTGATTGCTGATGCTAGAACTTCCAACACTATGTTAAACAACAGCAGTGAGAGTGGACATCCCTGTTGTGTTCCTGATCTCAGGGGGAAAACTCTGTTTTTCCCCATTGAGAATTATATTAGCTGTGGGCTTTTCATAAATGGCTTTTATGATGTTTAGGTATGTTCCTTCTAACCCAACTTTCTCAAGGGTTTTTGTGAATAAAGAATGCTGAATTTTGTCAAATGCTTTTTCTGCATTGACAGGATCATATGGTTCTTTTCTTTTCTTTTTATTAATGTGATGTATCACATTGATTGATTTGTGAATGTTGAATCAGCCCTGCAGTCCAGGAATGAATCCCACTTGATCATGGTGTATAATTCTTTTTATATGCTGTTGAATTCGATTTGCTAGTATCTTATTGAGAATTTTTGCATCCATATTCATCAGGGATATTGGCCTGTAGTTCTCTTTTTTTGATGGGTCTCTGTCTGGTTTAGGAATCAAAGTAATGCTGGCTTCATAGAATGAGTCTGGAAGTTTTCCTTCCCTTTCTATTTTTTGGAACAGCTTGAGAAGAATAGGTATTATCTCTGCTTTAATGTTGGTAGAATTCCCCAGGGAAGCCATCTGGTCCTGGACTCATATTTGTTGGGAGATTTTTGATAACTGATTCAATTTCTTCCCTGGTTACAGGCCTGTTCAAGTTTTCAATTTCTTCCTGTTTGAGTTTTGGAAATGTGTGGGTTTAGGAATTTGTCCATTTCTTCCAGGTTGTGCATATAATTTTTTGTAGTATTCCCTGATAATTGCTTTGTATTTCTGAGGGGTTGGTTGTAATAATTCCATTTTCACTCATGATTTTATCTATTTGGGTCATCTCCTTTTTCTTTTTGAGAAGCCTGGCTAGAGGTTTATCAATTTTGTTTATTTTTTCAAAAACACCAACTCTTGGTTTCATTGATCTGCTCTATGGTTTTTTTAGATTCTATATTGTTTATTTCTGCTCTGATATTTATTATTTCTCTTCTTCTGCTGGGTTTGAAGTGCCTTTGATGTTCTGCTTCTATTTCCTTTAGGTGTGCTGTTAGATTTTGTATTTGGGATTTTTCTTGTTTCTTGCGATAGGTATGGATTGCAATGTATTTTCCTCTCAGGACTGCCTTCGCTGCATCCCAAAGCATTTGGATTGTTGTGTTTTCATTTTCATTTGTTTCCATATATTTTTTAAATTTCTTCTCTAATTGCCTGGTTGAACCATGCATTCTTTAGTAGGTGTTCTTTAACCTCCATGCTTTTGGAGGTTTTCCAGACTTTTTCCTGTGGTTGATTTCAAGTTTCATAGCATTGTGCTCTGAAAGTGTGCATGGTATGATCTCAATTCTTTAGCCTCTACTACAAAGCTGTCATCATCAAGACAGCATGGTATTGGCACAAAAACAGACACATAGACCAATGGAATAGAATAGAAACCCCAGAACTAGACCCACAAACGTATGGCCAACTCATCTTTGACAAAGCAGGAAAGAACATCCAATGGAAAAAAGACAGCCTCTTTAACAAATGGTGCTGGGAGAACTGGACAGCAACATGCAGAAGGTTGAAACTAGACCACTTTCTCACACCATGCACAAAAATAAACTCAAAATGGATAAAGGACCTGAATGTGAGACAGGAAACCATCAAAACCGTAGAGGAGAAAGCAAGAAAAAAACCTCTCTGACCTCAGCTGCAGCAATTTCTTGCTTGATACATCTCCAAAGGCAAGGGAATTAAAAGCAAAAATGAACTATTGGGACCTCGTGAAGATAAAAAGCTTCTGCACAGCAAAGGAAATAACCAACAAAACTAAAAGGCAACCAACGGAATGGGAAAAGATATTTGCCAATGACATATTGGACAAAGGGCTAGTATCCAAAATCTATAAAGAACTCACCAAACTCCACACCCGAAAAACAAATAATCCAGTGAAGAAATGGGCAGAAAACATGAATAGACACTTCTCTAAAGAAGACATTCAGATGGCCAATAGGCACATCTGAATAGGCACAATGAAAAGATGTTCAACGTCACTCTTTATCAGGGAAATACAAATCAAAACCACACTGAGATACCACCTCACGCCAATCAGAGTGGCTAAAATGAACAAATCAGGAGACTATAGATGCTGGCGAGGATGTGGAGAAACGGAAACCCTCTTGCACTGTTGGTGGGAATGCAAACTGGTGCAGCCACTCTGGAAAACAGTGCGGAGGTTCCTCAAAAAATTAAAAATAGACCTACCCTATGACCCAGCAATAGCACTGCTAGGAATTTACCCAAGGGATACAGGAGTGCTGATGCATAGGGGCACTTGTATCCCTGTGTTTATAGCAGCACTTTCAACAATAGCCATATTATGGAAAGAGCCTAAATGTCCATCAACTGATGAATGAATAAAGAAATTGTGGTTTTGGGGCGCCTGGGTGGCGCAGTCGGTTAAGTGTCCGACTTCAGCCAGGTCACGATCTCGCGGCCCGTGAGTTCGAGCCCCGCGTCGGGCTCTGGGCTGATGGCTCAGAGCCTGGAGCCTGTTTCCGATTCTGTGTCTCCCTCTCTCTCTGCCCCTCCCCCGTTCATGCTCTGTCTCTCTTTGTCCCAAAAATAAAATAAAACGTTGAAAAAAAAAATTTAAAGAAATTGTGGTTTATATACACAATGGAATACTACGTGGCAATGAGAAAGAATGAAATGAGGCCTTTTGTAGCAACATGGATGGAACTGGAGAGTGTTATGCTAAGTGAAAGAAGTCAAACAGAGAAAGACAGATACCATATGTTTTCACTCTTATGTGGATCCTGAGAAAGTTAACAGAAGAGTATGGGGGAGGGGAAGAAAAAAAAAAGAGAGGGAGACAGCCAAACCATAAGAGACTCTTAAAAACTGAAAATAAATTGAGGGTTGATGGGGAGTGGGAGGGAGGGGAGGGTGGGTGATGGGCATTGAGGAGGGCACCTGTTGGGATGAGCACTGGGTGTTGTATGGAAACCAATTTGACAATAAATTTCATATTATAAATAAATACATAAAATAAAAAATAAGATGACTAACATTTATTAAATTCTTACTTGCTGTGTCATTTAGGGTCCCATTAGGAAACAGTACGCTTAGCTGGAACTTTGAAGAGAATACAATAAATTAAGTATTTCAGACGTGTGGACAGGATTAAGAGAACCAATAACAAATGTTGAGGCATCCAAGGACTAGTAACCACCCCATTTTTACTCCACTCTAAGCCAAGAGGTAGGAATGAGAAGGAGGAAAGGAAGGAAATGGTGTTATGGAAGGACTTTGGAGAACTACAGCTTGGAAAACTAGATTACTTGATAAGAACTATAGGCATTGAGGATCAGCCACAACAAGAACTGGGTTTTAAAAAGGAATGGAGGAAATAAATTCTTCTACCTCTATTTGCTTCCATCCTCCAATCTCCTCTCCATACCCCACACACTTATTGACCAAACACATCCAGCAGGGGTCAGATGAGAAAACAATCGTTCAAAGAGGTTAAAAAGTTTGCCCAGAGTCACATAGCAACTAAATATCAGTTCTGGTATTTGAATCCTAGCAGGCAGACTCCAAATACCATAATCTCATTTAATTATTTTACATGTGCAGTGAAGGACTGTCTCAATTACGACTCATTATAATGAAAGTTAATGAAGTCTAAATACATATATTTTCATCATATAGTCCACTGTTGAAGAATTGCTTATTCTTAGGGTACAGTTGGCTGCTTAACCAAATGAGCCACCCAGGTGCTCTTGTGTATTGACTCCTTGAAGGAGCCCACCTGGTGGCTGGGTGAGGCAGGTAGTTGGGTCTACCTCCAGTTGTGGTGCTACTGTGGGAAAGGCAGGGAGAGTGGCCAGTTCTAAACTCTACTGGCTGGAAGGGACCTTGAAGATCCCTCTAGGTCTCTTGTCACAATGAGAAGAACCAGGCAGAATTTTTCCCCCCAGCAAAAGCTAAAATTCTAAGGAAGATTAAAATTGAGGAAGTCTCTTAACTCTTTTTTTATTTTTTGGCCTTTTCAATTGTCCTTTAGGTCCAGCTCTGCATTCTTGATTTCCTCAGAACAGAACTGGAAACTTGGTGTTAGTCTGTGACTAATAAGATCATCCAGCCAATTCAAAGTGAAAAATTTATGTAACTTTCAGAAAACCTTGGCCAAAATCTGAGGTTGGTTTTTGGCAATGCTAAAGTCAACATATATTAACAACACAAATGCTTCTTTGTGTCCTCAAATCCTGGGACAAGCTGTAGATTTTGACATTTAGCATTCATATTCATATACAACCTGTGGAGTTGGTGGCAGAGTGTGGCATTTTACTAGAGGGAAAATGACAGCTTGCTTGTTGTTCATACACTGTACCTGCTTGACTTACAGTTTTTTTTAAAGTCCTTATTTTGTATCATATCAAATTGTGAGTGAAATCTTGGAAACGAACAAGGACGCTACATAATCATAAAGGGAACAATCCAACAAGATATAACAATTGTAAATAATTTTGTACTCAACAAAGAAGTTCGGTACATACATAAAGCACCTATTAACAAACATAAAGGAACTAATCAATAGTAATATATTAATATTAATAGTAATATAATAATAGCAGGGGACTTTAACACTCCATTTACATCAATGTATAGGTCATCCAAACAGAAAATCAACAGCAAAGCAGTGGCTTTGAATGACACAGTGGACCAGATGGATCTAAAAGATATATTCAGAACATTCCATCCCAAATTGTAGAAAACACATTCTTTTCAAGTGCACATGGAATATTCTCCAGAATAGATCACATGTTGGGCCATAAAAGATGTCTCAACAAATTAAAAAAGACTAAAGTCATAACATGCACTATTTCTGAGCACAGCACTATGAAACTAGAAATCAACCACAAGAAAAAAATCTGGAAAGAGCACAAATACATGGGAATTAAATAACGTGCTACTAAACAATGAATGGGTAAACCAAGAAATCAAAGAGAAAATCAAAGTATACAGGGATCCAGATGAAAATAAAAACACAATGGTTCAAAATCTTTGGGAGGCAGCAAAGGCTGTTCTAAGATGAAAGTTTCTAGTAATACAGGTCTATCTCAAGAAGCAAGAAAAATTTCAGACAAACAAGCTAACCTTATGCCTAAAGGAGCTAGAAAAGAACAAACAAAATCTAAAAGCAGCAGAGCAAAGTAAATGAAATAGAAACTAAAAAATAGAATAGATCAATGAAACCAGGTGGTGGTTCTTTGCAATATCAACAAAATTTATAAACCTTTAGCCAAACTCATCAAAAAGACAGAGCGGGGAGGGGGGGGGACTGAAATAAATAAAATCAGAAATACAGGAGGAGAAATCACAACTGACATCACATAAATGCAAAGGATTATAAGAGAATATTATGAAAAACTATATGCCAACAAATTGGACATCATAGAAAAAATGGATATATTCCTAGAAACATATAATCTCTGATAACTGAATCAGAATGGAATAGGAAATTTGAACAGACCGATCACCTATAACAAAATTGAATCACTAACCAAAAATCTCCCAACAAACAAAATTCTAGGATTAGATGGCTTCACAGGTGAATTCTACCAACCATTTAAAAGAGTTAATACCTATTCTTCTCAACTATTCCAAAAAATAGATGAGGAAGAAAAGCTTCTAAACTCATTCTATAAGGCCAGTATTACCCCAATACCAAAACCAGATAAAGACTCTACAAAAAAGAGAGAACTACAGGCCCATATCTCTGATGAAAATACATGCAAAAATCCTCAACAAAATATAGCAAACCAAATTCAACAATATATTTAAAAAATCATTCACCATGATTAAGTGGGATTCATCCCCAAGATGCAAGAGTGGCTTAGTATTCACAAATCAACCAGAGTAATATATCACATTAACAAGAGAAAGGAAAAAAACCATATGATCATTTCAATAGATGCAGAAAAAAGCATTTGACAAAGTACAACATCCATTCATGATAAAATTTCTCAATGAAGTAGATTTAGAGGAAACATACCTCAACATATTAAAGTCCATCTATGAAAAACCTACAAATAACATTATACTCAGTGGTGAAAACTGACAGCTTTTCCCCTAAGGTCAGGAACAAGACAAGGATGTCCACTCTCACCACTTTTATACAATATAGTACTCAAAGTCCTAGCCACAGCAATCAGACAACAAAGAGAAATAAAGGCATCCAAACTGGTAAGGAAGAAGTAAAACTTTCACTGTTTGCAGATGACATGATACTACATGTCAAAAACCCTAAAGACTCCACCGAAAAACTATGAAAACTGATAAATGAATTTAGCAAGGCCACAGGATACATAATCAACTTATAGAAATCCATTGTGTTTCTATACACTAATAATGAAGCGCAGAAAGAGAAATAAAGAAAACAATCCCATTTACAATTGCACCAAAAATAATAAAATGCCTAGAAATAAACTTAACCAAGGAAGGAAAAGACCTGTACTATGAAAACTATAAGACATTAATGAAAGAACTTGAAGATGACACAAATGGAAAGATATTCCATGTTCATGGATTGGGAGAACAAGTATTGTTAAAATGTCCATTCTACCCAAAGCAATCTACAGATTTAAGGCAATCCCTATCAAAATACCAATAGCATTTTTTCACAGGATAGAACAAATAATCTTAAAATTTGCATGGACTCACAAAAGACCTCAAATACCCAAAGCAATTTTTAAAAAGAAGAACAAAATTGGAGATATCATAATTTCAGATTTCAAGGTATACTATAAAGCTGCAGTAATCAGAAAAGTATGGTACTGGCACAAAAATAGACACATAGGTCAATGGAAAAGAATAGAAAACTCAGAAATAAACCCACAATTATGTGATCAATTAATCTTTGACAAAGGAAGCAAGAATATGCAATGGGAGAAGGACAGTCTCTTCAACAAATGGTGTTGGGAAAACTGGACAGCTACATGTAGAAGAATGAAACTGAACCACTTTCTTACACCATATATAAAAATCAATTCAAAATGGATTAAGGGCCTAAATGTGAGACTGAAAGCATAAAAAAAATCCTAGAAAAAAGCACAGCCAGTAATTTCTCTGACATTAGTTGTAGCAAGCCTCTCTAGATACGCCTCCTGTGGCAAGGGAAACAAAAGCAAAAATAAATTACTGGAACCACATCAAAATAAAAAGCCTCTGTAGGCAAAGGAAGCCATCAACAAAACTAAAAGCAAACCTACTGAATGGGAGAAGATATTTGCAAACCTTTATCAGACACATCTGATAAAAGTTTAGTATTCAAAATATATAAAGAACTTCTATAACTCAACACACACACACACACACACACACACACACACACACACACACATATAATTACATTTAAAAATGGGCAGGGGCGCCTGGGTGGCGCAGTCGGTTAAGCGTCCGACTTCAGCCAGGTCACGATCTTGCGGTCCGTGAGTTCGAGCCCCGCGTCGGGCTCTGGGCTGATGGCTCAGAGCCTGGAGCCTGTTTCCGATTCTGTGTCTCCCTCTCTCTCTGCCCCTCCCCTGTTCATGCTCTGTCTCTCTCTGTCCCAAAAATAAATAAACGTTGAAAAAAAAATTTTTTTTAAAAATGAAAAATAAAATAAAATAAAATAAAAATGGGCAGAGGATCTAAATAGAAATTTTTTTTCTTTTTTTTTTCTTTTTTTTTAATATATGAAATTTATTGTCAAATTGGTTTCCATACAACACCCAGTGCTCATCCCAAAAGGTGCCCTCCTCAATACCCATCACCCACCCTCCCCTCCCTCCCAGCCCCCATCAACCCTCAATTTGTTCTCAGTTTTTAACAGTCTCTTATGTTTTGGCTCTCTCCCACTCTAACCTCTTTTTTTTTTTTTTCCTTCCCTTCCCCATGGGTTTCTGTTAAGTTTCTTAGGATCCACATAAGAGTGAAACCATATGGTATCTGTCTTTCTCTATATGGCTTATTTCACTTAGCATCACACTCTCCAGTTCCATCCACGTTGCTACAAAAGGCCATATTTCGTTCTTTCTCATTGCCATGTAGTACTCCATTGTGTATATAAACCACAATTTCTTTATCCATTCATCAGTTGATGGACATTTAAGCTCTTTCCATAATTTGGCTATTGTTGAGAGTGCTGCTATAAACATTGGGGTACAAGTGCCCCTATGCATCAGTACTCCTGTATCCCTTGGATAAATTCCTAGCAGTGCTATTGCTGGGTCATAGGGTAGGTCTATTTTTAATTTTCTGAGGAACCTCCACACTGCTTTCCAGAGTGGCTGCACCAGTTTGCATTCCCACCAACAGTGCAAGAGGGTTCCCGTTTCTCCACATCCTCTCCAGCATCTATAGTCTCCTGATTTGTTCATTTTGGCCACTCTGACTGGCATGAGGTGATATCTGAGTGTGGTTTTGATTTGTATTTCCCTGATAAGGAGTGACGTTGAACATCTTTTTATGTGCCTGTTGGCCATCCGGATGTCTTCTTTAGAGAAGTGTCTTTTCATGTTTTCTGCCCTAAATAGAAATTTTTTGAAAGAAGATATACAGTTGACAAATGAAAAGATACTCAACATCACTCATCATCAGGGAAATGCAAATCAAAACCACAATGAGATATCACCTCACACCTGTCAGAATGGCTAAAATCAAAATCACAAGAAACAACATGTATTAGCAAGGATATGGAGAAAAAGGAACCCTTGTGCACTATTAATGGGAATACAAAGTGGTGCATCCACTGTGGAAAACAATATGGAGGGTTCTGAAAATTAAAAATAGAATTACCATATGACCCAGTAATTCCATTACTGAGTATTTACCCAAAGAATACGAAAATACTCATTCAAAGGGATACATACACCCCAATGTTTATAGGAGCATTATTCATAACAGCCAAATTATGGAAGCAACCCAAGTATTCTTTGATAGATGAATGGATAAATAAAATGTGGTACACACACACACACACACACACACACACACACTGGAATGTTAGTCATAAAAAATAAGAATGAAATATTGCCATTTGCAACAAGGGTAAAGAAAGAAGGTATGAACCTAGGTGAAATTAGAGAAGGAAAAATACCATATGATTTCCCTCACACATGAAATTTAATAAACATAACAAACGAACAAAGGAAACAGAGAGAGTGAAATAGACAAACCAAAAAACAGACTCTTAACTATAGAGAACAAACATATGGTTACCAGTGTTGATGGGGGAGGAGATGGGTTAAATAGATGATGGAGAATAAGAGGACACTTATGTCAGGGCAACTGAGTGGTGCAGATGGTTAAGTGTCCGACTTTGGCTCAGGTCATGATCTCGCAGTCTGTAAGTTCAAGCCCCATGATGGGCTCTGTGCTGACAGCTCAGAGCCTGGAACCTGCTTCCTGCTTGCTTCTTCAGATTCTGTGTCTCCCTCTCTCTGCCCCTCCCCCACTCGTACTCTGTCTCTCAGAAATGAATAAACATTAAAAAAATTAATAAAAAAAAGAGTACACTAGGTAATGAGTCTTGGATAATGTATAAAATTGTCAAATCACTGTATTGCACACCTGAAACTAATACTGTATGTTAACTATACTTGAATTAATTTTTTTACAAAAGAAAAAGAAATCTCTTGATTTCCAAGTCTGTTTCCTTACCTGTAAATTAGAAGAGTGATTTAGACAACTGCTAAAGTACCTTTCAGTCCTAAAATTCATATTGCTACCCCTTCCCACTTCCTTTCCTCCTCTGATACTTCCTATCTCAGTAAAGTTTGGCACTACTATCCACTAACACTAAACTTACATGTCAGCTTTGACCCCCTGTCCCCCTAACTTTCCTCTTTAAACCATTCATCAAGAGCAGATTGTCCCCACCTCTATGACATCTCTGGGATCCATCCACTTTATTTCCACCACGGCATTTGGCCTTCTGAATGAGCTCTTCTTATTTAGGGAAGTGATTTTACAAGCCAAGAAGTTTTAGAACTATATTTTTAGAGATGACAGAATAAATCAAACTCATGTATTTATAAAGTAAAAGAATCTGGCCTCTCATGGAAACAAGACTTCAACTTAAAGTATATAACTAATTTAAGTCTGTGATTCTAAGCTGAATATTTATTTAATTTTAATTTTAAGCATTTTAGAGTATGTAAGAAAATTCAATATGAAGAAATTTATAATTTTATGTATTTGATTTACAAGATGTTCTTAAATAGTCAGGAAGACTTGTTACAGTTGTGATTTTGCCTTGCCAAGCATTTTAAATACCTAGGGAAAAAATGGACTATATTTCAATTTCCAACCAAGTTAGTAAATAAGCCTGTTTAAGGTAAGTTATGTTTGCTGGACTGAGTTAAGCATTAATTAAACATCACTTGAAAGAAATTATTAATATTTACATAAATATTAGAATAATGTTTATAGACAAACTTGGTAAAAACAAAAACTTGAAAACAATATTAATTTTAAACCTAAGCAACCACTAATTGTCCTTTCTATACTCAAAAATTCCCCTCCAGACATTAACTTTACTGACTATGGTAAAAAGCAGCTCCCTTTTATCATGGAGCTGCTAATGTGATATCAGGATTTAGTCAGGAACACTTTAATATGTGTCTTGTCTCTTAATTAAATACAATGAGTGCAGAGTCAAACCAGTTCTAGAGCATACAGCAATTTAAATACTTTGATTCCAGTATAACTTTTTGTGATTAGTGTAGAGAAAAACCACATGTGATCTCTTAGGATCCTATTGAAATGCTGCACTACTCCAAATGTACTTCAGAAACAGAGAAAATGTCTTGGCAACTTGATTTTCTCCAAATCATGACCCAGGCTTTACTAAAAGTCTGTCATTGGTTCTATATAACTAGAGCAGCACCTTGGCTCCTTCTTTATCTGGCTGGGATTTGTTATTAGTTGGGTGATATTCTTTAAAACACAGCTGATAAGGATTGATAAAATCTGTAAATGCAAACTAAGTTAACCAGAAGAAGGAAGTTCACCAAGTCTCTGGCATAATAAAAAAGCTTCTCTGTATTCACTACTAATATCTCCATCCATGCCATCAACGTTTACTGTCCTTCCAATTAGTATGTTTTATTATTTTAACCTCAAAGGAGCAGTGAGAACTGAATGAAGGACTCTTCTACTTTATAAATCATCTCTTCCTTTGCCTTAAGACATTTTGGAAGACATCCAGCTTGCTGCATGCTAACTCATAGCTGTGCACAACCTTACGGAGTGGGGAAAGTTTGTGGGGAGAATTCCAGAGCCATGTCTTCACAGCGTCCTCTATGTGCTGAACTGAATGTGAATAAATCAAACATGAGTCTACGTATATAGAAATCCACAAGGTGAATCATCTCTGCTACCTCCCCCCCCCCCACCCCACAACCTTCCTAACAGCTGATTGTATGTATGTGAGATGCTTTTCCTTTATAGAAGGTAGAAAGTGAAGACTTACAGGTTATCTTCCTGTGGTTTCTCAACAGGAGCACTGCTAGCATTCTTATAGCTGGAGTGAGTATTTTGTTGTACATTAGGAGATGCTTCTCATCTCTAGCCCCAAGCCACTAAATACCACTAATAATTGGAAATTTGTGGGAGCATATTTGTCACCAACATCCAACCTATAAGGCACTTCTACCTCCTCCCCAAGAACCACTGACCTCAGTAGAACAGAGAAGACTTTCCAGCACTATTTTCAACCCCTTGAATTCTGCAGGAAGGGGAGGACAGGGAGGGGGGAAGGTTTTTTCCATGTCTCTGCTTTAACAGAATAAGTGGTCTTGGAAAGAAATGAAGCCTGGAAGCCAAACTTTGCAGACATTCCTACCCTACCTTTCTGCCATTAGGCACAGAGCCCCAAGAGCAGGGAGTTTATGTTGTGATATGAGCTTGAGCAGAAAAGGAGATGGTAGGGATGCCTGGGTGGCTCAATGGGCTGAGCTGCCGACTCTTGATTTCAACTCAGGTCATGATCCCAGGGTCGTGGGATTGAGCCCCAAGTCAGGCTCTGCACTGAGCATGGAGCCTGCTTAAGATTCTCTCTCTCAAAAAAAAAAAAAAGAAAAGAAAAGAAAAGAAAGATTATTTTTCTCTCTCTCCCTCTGCCCTTCTTGTCTGCTCATACTTTCTTTCTCTAAAATAAAGCAAAAACCAAAATAAATTTGAAGAGAAGACGGTAGAACATTTGAGTTGGAAGGTATCTTAATAATCATCTAGTCAAACACCCTCACTTTAGAGATGAAGAAAGTCGATTATGAATCATGATCTATAAAACATACTCTAAATGTTAGCTATTACTATGATAACTAGTAATTTTTATCTTTATTACTACAATATCTGTCTTAAAATTACTTAGCCTCATGAAAGTCCATTTTAGTTCAAGGGTTCACCAGAAATTGTGTCTGATCAAGCATTTGGGTGAAAGTACTTTATTCTAGCAGTGACCCAGGCAGTGTGGTGAGACTGGGCAAGTGATACAGTATGGAGGCTGTGCTGAGCCACCAGATCCACCTTCAGAACTGAAGCATTTATTCCCTTCAGCTGTTGGGTATGCAGCAGGCAGTGTCTGTGAACTGCTTTTAACCACAGTCATGCTCCCTTCCTGGGAGCAGCCTGTATCCAAGGACTGGTTGATGCAAGAGAGTCTATATACCACCCCTATCTCCCTAACTCCCAACAAATCTGAATGGTCATCCCAGCTTCAGAACTTCCTATGGGGTCATGGACACCTTTGCTGCAACTGCCTCCCATTCAACTTCTCCCTCTGATAATCCTACTCACTTCTCTTCCCCTGTAGGTTTAAATCCCAAAATACTCCCAAGTAAATGTTCTGCTTTCTAATCTCCTTATCAGTATACTTAGCCAGAGAGCCTGATCTGCAAAGGTAGGTGCCAGAAGTTGTTAGAAGTGGAGTCTAAAAAAGAGATTCTAGAGCTGAATCATGTCCAGCCATCTGTCAATGAAAATCATATTACTGGTCACACAGGGAACCCACCAGCCCCTGAACAAGGTAGTAATGGAACTGTGAATACTTCTCGTCACCAACAGCTGGCAAAATGGTTAAAGAATATGAACTAGGAAGTGCAATATATCAGGCACTTAAGAAATAAGAGGGGATTCATAGTTCTAAGACAAATGGAATTGGATGGCTATTGCTGGAAGCATTAGATGATTTGGAAAAAGTTGACAGAAGGCACAAAATGATTACCAGCAATTAAAGTTTAGATAAGAAAACCAGAAGGCCTCTTTGGAGCACATTAAGAGATTCTCCTGCCCTGCTGGCAAACAGTAGGGAAATCTGAGGACCCAGTCCAGGACTTAATCATAATAGCAGAATTCCAGAGAAAGTTGAACTCTCAATCTAGCAACATGAAGCCTGCAATAATGGGATCCTAAAAATTGAGATGGGAACTTTAGGGTTGATGTGCTTGAAACATTAAATCCTCAGAATATACTGGGGTCTTGAACCTGCAGAGATGGACAGCACTGTTGGAATCATCATATTCTCCTGGCTTTGCAAGATAATGTGTGCCTCCTTTGGTCTCTGCCCCACCACTTCTTCTTGGACCAGATCAGTAGATAGAATAGATCACAACACAAATGTAAGGTTTGCTAAGGGAGAAAAGGAACTATACCCTGGAGGACCTGCAGGACCTAGTTAACATGTGCCATTAAGACCTGAGAGAGCATATATGAAAGTAAATGCTGAAAGTGTCAGATCAAGGGCTGGTTGGACATAAAGTGAAATACGGCAGAGTTTATCTATATGGAAACGCTTTCTTGAGATAAAGGATTTAACACCATGGCAAAGACCCCAAGGCAGGCACATTTCTGGATGGTTTTGAGTCTGGGTTGTCACTTTCTCTAGCTCCTAAATGAAGTAGAACTGCTAAATAAGCTGTGGCAGACAATGCAAGAAGGGATCAAATGTTTTGGAAAGGTGGCCATGCTAGACTGGATACACTGTAATACAGGAAACCCTGCCTCACAGTTATGTGTGGTGGGAGGGCTGGAGGGTGTTCAGTTTACTAAAACAGTAAGGGATGCAGCTGAGAAGGCCTCTAGCATCCCTGAGATTCTCTGCACTGTAGGCCAGGCACTTGTAACAGAGGCTGTGACAGAACTGGGCTCCCTGACAAAAAATGATAGCTTCCCATCCCTGACAAGGATGATAGCTTTCAGAAATAATAGAAGTGAGGTGGTAGCACTTAACCACCAGAAACAAGGAGGGCAAAGTTATAACATGCAGTAAGGACATTGTTGTGCCCTCAGGGCTGAATTATAGGACCTAAGGAGATAGTTCATAGAACATGTCATTCATATGGGCACGATAGATGGGCTGCCAACAAAAGTATTGTTCAATCTATATTACAAAAAAAAAAAAAAATCAAGAAGGACAGACAGGGGGCTCAGGTCAGATGTCACAATAAAGAGTTATAATCTCTTGCCCAGTTTTTGGCTCTGAGCCCATTTTTGGCCCCATGAATTGCTGGCCAAAGAAGGTCAGTTCCCCAGGGAAAAAGACGCAGCAACATCATAAGATGTGCACATGGAAATGATTTTCCCAAGATGACTCCAAACAGACCATTTACTAAGAAAACTGTATACAGGAGGAAGAATAACACCCACATATTTGGGAAACTCTTAGATACCGGGAGTGGCATTGATACCCAGGCATGTGAAACACCATCACGGCCCAGATCCAGTCAGTGAGTTCACTGAGTTTACAGACCTACCCAGTAGTTATTTTCCCAGTTACTAAATATATAATTGAAACAGACATACTTGGAGGTTGGCAAAATCCCCACATTGGTTCCTTGGCCTGTGGTATAAGGGCTATTATAGCATGAAAGATCAAGTGGAAACTCCCCTACTATCCTCACCTAATACAATCCAGCAATACAATAAATCAAAAAGTACAGCATCATGAGGAAAATATTAAAGATTAGTACCATTCTTTTTTTTTAACTTAACGTCTATTTTTTGAGAGACAGCACAAGCAGGAGAGGGGCAGAGAGAGAGAGAGACAGAATTGGAAGCAAGATTGGTACCACTTTTAAAGACCTAAAGGATGCAGGAGTTATAGCCCCTCATATCTTCATTTCCTTTACCAATCTGGCCTATACAGAAGCCAGATGGGTCCTTAAAATAGCTTCTGCAAGTTTGCTCAAATATTTACACTAATTGTACACTGGGCCAGGTGTGGTATCTCTGACAGCAGATTAACAAGGCCTCAGCCACATGGTATACAGTCATTAATCTGATGAATTGTTTCTTTTCCATTCCCAACAGAAAGGAGATTCAGAAACAGCATTCACTTGGAACAGACTACCATATACTATAATACTATATTTATAAATTAGCTTCAGTACTAGGTTTACTTTCCCATCCTCTGTCATAATATAATCTAACATTCCCCTAGAATTTTGCCCTGGCCCACTATATTAATGACGTCATGCTAATCTGACTAAATGAGTGGCAAGTGGCAAGTATGTTAAAAACCTTACTAAGACACATGTGCTCCAGAAAGGGCAAGACAAAACATGGAGATTTAGGAGTCAACCTTACCAATGAAATGTTTAGTAATCCTGTGGTCTGGGACATGCCAGCACTTCTCCAAAGTAAAGGATAAATGATTGCATCATGTACTTCCCACCATGAAGAAGGAAGAGCAATGCTTCTAAGTGGGCTTCTAAGGTCTCTGGAGGGAGAATATTCCATATCTGAGAACATCACTCCAGCCAATATATTAGTTGAATGGATGGATGTCAGCTGAGCATGAATACATTCAACAACTGCAATACATGTGACCCATATGACCCAGCAGACTTTATGGTGTTAGTGGTATCTGTAGTGGAAAAAAATACCTTATGGAGTTTATGGCAAGCCTTCACAGGTGATCATAATGTAGACCTTTAGGCAAGTTCAGGAGCAAGGCCATGCCATCTGCAGTAGAAAATTATATACTTTTGAAAAAAAAAAATTCCTGAAATGCATTGGAACCCTGTTAGCAATGGAGCAAAACAAGTAACCATGCGGCCAGAGCTACCATCATTAGTTAGGTTCTGTCAGACACATACCTTGTAAGGTCAAGGAAGACCAGAAGCAATCCATTATAAGATGGGAGTGGCACATCCAAGACCAGGCATGAGCAGAGCTTGGAGGGGAGAAGCTACATAATCAGGTGTCCATAATCTTGTTATCCACTGATATTGCACCAGTACCTCTCCCTCAACTCACACCTATGGCCATGTCTGGGTGTTTACGTATGGGTTGAGGGAGATTCCTCATAAACAACTTATGGAGGAAGATAAAAACTGAAGTTGCTTCATACATATGTCAACTAAATATGCTGAAAATTGACAGGGGCTGCACTATAGCTCCGTCCATGGGTGGCCTTGAAAGACAGGAATAAAGGGAAAGCCTCCCAATGTCCCAGTGAACAGAGTTTTGAATGGTGTCCTTGATCATTCACTTCATGTGGAAGGAAAAGTAGCCCAAAGTTAGAATATATGTGGACTGAATATGTCCACCCACAATTAATATGGTGAGGCCCTAGTCTCCAATGTGATGGTATTTGGAGATGGGCCTTTGGGAAGTAATAAACACTAGATTTGGCCATTGTCACATTAACCCTGACAGTTGTTTTGTGGGGTTTTTTTTTTTTTTGTTTTGTTGTTCGTTTGCTCAAGAAACCCTAGGTCCCCCACCCTCAACCCCATCAAAAACAGAATCCCAAGCCCCCGCAGCACCATCTCTCTCTCTCTCTCTCTCTCTCTCTCTACCTTCAACCTCACTGTGTGGCTCCAGGTGTGCTGTGTAGTTTCCAGGTCCAGTAATAAACCTGTATTTTTTCAATTTCCTAAAGGTTATTGCTGAAGGGTGTCTTGCAATCCTAATAGGAACTACAAGAGCTGGAACAACCACAACATTGGTTACCAATAGGGTTATCAATAGGCTGAGACTGGCACACAATGGTCATGAGGGTGGGGCCCTCTTGATGGGATGAATGCCCTTATAAAAGGAGGAAGAGACACAAGATCCCTCTCTCCCTCCTTCCCCCCACCATCCCCCTCCACATGCACACATCAAGAAAGGCCATGTTACAAGACAACAGACATCTGTCAACCAGGCAGAGGGCCTTCACCCGACAGCAAATCTGCTGGCATCTTGATCTTGGATTTCCTAGCCTCTAGAACTGTGAGAAATAAATGTTTATTGTTTAAGCCACCCAATCTATTGTATTTTGTCATAGCAGCCTGAACTATGACATGGACTCATGATGACTGGTTTAACAGTTTGTCAGAGGTCGGGAAGGAGAAAAGTAGAAGACAGGATACATGAAGGTCTGGGTTTGGAGCATGTAGATCTATGGGAGTGAGCACAGACAGTGAAGAACTCTGCATCACATACATGTTAATACCCATCAAAGCACATCCACTACAGGAGAGGCAATAAACAACCAAGTACATAGAATGATTTAGTCAGATGACATCATCCATCTTCTGTCATTGGCCACTTGAGTGCTGGCACAGTGAGTACATGAAGGAACTGGCATAATCTCCATGGGATCAATGGCATGGCCTCCCATTCAACAATGCTGATCTAGATATTGCTGCTACCAAATGACTATCCCAACAGCAACAAAAACCAATCTTGAACTCCTGATTCAACACCATCCCTTGAGAAGCTGCATGGTGCCAAAGTAACTACATTTGACCCTCTCTATCCTAGAAGAGGCAGAAATTCATTTTGACTGGAATCAACACTTATTTTGGTGAGGCTTCTCCTTCACTGCCCATAGGGACTTAACCAGCACCACTAACAAGGAATTATAGAATATGTGATCCACATAACATTGCATCAGAATAAGGAGCGTCCTTTATAAAAAACAAGATGTGGCATTGAATGCATGACCACTGGATCTGTTAGTACCATCCCATATCATGCCACATAGATGCTGCTAGTCTAATACAGTGATAGAAGGCCTTTGAGGGCACATCTGAGATGCTGCTCAGAGACAACAGACTCTGAGAATGAGGCACACTCAAGGATTCGGTACACAGCCTAAGTATATTACCACTATATGGTGCTGTGTCTCCAGCATAAAGAGTATATCTGGTTCTAGAAACTAAAGGGTAGGAGTAGGCAGGGTGCTACTTATCATTATTCCCTGTGACCCTCTTAGGGATGTTTTGCTTCCCATCCTTGCATCTCTATGCCCTGTGTGTTTAGATATAATGGTTCCCGAAAAGAAAAATGTTTCTACTTGGGGATAAAGCAGGAATGGAATTAGATTTCAGCTATGGCAACTTCTGGGATCTTTAAAATACTCATTTCAAAGGACAAGCAAGCAAGAAGAGTCACTATGTTGGGGAGGTAGGGGTGAAGGGAGTCAGAGAAGTCAGGGTTCCTTTACACATGCAAAGAGGCATATTAGAAATATTTTTGACACCCAATCAATTCACTTAGGCATTTCTTGGTATTCCTTTGCCCAATTTTGCCTATAAATGAACAACTGCGATAGCTATAGCTTGAGAACAGAATGGTGAACAGGCTAAGAGCCCTCAAGAATGAGAAAAACCACAATGGAGAGTAGAGGAAAGAGAAAATGGGCATCATTCATGGCCTTGATATTAACACTATAGGGGCTGTGGTTCATCCCTCTAACTTTCCTCTTATAAATTTACCCTAGGAAAAGAGGCCCATCAGAATCCTGGAAAAGCTGCTCTACAACTTAGATAAAGTGAATCTGAGTGGAGCAAGGGCAGAGCAAACCATTAACTTATAACGGACAGTCCCCAGGATAGGTGTAGTGAATGCTTTGATGCACTGCTCAGATCCCTCTCCATGGCTAAATGAGGTGCTAGGAGTGCTGCTGAACACTGCACCTTCCCCCTCCACCCCCAGATCTGCTTTGCCCTTAGTCATCTCCAAATATTGCCTTCAGTGTAAGAAGAGATCTACCTCACAAAACTACTCCTCTTTCCCAAGGACAGACTGAATTTGATAATAACTTGTCAGTGCAGGGATATTATGGCCTAGCCCCTTGTCCCAGCTCAGATAACTATGATGAGCCATCCCAGCTTCAGATCCCCTTGTGGAGTCAGTTGATGCTTTTTATATAATTACATTACTGTTCAATTTCTCTCTTGGTCCAACCTTCCCTCCTTCCTTCCCTTCTCTTTACACTGATTAATCCTGAGAGCACTTTCTAGTAAATCTTCTTGACACTAATCTTCTCAGAGTCAGTTTCCTGGGGATCCCAACCTGCAAAGAACAGGCAAGGAAGTTGTACTGACAAGCACATTACTACTGCGGACGACTAGGGCTCCGTCTCCTGAGGGTCCCTCTCAGAGACTATATTGAACATGCCTCAGAATTCTTTCATTGAGAAAATGGTCAGAGTATTAATCCACCAACTCTTACCCTTCACTGGGGTTATTCTGGGGGGTTTAACACTCCCACACTTTCTTCCTTCTCTGTATATAGGCTGAGGAAGCTCCTGCAGCTAGAGAACACCATCAGGTAAAACATCTCAGAAGCCATTAGCCTAAAAGTGGACTGCCAGTAGTGTAGAGGTTACAAGAAGAACATTGCCATCGTTGGTAACAGAGATCATACGGAGCCATATGGGTTATTTCTATTGATGGGGAGAAAGGCTAAATTATGTTTGTGAATAATAATAGAAATGGACCCAAGAAGATTGTTGGAATAAAGCAGCACAGTTTGAGGCCATGACATAATGATTCCTTGTGATAATATATTCTTGGTATGGAGTATATGAGATAGCACTGGGAGATAGTATGGATGGGTGTGATAGGGTTCCTGTGGGGAAAGGCCCATCAGGACCATATTTTACAAACCCACAAGCATTTCACTGGTTCCTGGGTTGAAGGGCAGACATAGCTCTTGAGGAAAGGAACTGTCTTACTCATGTTTGATCTGGAAGAATGTCATAGGTTTGGGGGCCACTTTGCTTCCCCAGAAAAACTGGGCCTCAAATATCAGCTCTGCCACTCAACAGCTCTATGACCTTAGCTACATTACTGAAACTCTGTAAATCACCATTTCATCACTTATAAAATGGGGTGATAGTACCTATTTCATGGGGTTGTCAAGAGGAGTCAAGGAATGTGAAACATGTGGCACAATTAAATTTCCATTGCCCTTTCTTCAAAAAAATATTTTTAGGGTAAATAAATGAATCTAAATTTACCTGAAAAATCCAGTAACATTACATAAATCCAAAAGTTGTCATGGAGGTGTTAATGAAGGATTATATATTGTCACAAAGGATTGCTATTGTCATAAAGGACATGACAATCCTTCAGCTCTCATGAAGGATTTGGCTATACTGTGAGAGGCCAAATTAATGTTATGAGTTCTGATTTCAGTGAAATCATCAGAGAAGGTTTCTAAAAGGCTCCCACATGGGTAATATTTAAATTTAGTTTCAAACTACAATATGTCTAAGTGGAAACAAAGTGACAGCCACCGTGGTGATTGATTGGAATCACTGGGATCTCTTGGAGTTTGCTTATTATTAGCATCTTTAAAATGCCTGTTGAACAAGGCCATGCTACTCTATTTGATATTTTTTATGACAAGTTTGGTATTTAAGAGCACGCTCCATTTCTGCAGAGTTTTTTTTTTTAAAACAATTTTTATATCCTGAGTGGGAGAGTAAAAAACACTTAGTACTTAATCCCACTAATTCCGCCTCTTCTGAGCATAATCCATCTTCCCAATCGTTCCCCATTCATTTTACCCACTCCCTGAAATGTGTTAGAAAGAATAAAATAACTTAAGGCTACTGGGAAAGAATGTCAGGATCAGTTTTTGGAATTTTCATTCATCTTACTGAAACTTCAAATCCTTGCAGTTGTCAACTATACCCCAAACCCCTGAATCTGTCTGTCATCATCTGTTGTTGTTGTTTTTTTTTTTTAAGAGAAATTATGGAATAGCCTTATGCTTTATGGACTGAAAAAAGTCTCAACCAATGGAAGCCTTGAGAAAGTCAAACACACACCAAAAGAAACAGAAAGATTCAGTTCATGGAAGGCTGCCGAGGAAGCAGAGGAGGACAAGGCCAGTAAAGATTATTTATGTTGAGAAATACAGCGGTTTGGACTTTGTAATCTGCTAGTAGCCATTTCAAATTAATTCTTAGACAGCAGTGGCGCAAACCAGTAATAATGATAATAACAATAGCTAGTATTTTCTGAGTTAATATTCAGTAAAGTACTTTGCATTAATACTCAGTATTAATACTTTGTAGTATTAATACATTTGTATTAGTACTCAGTAAAGTACTTTGTATTAAGTGTATACTTACTGAGTTTTAAATACAGTATTAAGTGCCTACTGCATATTAAGTACTTTATAAATATTATCTTGATTAACCCTTACTCCTGCCCGGTGAAATGGTTTCTTTTATTATACCCATATTATGACAGATGAGAAAAGTGAGGCTTATAGAGGTTTATATCAATCTGAGTGCTGGCAGGAAAAAAGAAAATGACCTCCTTCAAGCATTTAAATAAAGTGTTTAATGAAGAATTCCTTTGGCCTACTTTATATAACTGCGGGGGAGTGAAAAGGAACAAGGGAACCAGCAGGAGCTGGAGTTGTGGAAGAGGTCCATTGCCAAAATCATGGCCCTGCCTCAAAGGAGTGGGGACCAATTCCCTGCCCTTAGATTTCCTGCCAGTTTCCCCCATTGGTTAAATCATTTACATACCACATGGAAATGTAGCCCAGTTGCCATATTCGATGGAGGTAAACAGGGCAAAGAAAGATGGAGAATGGATCTGGAATGGAAAAGGGAATGATCTCTGTTACATGGCTACATGGCTACATGGCTTGCTCATGGTCACCCAGTAAAAATGACTTGAAAGTTCATGCTATCTTGCTTATGATAGGCCCAATGGACCTGCTTCATTATTGTTCCCAACACAGGTCCTGGAAATGAAATAGAATATCTTACCCAACCATAGTGTACCTGTGGTAAATTCAACCTTCAACCTGCTGAGCCTGAAGAGAAAGTGGAGACCAGAAATGGGTAGAGCTAGCTGACTGCCAGAGCTCTCTTAGAATAATTGTGGTAAGCAGGCAGGGCTGGCCTTATTCAGGGATTATGATCTTGGGGGCTGAAGAAAAGTTCTACAAAAAGCCAAAATGATTACCTTCCTACTTTCTCTCAAGGCAGTGATGCCTCAGTTTCAAGAAAGAAAACAAAGTAATTGTATTAGTTTCATCATCATCCTCATTTAAACTTCGTTCCCCCCTTGCATCCAGAGATCCAAGGTAAGGGGCAAATATGATAGCAGATCCTTTGTACTTGGAAAGTATATTTTGATGATAATAATAATAACATTACATTTCAACTAAGCAAAGACTCGTGTAGTCTTTTTAGCTTATTAATTTATATTTAAATGAGCTAACTCAAGGAACTTTTAAAGCAGTCCTGTGAAGTGGGCAAGACAAATATTGGGACCCCATCTATGGATGGCCTTTAAATGACAGAGATAGAATGAGACCTAGAAAATTACTTTACAAAAAAAATTTCAGTATAGTTGACATAGATTGCTACATTAGTTTCAGATGTTCAACTTAGGGACTTGACAAGTTTATACACATTATGCTATGTTCACCCCAAGTATAGCTACCATCTGTCTTATTACATCACTATTATAATATTGACTGTATTCCTTATGCTCTGCTTTTTATTCCTGTGATTTACTCATTCCATAACTAGAGCTCTGTATCTCTCTTTCTCTTTCACTCATTTTATCCAACCCCTCCACCCATCTCCCCTCTGGCAACCATCAGTTTGTTCTCTGTATTTATAGTTCTGATTCTGCTTTTTGTTTGTTTATTCATTTTATTAGATTCCATTTATGAGTGAAATCATATGGTATTTGTCTTTCTCAGTCTGACTTATTTCACTTAGCCTAATACCTTCTATGTCCATCATGTTGTCTCAAATGGCATGATCTCATCCTTTTTCATGGTGATGTAATAATCCAGTGTGTGTGTGTGTGTGTGTGTGTGTGTGTGTGTGTGTACACGCACACATGCATTTTCTACATCTGTTTATCTATTGATGGACACTTAGTTTGCTTCCATGTCTTAGCTATTGTAAATAATGTTACTATAAACATACGGGTGCATTTTCAAGTTAGTGTTTTTGTTTTCCCTAGGTAAATACCCAATGGTGGAATTATTGGATCATATGTTATTTCTATTTTTAATTTTTTTGTAGGATATCCATACTTTTCTCACAGTGTCTATATCAATTTACATTCCCACCAACAATGCAAGAAGGTTCATTTTTCTCCACATCCTTATCAACACTTATTGTTCTTGTGTTTTTTATTTTGGCCATTCTGACAGGTATGAGGCTATATCTCATTGTGGTTTTGATTTGCATTTCCCTGATTATTAGTGATGTTGAGCATCTTTTCATGTGTTTGCAGACCATCTGTATGTCTTCTTTGGAAAGATGTCTATTCAAGTCCTCTGCCCATTTTTTAATCCCACTGTTTATAAAATTATTTTTGTTAAAATAAAACTGTCTCTGTCTCTTTGTGTGTGTCTCTCTCTGTGTCTCTCTGTGTGTCTCTGTGTGTGTCTCTCTCTGTCTCTCTATAGATAGATAGATATCCTCTTTATACATATAACCTCTTTATAAAATCTTTAGGGACTCAAACGGGTATGTCTGTGCATATGTTTTGTGTGTGTGTGTATGTTATGTGTGTGTGTGTATGTTGCATGTGTCTATGTGTGTGTTGTATGTATGTATGTTGTGATATGTATGTATGTGTATGTGTATAAAACCTAAGGATTAGACTCTATCCTCTCAAATGCATAAGATGAAGATACCTTCTATAATCATCAATGCCAGATTATAACTACACCTGTCAGGTAAGAATTTTTGTGCACCAACCCTGGAGGAGGAAAAGAAGGCATTGTAAGTAGAGCACAAGTTTCAGAAGAAAGATACTGCAAAAGCCACCCATGCCCTTTCCTCACTACAGACTTTCCACTTAAGACAGGCCTGAGCTAGGGAGAAGCTTTAATTTGGATTAGAGGGAAAAAAATTCTAATCCCATCTAATAGAAACATTTTAATCTCTCAAAAACTAAATTCTTTACCAGTTGATGAACATCTGGCAGCTGCGGCAACACTCTCCATAAAAAGAGGAAAACTGCCACTGGAAAAGGCAATGGCTGTATCCCTAAAATATACACGCCATCACCTCCATCATCACCATCATCATCTGTTGTCGTCGTCGTCATCATCATCATCATCATCAATACTTACTGAATGCTAGCTGTGTCCTAGGCAATGGGATGAAAACATTTAACTTTTATCATCCAGTCTTCACAGCAGTACTTGAGTAAGTACTATCACAAGTGCCATTTTACAGGGTTGGAAAACCAAGCCTCAGAAAGACTGAGTCAGTGGCATGAGATCACAAAAGTAGCAAATGGCAGAAAAGGATTTGAACCTCAGTGGTTGGTATCTAGACAAGTTCTGTAAGTGTGAGGGAGAAGTTCTGGTGAAAGAAGGCTTATAAATCACCCAGTCAAATGTCATTGGCTTTTTCATATTCACACGTGAGAGTGACAAGATTGGTTCATCTGTGCAAATGACTGTATCATGTCCTCATCAAGTATGGAGGCTCAGCATGGATTCAACTCCAGTCTCTTGAGCCAGGTAGCAAATTCCAGCCACACAAACAACAGATGGTGAACTCAACCTAAAACTGCCAACACTCCTGCAATTTGCCTGGAACCTTTCTTCTTCTACATCTAAGAGCACAGAAATCTTGCTGATCTTATTTACTGCTTGATAGAGGTAAAGGAGTATATCGACATCTGGAATCGAGCATGGCACATAATAGATGCTCAATAAATATTTGTTGCATAAACAAACATTCTTTCTCCAGAGTCAGAAGCCATATGGAAGTTATGGAGTTCCTTTTGGATGGAATAAACAAAGATACCCAGGGATGGATGGGAGCATGGGGAATGAGGCTTGAAAGCCATCCTAAAGCTCCATTTTCCAAGCCATATGCCCTGATGCAGGTCTCCATCTGTATGGAGAAGGGGTGCCATTTTCAAATTCCTAGGAACGTGCTATTTGGGCTAGAAGTGGCTCAGGCCGGGGAGAAGTTCTTGAGACATCTGTCCCTGAAATTGAGTACAGGTTAAGTGCACTTTTAATGCAGGCAGAAGCAAAGATGTCTATGTCTCTGCCCCTGGAAATGCTTGACTCACCAAAGTTTGAATACAACAAGACATATTGTACCAATTCTCACCTTGAGGGCGCTGACTGCCTCACAACTCCCAGGACTTCCCTACCTCCACATGGGGTGGTGGAAAGATCACAGACGCCCACACACAGCTTGAAGAACGTTCTTCCAAATGTATATTTTTTGAAGTACTTTTATTATCCTCAACATCTACTCCAACTGGGTAATTTATAGAAGGCTTCTCAGGCTTGGTTTAATAAAGAATCTTGATTGTTTCGGGGAAAAAAAACTAAATTCTTTATTAATCCCTGAGAATAAACAGAAAAACTATGGTATTTGCCCAAGATTTTGTCCAAGCCCTGAGGAGACAAATGTTAACAAAGAAGAAAGTTGCTTTCTTCTCACCCTTAAATGTCCTGACTCTCAGGTCAATAGTAAAACAGGGAGGCATGGTCTGGTGGCAGTGCCAGATGGACTGGGTTGAGGAATGAGAGAGATTGAAGAAATGGGGACAGCAAGAGTAGACACTTACTGGTTGTTTTTTTTTTTTTTTTTTTTTCCTTAAGAAATTTCCTTTCAAGAAGTTTGGTTGTGAAGATAAGAGAAAAGATTACAGGTCTGCTCAAGATGAATGTGAGTTCAATGGAGAAATTTCTTTAAAGAGACAAAAATGAAAACAAGTTTAAATACTATGGGGATGACCTAATGGAGAGGCAAAGATTGGAGACAGAAAAGAGACAAGACATGGAATAGAGTACCCAAAAAGAATGGATAAAGGAAGGCTCAGGCCCAGGGGGTGAAATTGGCCTTGAATGGGGATTGAGGTCAGTTTCTTCATCCAACAGAAAGAAAGGAGGAAAGAATGGGTAAAAACAGGAGGGGTTTTGTGGATCTGGGAATGGCAAAGTAAGATATTTTTTTCTAGAATAGTTGAAATTTTCCTTATGAAAATAGAAATAATATAATAGCAGAAAATACAAAATTGATCCATCTTCTCATTGATTTTGTCTTGCATACTAGTTGCCAATAGGTATTTGAGAATCCAATAAATGGATAAACTTTGACATTCTTTATGTTTTTATGGTGGTTAATAATGTTTTCAGTAACATTGCTGAAAAGGTTTTTAAAATTCCAAATGATCACTTCCAGCTAGTTTTATGGACCACCTATAATTAAATCATCCCACAGCTGCCAAAGTGGAGTTTTGGAAGTTCCCTACTCAAATGTAAACAGAACACTCTCTCCAATTCACTTTTCTCTTTCTTTTTCCTTTTTCTTTTTAAGTTCAGTCAGCAGGGCCCAAAACTTTCTTCAGTGTGAAAATTATAGAAAGCAGTGGCTATGTATAATCCCTGTGGATGGATATTATTTTGCAGTTATAGTCTCTGATCTTTACTGAGCCCATAACATGCTCACAGGGTTTTTTTCATTTTTTGAAGAAAAAAAATATTGATATAAAAGGTAGAGTTTAAAATAATAAATTCCATTGTACCCACCACCAGAATCAACAAATCTGAACATATTTACTTCAAATCTTATTTTTTCTTTTTATTAAAAGGACTAACATAACTGCTAAAGCTAAAGTTTCCTTGAGTGTGGAAAAGCCAATAGAGAGAAGAGATTGAAGATACAGCAGGTAAGGGTATAACCAGTTGACCAAGATCCCTATGAGGTAATTAATGGCTCCAAGCAAGTCTGAGAAAATGGTAACACAGCACAGCATCTAACAGTAGGGGGCCTCCTCTTGTCTTTCACAGTAGGGAAGGTGCAAAAAAGTGGCTGTCCATTCAGAGCTGGTAGCAAGAAATTGAAAAATTTTTTGTTTTACAGTTTCTATTTTTTCTGTGGAAGGGAGGCCTATTCATTTGTTGAGAGTGAAGGGGAAGTTGGTACACTCAGGAACTTGGGGAAAATAGAGATTTGAAACAACCCTTGGTGCAGGAGGCAAAAAGGACTTGATATGGCTCTAGCTCAGTAGGTTGCTTCCAGTAGGACTTTATAGTCAAGTCTTCTGAATCTCTTCTCCCTCGATTTCTTCTGTAAAATGGTAGAATTCAAATAAATGGTTTATAAGGTCTTTTCAGGTTGGGAATCATAAGGACTACCCTCAAGTTGCCCCAAACCATTGAAAAGGTTTCCAAAGACTTTTCCCAAAATTTTCAAATTAGGAGTATCCCAAGGCTCAGTCAACCTTTATAATGTGATTCTATTTCATGGGCAGAGAGGCTTAGCTGGTTGAAAAATGTCAGTGTGTATCTCCTCCTTTTGAGATAGCTCCTCTGTTTGAAAAATGATACTTTGCCAGCATTAACCTCATTGTTCATGGAAACAATTTTTTGAAAAGCAAGTGGTGACAATCAGTTCAAAGTTTTGAGTAATTCATGCCATGTCAAAAAGCCATAAAACCATCAAATATCACTGGTGAAAAGGATGTTAGCAGTCACTTCATTCAAACATTCACCCAGATTAGAGGGTCCTATAGAACACTGCATGAATTGCATTGGCTGATTTTCCATCCTTTGTGATTTTTGTGCACAGTATTATTTTCTTGAACTACCAAAATAGATATACTATGACAAGTATAAACTACCAGGGATATTGTGACAGCATGGACACTATCACTGTCATTGTCAGTGTGACAGCAGACAGACTTCTTATACTGTTTAGATGCAGCTCAGAACAGCACGAAGTTATAAACTTCCTTTAGCAGCAGAAATAGTAGAAAAAAATTGCTTTGCCTGTCCTTTTCCATCTGCCTTTTTGTTGGCTGAAGTTTGCCCTCTAGCATATCTCTTAAGAAAGGCCCTTGGAAACATCAATTCATGAGCTCTTACATATCCAAAATTCCATTTGCCTTTACCCTGGAATGGCAGTTTGACTGGCATCATGGCTACCTCAAATGACCAGTCATGAGTTTCCTATTCCCTCTTCACTTCATCCTATCTCACCTTGAAGGTGGCATAGCTAATTTTTCATAAGGGTAGTTAACATTATTATTTGAAGGACTAAGGGATTTTTAAATTATCATTCAGTGCAATTATACTCTACAGTTTTTGTGTTTATGCCGTTGGTGAAAAGGGGTGTCTATTTCCTGAGAACTGGTTATTAAAAACAAGAAAAAAATGCTCTTGTAAGCTTGTCTAGAAAAACACATTTCTAATTTGTTTGTTTATTGTCTGATAGATAAAATAAGCTACTCTATGAATCTTAAGATTTGACCACCACATATTTGGCTCATGTTCAGCAGTAATCATTAATATTTCACTCCTGTTTGCCAATGAGTATTAATTCTAGTTTCCCAATGAAGAACAGAAGAAACCCCAGAAGTCCTCTCTTTGTCATGAAGGAATTTGCATGATAATATAGTATTGTTCGGTATTATTGAGACAATGATAAACTAGCTCTCTAATCAAGACTTTTCCTTTAAGTATCAACATGAGCTATATGAGCAGCTAGCACTGTTTATTCAAGATAACATTAAATTTTTTTTCCATTGGAGCCCTTCCCCATATGGGGAAGAAAAATGAAAGTCAACATACCAGAGTGTGCTCAGGGATGTGTGACTTCAAACAAGTTGTTGCTTTTTGTCTTGGGCTCACCCTATCCTGAGAAATATTTTCTTCCCCTTATTTTTTTAAATTCTTTTTTTAAATTTTACTTATTTATTTTGAGAGAAAGAGTATGTGGGGGACGGGAAGGGGTAGAGAGACAGGGAGTGAGAGAGAATCCCAAGCAGGCTCTGCACTGTCAGTGTGGAGCCCAATGCAGGGCTCAAACTCATGAACCATGAGATCATGACCTGAGCCAAAGTCAGATGCTTAACCAACAGAGCCACCCAGGTGCTCTTTCTTCCCCTTATTAACTTTTCTCATTAAAAAATTGAAATATGTCTAGGGGCACCAGGGTAGCTCAGTCGGGTAAGTATCAGAGTCTTAATTTCCGAGCCCCGTGTTGGGCTCCACACTGAGCATGGAGGCTGCTTAAGATTTATCTCTCTCCCTCTGCCCCTCTTCCCCACTCACTCTCCCTCTTTCTCTTTCTTTCTTTCTGTCTCAAAAAAAAAAAAAAAAAGAAAAAAAAACTTAAGTATTGTAAAGAAAATATGATGGAATTATAGACTCTCAGAGTCAGAACAAATAGCAGAAGTCATCTAGCCAAATTATCCCACTTTCCAGATGAAGAAAGAGTAAGATCCAAGTTGGTTAACAGTCTTGCCACGGTCATACACTAGTAGATGTAAGAGTAAAGACAGGGCCAAAAGTGGTTTATGTTCTGTCATCTGATCCTAATGTTGGGAAAGAAAACAAAGAGGAAGACACACAACTTTAATTAATTAATTAATTAATTAATTTAGTTTGAGGATCTAGTCTTTGAAGTGTCTCCATCATTCCCACTTTGCCCACTGGTTGCCTACTGATTACAAGATAGTGAGAGAGAAGTTCCAAGAAAGCTTAATTCAAAAAGTAAATATTAAAGACAATACAGAATAAGTTACATATTTCTTGCACCACAGTGAATGCATCCATTACTTCAAGATAGAGAAATAACAAAATTTTGTTTGCATCCCCTTTCACAGATTAGAACTAAGGCCTAAAAAAGCTAAGCCCCACAGAATATCCTTGGCACAGTGAAAGGAAGTCCCTAGGTCTCCAACTACTTGCCAGCTGAACCATCTTAGGCAAGTAACCTCTCCATATCTCATTTTCCCAATCCATAAATGAGTGTGATAATAGCACTATCCTCATTCAGCTGTTGTAAGGACCAAAAGCATAAATATATATATTTTACAATTACTGGGGGGTGTGGGACAGGAGATGGGCTAAATGGGTAAGGGGCACTAAGGAATCTATTCCTGAAATCATTGTTGCACCATATGCTAACTAATTTGGATATAAATTTTTTTAATTAAAAAAACAATTATAATTATAATAATATAATTATTAATAGATTATTACATGTTATACTATATATAATCACAAACAGTATGTGGCACACAGTGAAACTATATAGGTGTTTGCTATTCTGCTTGTTAATGTATCAGAAAGGGTCTCATTCAACAGAATTGATTTTGGGGAATAAAAGCATGAAAGAGAAGTCTGAATTAGTATTTATCAGATGGACTCAGGAAAAATTTTCTCCCATGGTATAGAATTACACAATTGAATAACCTGAGAGTAGGAAGAGGTTAAGGCGGAAAGACTGCTGTGTGGTTGCAGAGCGGTATGAGGGCACAAACTATCTCCTGAGATTAATCACTTTGGGCACTAATATTTCCAAGAGACACCACCACCCTCTGCCACAATGCTGGCCAAACCTCACTGGAAATGCTTGGGTACCAGTTTCCTAAAAGGCAAGCAAGCATATGGAACAAAATGTAATCTGAGGTCTCTTTCTGTTCTAAATTCCATGGCTTTAAGGGACTTACCTGAGACTACACAGCCAATCACTGGCAGGACCAGGGTTGAAGTTCAAGTTTCCTGACTCTCATTCCACATTCACTTCTCCATTCTTGCCCCCACTACACAATTATTTTTGTGTGTTTTTTGGGTTTCTATGGGGTTGCTCTTTGCTCTTTTTAAAGTTGAATTTTATTAAATTGGATAATGGCTTTATCCTAATTTTTAAAAACCCTATGCATTTAATTTCAGTTATTTAGCTTATCAGTATTTGAGAGGCAACAAGCTATGTGGAAATAATAATGTGTTAAGAGTTAGATAGACCTAGTTCAAGTTGTAGTTCTATTAATTAAGAGCCATGTGAGCTTGGCCCAGCTACTTACCTTTGCTGACTCTCAGTTTCTTCATCTAGAAAACAGAATGAATAATTTCCACTTCTCAAATCTGGATGAGAATTAAGATAACATTTTAAATGGAGCTGACACACTACATTTTCTCCCTTGTGTTAGCCAGTGATCCCAGTTATGAGTGATAAAACTTTTTTAGCTTACTTATGGAAAAGTTTTTTATTTGTGCAGTGGAACCCAAGGGTGGAAGGCACAACTTTCATGGTATAAGCAGAAAAGCACAGCACTGTCAGATTGCTCCCATGTGAGATCCATTGGATTCCACGCAGAACCAGGACCAGAGACAGCTGAGGTCAAGAGGACTGAATAGGTGATAAGAGGTGTGGGATCAAGTGGCTGTGCAGAGAGAGAGGTGCTGTGCAAACAACATGTGTCTGCTATTCCCCCATTGTGGATAGGCCTTGTGAGCCCTGGGATCTGATTTACATCACAGGCAGCTTGTTGTTAATGTATGTCTTGGGTCAGATGGGAAGGATCAAAATTAATCCCAGCTCACTAAGTAATATTTACCTCCAATATTCTGCTACACTACATTGAGATTATCATCCTAGACTTCAACTTGATGAGATATATAGGCTATTTCACAATTCTCATTTCCAACTATTGTACCTTTTTCAGTATTTTCTTGGTGTCCTCATTGATATGAAATTCCAATTTGATGATAAAATCTATTGACGTTGCCTTTAAAGTTTCATTGGCCTGGAAAAAAAAAAATATTCTTTCAGCGTTTTCACACCTGGTTCAGCTACCTTCACACATAAACCTTTGAGCAAGTAGATAAATCCTCAAAAATACATCCAATTATTTGATTACAGCACATGAAAGTGGTTATAAAAATTAAATGGTTTCTGGGGCGCCTGGGTGGCGCAGTCGGTTAAGCGTCCGACTTCAGCCAGGTCACGATCTCGCGGTCCGTGAGTTCGAGCCCCGCGTCGGGCTCTGGGCTGATGGCTCGGAGCCTGGAGCCTGTTTCCGATTCTGTGTCTCCCTCTCTCTCTGCCCCTCCCCCGTTCATGCTCTGTCTCTCTCTGTCCCAAAAATAAATAAACGTTGAAAAAAAAAAAATTAAAAAAAAAAAAAATTAAATGGTTTCTGAGCATTATTTCACCTGAAGTTCAAAGTAGAAGCTACATGTTTAATTTTGTCTGTGCAAAAAATTCTAAGTATAAATTTCTAAAGATTCAATAAACAAGTACACTTGCATAGAAGCCAAACTTCAGACAACATATCTGAGCCTAGCTCCACCTTCTTTGCTTCTGAGTCACCTTACTTTTCCCTTTAATTCTTAGCACAGTTAGAAAAAACTCTCCCCTTGTCCTGCACTGGGAAACTCTGTCTACACTTGAACCTTTTCCAAATCTTTGTTTCTATCCCAAGTGGCTTATCAAGAAACATCTTCTTAACCAAATTAAATACTCTCAATGAAAGATTCTATAAAATACATTCCACTTCACTTCAAAGCATGTTCAAATTAACAGAAAAATATAAAATATAAAACTGTATCTTCCAGGTATGGAATATTATTAAAATTTTTATTATCATGAGATAAAAATCTAAAATTGTAGGAATGGACCCAGGATGTAGGGAAACTTGGGGTGGGGGCCTCTAAAAATCACACCACCGAGTAAGTAAATTCTGCCTTAATATAATTAAGATTGATCCAGAATTTCCCTTTCATTCCTACTTTCCTCAGTACAATGACTTAGCTTCAGAATCTCTTCCTGAGTTTCAGATGATGATAGTGCTGGAAAATGGAGTATTTCTAATACTGCAGAGGTACAATAATGAGTCATGTCTTTTCTAGGTATTTCCTGGAACCAGGGCCAGGATTGAAAATCAATCAATTTGACATAATAGGAATGTGTGGTTTTTAAAAGCAGTGAAATTATGCATTCTGCACAGGCCAGCCTAGGCAGCCTTAGCTACTCCTTCCCTACTCCTTCCAAATTTCAGCACCTCTGTTTCTTCCAAGATTCTGAAGGCATTATGCTCAAGAGTTTGAAGGCACCCTGACCACCTTTTCTGCCATCTTTCTCCATGGAAGTATCAGCAACAAAGCTGACTCACCTATTTGAGGCAGCCAAGGGCAGCCTCCATGGGGAATTGAGAGAGCAAATCATACTCATGAGTATAACTCATAGTTTCTTCATTTGAACTTGATGGCCTTGGAGATCTCAGCCAAGCATTACTAAACTCCTACATACAGAGCTATAGGGAGAAACAGAAATGAGTAAAACACAGTCCCTACTCTTTTTTTTTTTAATTTATCTATTTATTTTGAAAGAGAGAGAGAGAGAGAGAGTGAGTAGGGGAGGGACAGAGAGAGGGAGAGAGAGAGAATCCCAAGCAGGCTTCACACTGTCAGCACAATATGGGGCTCAAACCCACAAACTGTGAGATCATGACCTGAGCTGAAACCAAGAGTCAGACACTTAACTGACTGAGCAACCCAGGTGCCCCAACACAGTCCCCACTCTTAAGCTGCCCATCATCTCACCGGGAAGTAACTATAATGCCAGGTAAAATGTAACATGAGCTGTGACAACAGGATTGAGAGAGGAGGGCTTGACTCTTACCAGCTGGACAAGGGAAAATCTGCTGGGTTTTTGAAGACTAAGCAGTGTTTATACTTGTAAATATAAAGGAAAATGACTTTTCAGGTAGAGGAAAGAGCTTGAGCAAAGCCATGGGGACATGAAAATGTGTTGTGTGGAGATGGAACCTAGAGAGTAGAAATGCTGGGAATAGAATGGCAAGTCTCCCAGGCAACAAGTACATTGTAAGGGTGCCTGACTGGCTCAGCTGGTAAAGTATGTGTGTCTTATCTCGGGGTTATGAGTTCAAGCCCCCTGTTGGGTGTAGAGATTACATAAAAATATAAAATTAGGGCCACCTGGGTTGCTCAGTTAAACGCCCAACTCTTGGTTTCAACTCAGGTCATGATCACATGGTTCATGAGTTTGAGCCCCACCTGGGGCTCTGTGCTGATAACCTGCTTGAAATTCTCTCTCTCCCTCTCTCTTTGCCCCTCCCCTGCTTCCTCTTTCTCAAAAAAAAAAAAGTAAACTAAAAAAAAGTTTTTTTAATAAAATTATTTAAAAAAACCAACCAAGTGCATTATAGAGCCACAAAATCGGCCTTGTCCCTGCTCATTTCCTTCGTGACATCTACTACAGTTAGTAAGTACATATTTATTTGTTTATTAGCTTATATTTTCTAATTTCTTTATAGGTTTATGATTTCTAACATAATTTAAGCACACTGTTGTGGAAATATATACATAGACAAACTGTGTGCTGTCACCATACCAGCCATCTACCACTCACATTGCTTTTCATTTCTACATGTTCAGAATTACAGAAGACAAATATTTTTTAATATGAAATTTATTGTCAAATTGGTTTCCATACAACACCCAGTGCTCATCCCAACAGGTGCCCTCCTCAATGCCCATCACCCACCCTCCCTCCCTCCCACCCCCCATCAACCCTCAGTTTATTTTCAGTTTTTAAGAGTCTCTTATGGTTTGGCTCTCTCCCTCCCTAACTTTTTTTTTCTTCCCCTCCCCCATGGTCTTCTGTTAAGTTTCTCAGGATCCACATAAGAGTGAAAACATATGGTATCTGTCTTTCTCTGTATGACTTCTTTCACTTAGCATAACACTCTCCAGTTCCATCCACGTTGCTACAAAAGGCCACATTTCATTCTTTCTCATTGCCAAGTAGTGTTCCATTGTGTATATAAACCAGAGTTTCTTTATCTATTCATCAGTTGATGGATATTTAGGCTCTTTCCATAATATGGCTATTGTTGAAAGTGCTGCTATAAACATTGGGGTACAAGTGTCCTTATGCATCAGCACTCCTGTATCCCTTGGGTAAATTCCTAGAGGTGCTATTGCTGGGTCATAGGGTAGATTTATTTTTAACTTTTTGAGGAACCTCCACACTGTTTTCCAGAGTGGCTACACCAGTTTGCATTCCCACAAACAGTGCAAGAGGGTTCCCGTTTCTCCACATCCTCACCAGCATCTATAGTCTCCTGATTTGTTCATTTTAGCCACTCTGACTGGCGTGAGGTGATATCTCAGTGTGGTTTTGATTTGTATTTCCCTGATGAGGAGTGATGTTGAGCATCTTTTCATGTGCCTGTTGGCTATCTGGATAAGAAGACAAATATATATTTTTTTAATGTTTTATTTATTTTTGAGATAGAGAGAGACAGAGCATGAGCAGGGGAGGGGCAGAAAGAGAGAGAGAGACTGAGAATCTGAAGCAGGCTCCAGGCTCTGAGCTGTCAGCACAGAGCCCGATGTGGGGCTCGAGCTCACAAACTTTGAGATCGTGACCTGAGCCGAAGTCAGACACTCAACCGACTGAGCCACCCAGGTGCCCCAGAAGATAAATATTTTAATTGACATTACAAAAACATCAGTTGTACATCACCCTTGCCAATTTTCCCATTTTAATATTTGGAGCTATTGTCTTGAGTGTACCATTGCTCCTGATGAAATCCCTTCTTCCTGGCTCCCATTGTGACATCCTACCTGTTTCAGGGCTTTGCAGCCAGTGAGCAGAATCTCCTTGCACTGATTTTACAAGCTTTAAGAAGTTTTTGTAAACTTCCCACAGGAGAGAACTTAGTGTTGATGCTTTTCATAGCACTAACCCACCCAGCCAACCTCTGAACAATCAGTTTCTGAGGACACAGATACCCACATCCTAAGGAATCACCTCTCCCAAGCACTACACATTGTCTATCAGGAGCATGGGGGCAATAGAATAATTTTTCTTTTATTGACCTTTCATGATTGACCTTTCTAAAATAACCAAGACCATGCCATTCCCAAGTTTAAGATCTTTTGGTAGCCTTCATATCTCCCAAGATTAAGGCTGAAATCGTAAACTTAGCATATGGTTCTATAAGCTGGGTCTCCTGACTTTGTCATTTCCTGTAACTCTCCCTCATCCAACCTCTGTTACAGCCATGATACAGCTCTCTGGATGAGTCAGAATATTTTATGAAAACCTGTTCCTTCTGATTAGAATTATCTTTGTTTTATTTTCAAAATTAAAAAAAAATGTATTTGGTTTAGAAAAGCAAAATAGTTCTACAAGATTTATGTAAGTTTCTCACCCCTACCTCTCACTACCCAGAAACGTCTAAAATTTCCTTTTTATTATGTCTTTTCTTATTTAGTTCCATATTTCTAAATAGCATGCTTATATTCTTAATTTTTTAGGTTTTTATTATTGATTGTTTATTGGCTTTTGGCCCAACTACATATGGTAAGGACTTAGTTAACACATATACACAATTTCCAGCATCTTGATTCTCCTATTTAGTTATGACATTTGGTTAGCTGAATATTTAGTGTTAATACTATTCTGACTTGAGGGAGGGACCAACATGGGAGAGAAGTAGGGGGATCCAAAGTTCCCTCATCTCTCAAACAAAGCACTATTGAGGCCAAAGGACTTTGAACTCCAGGAGTCCAGGCAGCAAAGTGACAGAGACACTTCCAGGGACCCACCAGGACAAACCAACAGGCCATAGGTGAGCGATTGCGAACCGGGAAGAGATAAAACAAATGGACAGGAGGGATCCCCTTCTGCAGAGAGACAAAAGGAAGAGAAAGAGAGGCTGGGGAAGCATAGGACTGTATTTGGACAAGAGAAACACCACGGACTGGGACAGAGAAAGATCCAATGTCTAACTTCAGTGCTTTCTCCAGATTGGGCCCAGCTGCCCTGTTCATACCTGGGGAGGAAGGGAGCCAGCCCCAGGCTTGGTGGCTAGTTCAGAGGTGCAGTCCACAGTGGGAGAAAGTGACACCCTCCCTGGAGTGCTGCGGGAACAAGGTGTCTATTCTGCTCAAAGGAGCAGCACTTACCTGAAAACAGGGCTGACGGAGTTGGAACCTCAAAGACACTGGGCTTTAAGTCCCAGCTGAACTCCAGGGAGGCGGAAGTTGATGGAGCTGGACAAACTGCATGTGAGGCACTGTGAGGTGGTGGGGCGGCTGCTCCGTGGAACCAGGCACACAAAGCGTAAATCTTTAAGACATCAGGGTTTAAATCCCAGCCAAGAACCAGGGAGGCACAGGAGTCGCGGAGTGGGACAAACTGCCTCATTTGCGCCTGGGGCACAGTGAGGACAGCCTGAACACAGCGGTTTGGGATATCTGGTCCGTGGAGGAGAGACAGGGGTGTCGCCATTTTTCTCCCCATCACCAACAAGGTGGGGCTTCAGGGAACCAACAGCGGGCCCACAGGACCCGTCTACGCCAAACCACGCCCCTCTGTGCCTGGTACCTGGAGGCGGATTGACGCTGACGAACCAGACAGCCCCTCCTCCAGACCAGCGCTGTTACACTGCCCGAGTTAATTGGCAAATAACTCTTATTATATACATATATTCTTCCTTCAGTTTCTCCTTCTTATCTCTTCCCTCCTCTAGTCAGGTTACTCTGGTTGTTGGTTTTTTTAAGCAGACATGTTTAATCTATTCTCTTGATACATGTTCTACACCTCCTTCTTTATTTTCCTTTCTTTCTCTCTCTGAATTAAGCCATATAGTTTCTCTGTCTGGTCAATTTTTTTTTATTTTATATTCCCCCACCCCTGTAATTTTTCCCTTTATATGGGATAAGGGCTCTTCCATTAGTACAGTCTCCACCCTGTTGTTTACTTGTAGCTGGTGTTTCTAGTTTTTTAGTTTTTGTTTTGTTTGTGTGTTTGCTTGTTTGTGTTTTCTGTTTGTTGTTTGTTTGTTTCTTTGTTTTCCTTTCCAGGGCTACTAAATGAACAAATCAAAGCTCACCTGGTGGAGGGTCCAAACCATCACTACAAGCAGGGAGATAAAGTAACCAAAGTCGCAACAACAGAGAGCAAGTAACACTCTCCAAAAAACACCTCCTGAACAGCCAGGCCCTGGACAGTGTATGACCCCTCTTTAATACAATAGTGCTCACAGGTGCAGGGCACATAACAAGCTTTTAAAACACATAAGAGACAGAAAACTGGCCAAAATGATGAAATGGAAGAATTCTCCTCAAAAGAAATTCAAGGAAGAAATGACAGCTAAAGAATTGATCAAAACAGATATAAGCAATATAACTGAATAAGAATTTAGAATAATAGTCATAAGATTAATCACTAGGCTTGAAAAAAACATAGAAGACAACAGAGAATCTATTGCTGCAGAGACCAAGGAACTAAAAAATAGTCATGATGAATTTTAAAATGCTGTAAATGAGGTGCAAAATAAACTAGAGGTGGTGACAGTGAGGATTGAAGACGCAGAGGGGACATTAAGTGAAACAGAAGATAAAATTATGGAAAAAGATGAAGCTGAGAAAAAGAGAGATAAAAAAATTCTGGACCACGAGGGGAGAATTAGAGAAGTAAGTGATTCAATGAAATGGAACAACATCTGGATCACAGGAGTTCAGAAGAAGAGAGAGAAAGGGGCTGAAGGTGTACTTGGACAAATCATAACTGAGAATTTCCCCAATCTAGGGAAGGAAACAGACATTGAAATCCAGGAGGCACAGAGAACTCCCTTCAGACATACCTTGAATCGATCTTCTGCACTGTGTATCATAGTGAAACTGGCAAAATACAAAGATAAAGAGAGAATTCTGAAAACAACTGGAGATAAATGGGCCATAACCTACAAGGGTAGACACATAAGGGTAGTAGCAGACCTATCTAATGAAACTTGGCAGGCCAGAAAGGAGTGGCAGGAAATTTTCAATATGCTGAACAGGAAAAATATGCAGCCAAGAATCCTTTATCCAGCAAGACTGTCTTTCAGAACAGAAGGAGAGATAAAGGTTTTCCCAGACAAACAAAAACTGAAGAAGTTCATCACTAAACCAGCCCTACAAGAGATCCTAAGGGGGATTCTGTGAGTGAAATGTTGCAAGGACCACAAAGGACCAGAGACATCACTACAAGCATGAAACCTACAGAAAACACAATGACTCTAAATCCGTATTTTTCAATAATAACACTGAATGTAAATGGACTAAATGCTCCAATCAAAAGACATAGGGTGTCAGAATGGATAAAAAAACAAGACCCATCTATTTGCTGTCTACAAAAGACCCATTTTAGACATGAGGACACCTTCAGATTGAAAGTGAGGGGGATGGAGAACCATCTATCATGCTACTGGAAGTCAAAAGAAAGAGTAGCCATACTTGTATCAGACAAACTAGATTCTGAACTAAAGGCTGTAACAAGAGATGAAGAAGGACATTATATCATAATTACAGGGTCTATCCATCAAGAAGAGCTAACAATTATAAATGTTTATGCACCAAATTCTAGAGCACCCAAATATATAAAACAATTAATCACAACCATAAACAATCTTATTGGTAAGAATGTGGTAATTGCAGGCGACTTTAATACTCCACTTACAACAATGGAAAGATCATCTAGACAGAAAATCAATAAAGAAACAATGGCCCTGAATGTTACACTGGACCAGGTGGATTTGACAGATATATTTAGAACTTTTCATTCTAAAGCAGCAGAATATACGTTCTTCTCAAGTGCACATGGAACAGTCTCCAAGATAAATCATATAGTGGGTCACAAAACAGCCTTCAATAAATAGAAAAGAATTGAGATCATACCATGCACACTTTCGGATCACAATGCTATGAAATTTGGAAAACCTCCAAATGCATGGAGGTTAAAGAACATCCTACTAAAGAATGAATGGGTCAACCAGGCAATTAAAGAAGAAATTTAAAAATATATAGAAACAAATGAAAATGAAAACACGACAATCCAAACCTTTTGGGAAACAGCAAAGGCAGTCCTAAGAAGAAAATACATAGCAATCCAGCCTATCTCAAGGAACAAGAAAAATCCCAAATACAAAATTTAACAGCACACCTAAAGGAACTAGAATGAGAACAACAAAGAAACCGCAAAGCAAGGAGAAGAAGAGAAATAATAAATATCAGAGCAGAAATAAACAATATAAAATCCAAAAACACAGTAACAGATCAATGAAACTAAGAGCTGTTTAAAAAAAAAAATAAACAAAATTGATAAACCCCTAGCCAGACTTCTCAGAAAAGAGAGAGGACCCAAATAGATAAAATCACGAATGAAAATGCATTTATCACAACCAATCCCTCAGAAATACAAGCAATTATCAGGGAATACTATGAAAAATTATATGCCAACAAACTGGACAATCTGGAATAAATGGACAAATTCCTAGACACCCACACACTACCAAAACTCAAATGGGAAGAAATAGAAAATTTGAACAGACCCATAACTAGTGGCAAAATTGAATCAGTTACCAAAAATCTCCCAACAAATAAGTGTCCTGGACCAGATGGCTTCCCTGGGGAATTCTACCAGACATTTAAAGCAGAGTTAATACCTATTCTTCTCAAGCTCTTCCAAAAAATAGAAATGGAAGGAAAACTTTCAGACTCATTCTATAAAGCCAACATTACTTTTCTTCCCAAACCAGACAGAGATACCACAAAAAAAGAATTACAGGCCAATATCCCCGATGAACATGGATGCAAAAATTGGCAACAAGATACTAGCAAATCGAATTCAACAGCATATAAAAACAATTATTCACCATAATCAAGTGGGTTTCATTCCTGGGCTGCAGCGATGGTTCAATATCCACAAATCAATCAATGTGATGCATCACACTAATAAAAGAAAGGATAAGAACCATATGATCCTATCAATAGATACAGAAAAAGCATTTGACAAATGGACAAATCCTTTCTTTAAAAAAAAACCCTCAAAAAAGTTGGGATAGAAGGAACATACCTAAACATCATAAAAGCCATATATGAAAAGCCCACAGATAATATCATCTCCAAGGGGAAAAAACTGAAAGCTTTCCCCTTGAGATCAGGAACATGACAGGGATGTCTACTCTCACCACTGTTGTTTAACATAGTGTTGGAAGTCCTAGCATCAGCAATCAGACAATAAAATGAAATAAAAGGCATCAAAATGAGCAAAGAAGAAGTCAAACTCTCACTTTTCACAGACAACATGATACTCTACATGGAAAACCCAAAAGACTCAAGGCTGCTAGAACTGATACATGAATTCAGCAAAGTCACTGGGTACAAAATCAATGTGCAAAAATCAGTTGCATTTTTATACACCAATAATGAAGCAACAGAAAGAGAAATCAAGAAATTGATCCCATTTACAATTACACCAAGAACTATAAAATACCTAGGAATAAACCTAACCAAATATGTAAAAGATCTGTATGCTGAAAACTTATGAAGGAAATTGAAGAAGACACAAAGAAATGGAAAAATATTCCATGCTCATGGATTGGAAGAAGAAATATTGTTAAAATGTCAATACTACCCAAAGCAATCTACACACTCAATGCAATACCAATCAAAATTGCACCAGCCTTCTTCTTGAACCTAGAACAAGCAATCCTAAAATTTGTATGGAACCACAAAAGACCCCGAATAGCCAAAGTAATATTGAAGAAGAAAACCAAAGCAGGAGGCATCACAATCCCAGACTTTAGCCTCTACTACAAAGCTGCAATCATCAAGACAGTGTGGTACTGGCACAAAAACAGACACATAAACCAATGGAATAGAATAGAGAACCCAGAATTGGACCCACAAATGTATGGCCAACTAATCTTTGACAAATCAGGAAAGCGTATCCAATGGAAAAAGTCTGTCTCTTTAGCAAATAGTGCTGGGAGAACTGGACAGCAACATGCAGAAGAATGAAACTAGACCACTTTCTTACAGCATACACCAAAATAAACTCAAAATGGATGAAAGACCTGAATGTGAGACAGGGAATCATCAAAACCCTAGAGAAGAAAGCAGGCAACAACCTCTTTGACCTCATCTGAAGCAATTTCTTGCTTGATACATCCCCAAAGACAAGGGAATTAAAAAAAAAAAATGAGGGGCGCCTGGGCGGCGCAGTCGGTTAAGCGTCCGACTTCAGCCAGGTCACGATCTCGCGGTCCGTGAGTTCGAGCCCCGCGTCGGGCTCTGGGCTGATGGCTCAGAGCCTGGAGCCTGTTTCCGATTCTGTGTCTCCCTCTCTCTCTGCCCCTCCCCCGTTCATGCTCTGTCTCTCTCTGTCCCAAAAATAAATAAACGTTGAAAAAAAAAATTAAAAAAAAAAAACAACAAAAAACCAAAAATGAATATTGGGACCTCATCAAGATAAAAAGCTTCTGCACTGCAAAGGAAACAATCAACAAAACTAAAAGGCAACCAATGGAATGGGAAAGATATTTCCAAATGACATATCGGATAAAATGTTGGTATCCAAAATCTATAAAGAACTTACCAAACTCAACACCCGAAAAACAAATAATCCAGTGAAGAAATGGGCAGAAGACATGAATAGACATGTCTCCAAAGAAGACATCCAGATGACCAACAGACACATGAAAAGATGCTCAATGTCACTCATCATCAGTGAAATACAAATCAAAGCCACACTGAGAAACCACCTCACACTGGTCAGAGTGGCTAAAATGAACAACTCAGGAAACTACAGATGTTGATGAGGATGTGGAGAAAAGGGGCCCTGTTGCACTGTTGGTGGTAATGCAAACTGGTGCAGCCACTCTGGAAAACAGTGTGGAGGTTCCTCAAAATATTAAAATAGAACTACCCTACGACCCAGCAATAGCAGTACTAGGAATTTATCCAAGGGACATAGGAGTGCTGATTCATAGGGGCACATGTACCCCGATGTTTATAGCAGCACTTTTAACAATAGCCAAATTATGGAAAGAGCCTAAATGTCCATCAACTGATGAATGGATAAAGAAGATGTGGTTTATATATACAATGGAATACTTAGCAATGAGAAAGAATGAAATCATGTCATTTGCAGCAACATGGATGGAACTGGAAGGTATTATGCTGAGTGAAAAAAGTCAGTCAGAGAAGGACAGATATCATATGTTTTTACTCCTATGTGGATCTTGAGAAACTTAACAGAAGACCATGGGGGAAGGGAAGGGGAAAAATAGTTACAGAGAGGGAAGGAGGCAAACCATAAGAGACTGTTAAATACAGGGAACAAACTGAGGGTGGATGGGAGGTAGGGAAGAGGGGAAAATGAGGAGGGCACTTGTTGGGATGAGCACTGGGTGTTGTATGTAAGTGATGAACCACGGGAATCTACCCCCCAAACCAAGACCACACTTTACACACTGTATGTTAGCCAATTTGACAATAAGGTATATATTTTTAAAAATACTATTCTGCCTCTCCCCCATGGTCTTTTGTTAAGGAAAAAAAAAAGGTTAGAGAAGGAGGGAGCCAAACTATAAGAGACTCTTAAAAACTGAGAACACACTGAGGGTTGATAGGGGGTGGGAGGGAGAGGAGGGTGGGTGAGGAGTATTGAAGAGGGCACCTGTTGGGATGAGCACTGGGTGTTGTATGGAAACCAATTTGACAATAAATTTCATATTAAATAAATAAATACATAAATACATAAATACATAAATAATAAAAATAAATTAAAAAATAGTATTCTGACTTTAAGTATTAGTCACAGAAAGTCCATATAGATACTTTGATTACAGTCTGTCCTGTTTTGTTTTCCCCATATTTAATCATTGTCTTTTTTCAATTTATTTGCTATGTTTTTATCATTTATTAATCCCCAAACTCCCTAAAAAAGGATTGTTCTCCAATAATTTCAAACATGTCTGATAACCAGTTGGTTTTTCTCTTTCTTGGCTACATCTGTCCTGATCTCTTCATTCCAGTTCATTCCAATCTAGGCTGGGTTGCTACACAGTTGCCATCCTACAATGGTCCTTTACCTCCTTCCCATTTTGAATCCACTGACTTCTCCCTCCTTTTGTTGGAGCATATCCTCCAATATTTTTCTAAAAAAGGAAGGGAAACTTTTTAAGACATTGATATCAAAATGGCTTAGTTATACCATTCTTTATGTTTTATTGTATATGTATCAAATTATAGGTTGGAATTATTTTCTCATAAGTTTAAAGACATTTTTCTTTCAACTTCCAGCCTCCAGCATTAGTATGAACAAATTTTATATGATTCTATGCACTGATCACTTGTAAATAATCTCTGCTCCTTTTTTTACATGTTTATTTTTGAGAGAAAGAGAACACATGTGAGCAAGGGAGGAGAAGAGAGAGAGGGAGACAGAGTATCTGAAGCAGACTCTGCATTGACAGCAGAGAGCCCGATGTGGGGCTCGAACTCATGAACTATGAGATCATGACTTTAGCCAAAGTCAGATGCTTAACAGACTGCGTCACCCAGGTGTCCCACTGCTCCTTTTCTTTTTAAAATCTGAGAAGTTTAGATACCTCCTATTTGGCTCAGGGTTCAGAAATATCGTCATGATACGCCTTGATGTGGGTTCTTTTTCACATCTCTTATGTGAAGTTATGGAATGAATTATTCCTCTTCAGTGTTTCCTTCACTTTCAAAGATGATCTACCCTCCCTGGCCCACTAAGTCAATTACCACTTGTCTGTTTGTTATACAGCTGCCTTTTTCTCTCAGTATCTTTGCTCTTGGGTTTTTGCCTTTTTAAATTTTTCTTTAATGTCATTTCAGTGGGAATTAAAGACTGCCAGTCTCTGTCAGAGGGTAGGTCCCACTACAACTAAACTAAGTCCAGGCTGGGGCCAGAACAGGCCTGGGCAGCTCCCCTCCCCTCCTTGAGCGAGGGTGCTTATTTCTGTGACTTCCCATGTGGTCTGAGGCCAGTGCCAGGCAGAACCAGGACCCTCCATGTTCAGGCTGGAAGCCAGCCAGGGATGCTTGAGCCAAATCAATGTTGACAGTTCTTCAGGCATTTCTACCACAATATTGGAATTGAAAACACTGGCAAATAAGTTGAAATTAAAAAAAAAAAGTGAGAAAAAAAGGAAATTCTTCAGCCTTGAAAACTATAAGTTCATCCCCCAGGGTATGGAGGATCCCCCCTCCCCAGAGAACCAAGGTAGTTACAGTTTTTCTTCCCCTTGGTCAATGGTTCCCAATATTTTTATTATGGCTCCCTTTTGTTGTATATATGTCCTCTTGCTCCCTGCATTTTTTTGCAAACCCTACCCCATTTTGAAAAACAAAATCACCCATTTTCCTTTAACTACTCCCAAGCAAAACACAAAAACAAATGACTAAACAAACAAACAAACAAATCCAGTGTATTCATTACAGTTTTCTTAAGCCAAACCAAGCTATTAACAGGGTGAAGAGTCTAAATATTCAATGAAAATTATATGAAGCCACTCTAAAAATACCATTAGTGCAAAGTCATTTGTGATTCATATTCTTAAGAAAAAAAAATGTGAGACTCAATGATCAGCATTTCATCCACTTTCAGCCTCCTCACAATAATACTAAGGATGGAATTATTGGAAGCTGGCTAATGACCATGGGATATGATAATATGGTGGATATTTTGGAATGCATATTCAACAGTTTCCCCAGGATGGTTGCTTTTCCTTGGAACTGTTCTCCCTTCCAGGACAAATGTACCACCTGTGTATAGAGAGCACCCAGCTCTCTCCTGTCAACACTGAAGTGGTGATAATAGAATCAGACAAAATTCACCCTGATTGCTCCTATGTGGGACTCTGGGATGTTTCACACAATGTCTGCTCCCAGGTCTGCACAGGAAACATCTCAAGCTCCTGAGCTAGTAACTTATACAACAATAGACAAAAGCAGGAACAATGAACTCATCATAAGAGAAAAAGTCCAAGTGTGGATAAACGTATTTGTGCTGAATTTATCATATTCAACTGGCAGTCTTCTGTTTAGAATATTCCTCACCTACCTACCAGTTTGGACCACATTAAATTGCCAATAAGCAACCATTTCTACACTACAAGAATGAAATTTCACACAGTTCAACACGAATAGCTTCTACTTGTCCTTCAGGACTTGTCTCGGTTATCCCCTCATCAGAACTCCTTCCCTGGCTTCCCTAATTTAGATGCTATTGTTCTGCTCCCAGTGCATGCTGTGCATATCACTATGAGTACTTACTTCCCTATGATAGTATATCAGGTTTATCTCTCTGTCTTACCCACCAGACTTTAAGCAAGGAACCATGTCTTATTTAACTTTGAATACCCTGAATGTAACTCAGAGACTTGTAAACAGTAAGCATTCAATAAGTGCTTCAGTAAATGAGAATATAAAAGAGAACAGCTACCTGAGCAGTGTGTTTTGGTGTCAAAATCCATAATCTTCTCATCCAAATAAGATCCACGTGTGGATGAGATTGCTTGGGTGTATCTCTTTAAATACAGTTCCTTTGAGTACAGTTCCCCTCAATCTGTAGATCTGTGAAACTAGAGATGTAGTTATCTGCCTCATATGCACCCAAAATACAATGATGGTGCAGGCATAAAATAATCACTATAGATACTCCTGCTCTAAAAAAAGGGAGGAAATGAAATACACAAGTCACCGTCCATAACAATTCTGAAATCCAATAAGGGGACTGTTGGATGTTCTATGTTCCTCCATTAGTTTTCAAGGCCCAAGAATAATTCTCCATGGCTCTCAGCTCTACTCTCTGGGCTACTGTTCCACCCTTTGAGTCATCCTTCCTTTTTCACGAAAAGTAGCACTTGTTTGTGGCTGAATAATTTTCTTAGCCTGCTTCCCACCAGTAGAATTTGAGGGCCAATTGCCTCTTTTCATTTTTTCCTGTCCCTGCCCCTTTTAGTCCAAGCCAGCAATATTTATGTGTATACAGCATTCTCAAAACCTTTGTAGGGCTTCCGTGAAGTGCATTGGTGTTCATACTATTAGACAAATGTTGCACCCATAAATCTAGATAAACTCTTTGCTGTACTGGGCTCCTGCTGAAAAGTCTGAGAAGGGTAAGCTTCTCGTAGGCCCACTGTTGGAGAAGTCCTGTGAGATACATGCTTAATCTCTTTAAGTGCACTTTTGTGCACTGAATAATGCCTGGTCCTTTAATTTTTCTGAAGTCTGAACATGTTACAGCTACTTCCTCGACTTTATCTTTAGACTATTTTTCTTGATAGTACTTAGAAGCCATTTCTTACTTTTAGCATTTTTTGTTCTCTGGAGAGGAGGAGAAATTTTCAAAATCGTCCATCTCTGTCTCTTTTCTGATTAACCATTCTTGCCTCTTGCATTTTACTATAAGCAGCAAAAAGCACCTTCTACACTTTTCTTGGAAATCTCCTCAGCTTACATTACCAAGTTCATGGGCACTTTTTCTGCTTCCCACAGAAATGCAAATGACAGTTTTTCTGCCAGTACATAACAAGGATTCTTTCAGCTTCCAATGGCATGTTTCTCACTTCTCTTTGATCCCTCCCAGGCAGCATCCTCAAGGTCCTGATTTCTAATGTCATTTGTTCAAGGCAACTTAGGTTTCCTTTATTGTGCACCTCAAAATCTTTCCAGCCTCCTCCCACTCCCTGGTCCCAAAGAAGCTCTGAAGTTTTTAAAATATATGTTACTAAGGCACCTCACTTCTAGTACCAAAATATGTCTTAGTGTTAGTCATGTATTACTGCCTAACAGATTATCCAAATTTAGTGGATTAAAATAGCAAACATTATGCCACAGTTTCTAGGGTCAGGAATCTAGATGCAACTTAGCTGAGTCCTCTGGCTCAGTGTCTGTCACGAGGATCCATTTAATGTGTCAGAGGACTGCAATCATCTCCAGACTTGAATAGGGAAGAGCCTTGTTCCCAGCTCACTTCCATGGTTGTTGGCAGGATTCAGTTCCTGGCAGGCTGTTGGACTGGGGGCCTCAGTTCCTTACCAGCTGTTGGCAGCTCCCAATATGGCAGTTTTCAGAGCAAGTAAGTGAAAAGAGTCAGAAAAAGAGAATTCAAGCAAGACAGAAGTCGTAATCTTTTATAACTCCATCTCAGAAGTGATATCCCATCACTTTTCCCATATTCTGTTAATCATCAGCCCCACACTAAAGGGAAGGGGATTACACATGAGTATGAATGAAGAATGGCAGGGATCACTGGGCCCCATTTTAGAAGCTGCTGAACTAGAACTTCATAAAGATGCATGATTGGGCAGTTATTATTTTAAAACTTAATATTTGTTTAAAGCTTACTATGTGCCACTCACTATTCTAAGTGTTTTGTATATACTCATCTGATTGTCATAACAGTCCTTTGAGGAAAGTACTATTATCGTCCCTATTTTACAGATAAGTAACCTCCAAATTTAAACTTCAGTAATTTAGATTTAAGATTTTAAAAAATTTACCAAGGATTTGCAACAAATAAGCAGTTAAGCTAATATTTAAACCCAAGCCTAGCTCTAGAACCTCTTAACCACCATAATCTACACCATCTTATAAGAATGATAGGACTTAGGGAAGATTAGATTTGTATTTGGATCTAGACACTGTGGAATGTCCATTGTGTAAAAAAAAAGCTTTACAGCAAATATTTCTTTCTTCTGAACTTTTCATGGTTGTAAAAGAGATAGGATGATAAATATCTCTATACTAACTTTTAATTTTCCTAAACATTCTTTTCATGGGAAAAATTATGATTGGAGAGATTTGAGTAACTTACCCTAAGACACTAGGCTATATACTGCTTTTATCATATTATAAATATTTTCCCATATCATTAATCATTCTTGAAAAATACGACAATTAAGGTCTGTACATCTTGAGTTTAATTCAATATTCATATCATACCACCTGACTATGGTACTTTAAAAGCTAATGTATTCATTTATTTATTTTTTTGAGATCAAAAGGCCACAAAACCATTCTGAAAGGGCCCCACACATTTGGATTAAATCCTTTAAAGTCACAGTCTGTTGCTATGTGGAATTAGAATTTCTGAAGGAAAAATATTGCTTAAAGTAACATTGCTAGAACTCAATAGTGTCAGGCAATATGGAAGCTAGACCCTCTTCTCTCCCATGCCCTTTGAAATTCCCATTTAAATAAAGGAACTGTTATAAAATTAGGGAACATAGCAACAACTCTGGAACTACTGTCCACATATAAGATTATTTGAAGAATTTCACTTAGGTAAAATGGGATTAAAGTGGATTTTTTTATAGCATTGATTTCCTTTTTTAAATTAGCACATGATAACGTTAAAGGTTTAAGAGAAAAACAGGATTTTAACATAAATTTAACATCACTAACACAATATTTTAAAGATTCATCCATGTTTTGACACCTGTTTTTTTTATTTTTGAATAGTATTTAACTGCATGTATAAACCACTATTTGTAACTAATGTTACTGAGCTGTACACTTAAAAAATGTTTGAAATGGTAAATTTTATGCTATATACATTTTACCACAATTAGCAGTAGATTAAAATTGTTTCATTATAAAATGTTAGAAAGGAATATAGTTCGATAAAATCAGAGGCTTATTATAAAAGTTTTCATTTGAAGTACTTAAGAGATTTTTCAAAGAAAAATCTGAAAATAGAGTAGAAGATAGAAACAGAAAAAAAAAAGGGATTTATAGTAATTTAAAGAATGATGTTTCAAGTGATAGTTTTCATTGAATATTTATTCAATTTGGAAACTGGGCTTACATATATAATTGAGTCTGATGGTATACCATGATTATAGACTGCAATATATCAGAAAAACAGAACATATTTCTGAGTTGTATCTGAGACCCAGCTTTGACTTGCTATGTGGTCCTAGTCAGAAAATCTTGAATGCTGGTAGGAGATTTCTACAGTTTTCTTTATTTCTATGAAAAAAAGTTATAATTTAAAAGTAACACATGACTTTTATTTTTAATCATGACAGATATTTCTTTACTATGGGTCACATTTTCCTGTTTATTTTCATGTACAGTAATTTTTTATTGTATGCTGAATATAGTAGAGTACTATTATAGTAATCCTATATACTACTATATAGTAATCTATAGTACACTATATAATAATACTACTACTATAGCAACAAAGGAACTATAAGTAATATTAAAAATCAGAAGAAACAAGTGAAAAATAAATATCAAGATGTAGGCATAACTCAAACCAAACCAAGAATTATATTGAATGTAAAGTCTCAACGCTCTGAGTAAAAACCAGCAATTCAGATTAGATTAAAAAACAAGAGAAAACTATATGCTCTCTACATTGGTCGGCTAGGGCTGCATAAACAAAATGCCACAGACTGAGGAGGCTTAAACAATAGAAATTTATTTTCCCACAGTTCTTAGACCTGACTCCTCTCTCCTTCTTTTGCAGATAACCACCTTCTTCTGTGACCTCACATGACCTTTCTCTGTGCTCAAACATCCCTATTATCTCTTCCTCTTCTTGTAAGGACATTTGTCCTATTGAGTAGGACCCCACCCTTGTGACCTCATTTAACAGTAAGTACATCTTTTGAAAGCTCTATTTCCAAATACAGTCAACATATGAATTTGGGGAACACAATTTAGTCCATAGCACTGTCTAGAAAATATGCACCTAAATTGTAAAGGTACTAATAGATTAAAATTAAAAGGATGGAAAAATATATAACAGCAAACAGCAAGCAAAAGGAAGCGGATTGGACATATCAATATCAGATAGAATACAATTCAAGAATAAGGGTAATACTGGTGATAAGAAGAAATATCTCATAATGATAAAAGGAGCAGTTTATTAAGACATAACAACCCTGAATGTTTATGCACCTAATAAGAGAGATTCAGAAATGTGAAACAAAACTGAGAAATCCAAAGGGAAAAAGAAAAATTTGCAGTCGTAGTTGACTATATGAATGCCCCTGTCTCGGAACAATTTTATTTTATTCTTACTGAATACAAATTGTATTTATATTCTTACTGAATTTTATCTACTTTGATAAAAAAGTATTTTTATCTACTTTGATAAAATTCAGGCAGAAAATAGAAAATCTGAAAAACACTGTCAATTTGATTTAGTTGACATTTACAGAATAATATATCCACTGACTGTACAATACACATTCCTTTCAAGTGTATGTAACATACTCACCAAGATATGCCAAATGCTGGTATGCAAAATATTCACAATACAAAGAACTTCTATCTAAAATATATAAAGAACTTTGCAACTCAATAATATGAAAACACGTAACCCAACTTAAAAATGGGCAAACAACTTTAACAGACACTTCACAAAGAAAGCTTCTTTCACTCCTTATAATGTTTTTAGTATTCACCTACTTTGTTGCCTGTATCTGTATTTGCTCCTTTTTATTGCTAAGTAGTATTTCATTTTATGCATATACCATTCACTAGTTAATGGTTTGTTTCCAAATAGCCAATTTGGGGCTAGTATTAACAAGACTGCTAAAACATTATTGTACAGGTCTAATTGTGAATGCCTGTTTTTCTTTTTCTTGGGTAGAAATAAAAATGTTTGTGTCTTTTCACATCCATTCCAAAAAAGGTACAAGAGTGCTGGTTGCTCCATATTCTTGCCAAATCCTGGTATTGTCAGTGTTGTCAATTTTAGCCATTCTAGTGTATGGGTAGTAGTACAGTATTATAGTTTTAATTTTTATTTCTCTGATGACTAATAATATTGTACAGCTTTTATGTGCTTAATGGATATTCATTATTTTCCTTTGTGAAGTGTCAATTCAAATCTTTGTTCACGTTTTTATTGCCTTTTATTGTTGGATTACAAGAGTGCCTTCCATATCCTAGAAAGCATTCCATTGTGGGATATTTGTTTTGCAAATATCTTTTCTAACTCTGTGGCTTGTTTACTCTTCCTTTTATAGTGATGACTCTTGATGAGACTAAGTTGAGTTTTAAATTTTTGATAACATATAATTTGAATCAGCTTTTCTTTTTATAGTTATTGCTTTTTTGTTCTAAGAAATCTTTGCCTGTTCCCAAGTCACAAATGTATTCTCTTGTGTTTTCTCCTAAGAATTGATAATGTGCTTTCCTGTTTCGGCCTGTTTCACCTCAAATTGAATTTTGTGTCAGATGTCAGGTAGAAGTCAAGATTCATTTCTTTTATATGGATTTCATTAACTAACTTTTTAGAAACTGAAGATATCTTTCTCCCATGCACTTTCATTAAAAAATAATACTAAAAGCTACTGCAAATAAATTCTATTTTTTTTGTATTAAACATAAAAAGTAATCTTGGGGCACCTGGGTGGCACAGTCAGTTAAGCATATAACTTTGGCGCAGGTCAGGATCCCACAGTTCATGGGTTCAAGCCCCGTGTTGGGCTCTCTGCTGTCAGCGCAGAGCCCACTTCAGTTCCTCTGTCTCTCCTCCTCTCAAAAATAAATTAACATTTAAAAAAATGACTGCTTTATAAAAATAATAATCTCAATATTTGTATCAGTTATGATTAGGTTTGCCTGTGTAACAGATATTAGAAAAAGTGACTCAAGAGAGCTAGATAGTTCTTTTTCCTTCACATAAAAGAAGTCCAGAATAGACAGTCCCAAACTTAAACATCACCTAAATAGTCATTAGAGACTCCAGCTCCTTCTGGCTTCTTTGCCATCCCTAAACTGTTGCCCTCATTCTCCTAATCCAATGTGCAGCTAGATATCCAGCCAATATGTCCATGTTCCCAGCAACAGGATAGAGGAAGGAAAAAAACCATTTGAACACCTTTCAGGTGACTTACAAGAAATTCCATTTATATAGCATAGGTCAGATTTTAGTCACTTTATCACTTGTAACTACTAATGAGTATTTTAGCAAGGTTGCTAAGTGATCAACTAAAAGTTAAGCTTCTAATTGAGAGGAAGAGCGAAATTAACATAAGAAGTACTTATTACTCTCCTGAATGGTGTTCAGCACCTTGACACTCTAGAAAAAATGTGCAACTATTCAACTTGAAACAAAGCAAAACAACTCATAAGCTTTTCTTCTTGGAAAGAAAAAAAAACCCTCACATTTGTCTTTCTTTAATTTTCAATTAATCTTGTAAATAGTTCAATAAATCTTCTCTACCAGGTAATGCCAATTAGAAGCAAAGGTAATTTTCCTTACTTTGGCATCACTTGTATCCCTCCTCAGCCTGTTAAAAGGAACTTTAGAAAAAGTGTGACAGCAAACAGCCCTGTGTGGAGAGAGGTTATTTATGTAATACATGCAAGGAAAGAGCCCGGTAAGAACTGAATCTGAGGAAATGGGCATCTTATCATTCCTAACCTCAATTTTCCCTAAAATGGATTTCACAAAATCTTAGAAGGATTCAAACTCCAGAGTTAAGTATTCAAAAGGACTTCATGACACATATATGGTCCATATTCCACTTTGCTTTGTGTTGTTGTTGTTCTTGTTGTTTTTATTTTCTCCTTGGTCCCTAAGACCAAACTATTATCGAATTTCAACTGCTACTTCAAACTGTGGTCAGAAATGATCATATACACCAAAGCACAAGCAACAAAAGCAAAAACAAACAAGGGGGACTACATCAAACTAAAAGGCTTTTGTAAGCAAAAGAAACAATAAACAGAATGAAGGCAATCTGTGGAATTTTCTCAAACTTGCAAATCATATATCCGATAAGGAGTTAATATCTAAAATATATAAAGAGCTAGGGGCGCCTGGGTGGCTCAGTCGGTTAAGCGTCCGACTTCGGCTCAGATCATGATCTCACAGTTCATGAATTCAAGCCCTGTGTCAGGCTCAGTGCTGACAGTTTAGAGCCTGGAGCCTGCTTCGAATTCTCTGTCTCCCTCTCTCTGTTCCTCCCCCACTCATGCTCTGTCTCTCTCTCTCCTTCAAAAATAAATAAAAACATTAAAAAAATTTTTAAATATATAAAGAACTCATATTATTCAACAGCAAAAACCAAACAATTGAATATGATCATTTTTTTCAGAAAAGATGTGCAAATGGCCAACAGATACATGAAAATATACTCATTCCCTAATCATCAGGGAAATGCATATCAAAACCACAATGAGGTACCACCTCACACCTTTTAGAATAGCCATCATCAAAACGACAAGATATGACAAGTGTGGGCAAGAGTGTGGAGAAATGGGATCCCTGGTGCACTGTTGGTAGGAATGCAAATTGGTTCAGCCACTATGGAAAACAGTCTGAAGATTCCTCAAAAAATTAAAAATAGAATTACCATATGATTCAACATTCTCACTTCTGGGTAGATATCTGAAACAAATGAAAATAGGGTCTCAAAGATATATCTGCACCCCCATGTTCATTTCAGGATTATTCATAATAACCAAAGATATGGAAACAACCCAGGTGTCTATCAACAGATTAATAAAGAATATGTAATATGTTATATTGTATTATACACACACATACACACATGAATATTATTCAGGCACAAAAAAGAAGGAAATCCTGCTATTTGTGACAACATGGATGAATCTGGAGGACATTACACTAAGTGAAATAAGTGAGACACAGAAAGACAAACACTATGATATCACTTATCTATGAAATGTAAAAAGCTGAACCCATAGAAACAAAGAATAGAGTGATGGTTACCAGGGGCTCAGGCGTGGGAGAAATGGGGAAATGGAGGTCAAAGTGTAAAAATTTCCAGCTACATGATTAACAAGTTCTGTTGACCTAATATATGGCATGGTGATTATAGCTAATAATATCATATTATATACTTGAAAGTTGTCAAGAGAGTAGATCTTAAATGTTCTCACCACAAAAAGAAATAGTAATTACGTGACAGGATGGAGATGTTAGCTAAAACTATGGTGGTAATCATTTTGAAATACATAGATGGATCAAATCAACACACTGTACATCTTAAACTTATACAATGTTATATGTCAATTATACCACAATAAAGTTGGAAAAAAATAAATGCAAATAATAAAAGTCTTAAAAAAGGGGGTCTTGCCTGGCTGGCTCAGTCAGTAGAACATGTGACTCTTGATCTCTGGGTCATGAGTTTTAGCCTCGTGTTGGGCAAACAGATTACTTAAAATTAAAAAAAAAAGTCTTATAAACAACCTGTGGCAGAGACAGTAATGCTTACCCAATAGTCTATTAGACACCCTCCATGCTCAGCCCCCTAGTCCATTGGTTCACTCCATGCTTGGCTTGTTCTACTGGCTGCCGGTGTGCTTAGTACCCTTGCAGTCAGAGAGGGATAAGTAACTAGTTTTGACCAATGGGCTGTGAAGGAAGTACATATGTATCACTTCTGGTATATGGCAGTGAAAGCCCACACAAACTTTATAGCCCTCTTCTCCTACTCTGTGATTAGAGAGAAAGCTTCTTACTCAAAGAAAACCACATCAAAGCAGCCTAGATAGTTGAGCCATTGCACAGAAGACAGGTGCCCTGAAGTGCCATCTAGATCTACAGATGACTTTGCATTAGCAAGAAATAAATCTTTGTCTCTTAAACAACTTATATTTTGCAGCTGTTTGTTGCCCATGGCATAACCTAGCTTATTCTAACACACAACCCAACAGAGCAATACAAATTTCTAATAATAGAGGGAGGAAGGAAGATGGTGGCGTAGGAGGACGCTGGGCTCACTGCGCGTCCTGCTGATCACTTAGATTCCACCTACACCTGCCTAAATAACCCAGAAAACCGCCAGAGGATTAGCAGAACGGAGTCGCCGGAGCCAAGCGCAGACGAGAGGCCCATGGAAGAGGGTAGGAAGGGCGGCAAGGCGGTGCGCGCTCCACGGACTGGCGGGAGGGAGCCGGGGCGGAGGGGCGGCTCGCTGGCCAAGCAGAGCCCCCGAGTCTGGCGGGCAAAAGCGGAGGGGCCTGACGGACTGTGTTCCGACAGCAAGCGCGACTTAGCGTCTGGGAGGTCCTAAGTTAACAGCTCTGCTCGGAAATCGGGAAGGCTGGAGGACAAAGGGAAGGAGAGCTGCTGAGCCCCGAATGACAGAGCTCAGTTTGGTGGGGAACAAAGGCGCTCACCAGCGCCATCTCCCCCGCCCATCCCCCAGCCAAAATCCCAAAGAGAACCAGTTCCTTCCAGGGAACTTCCTCGCTCCGCGCAAACACCCAACTCTATGCTTCTGCGGAGGAGCCAAACCTCCGGCAGCGGATCTGACTCCCTCCCGCTGCCACAGGGCCCCTCCTGAAGTGGATCACCTAAGGAGAAGCGAGCTAAGCCTGCCCCTCCTGCCCCTGTGCACCTTGCCTACCCACCCCAGCTAATACGCCAGATCCCCAGCATCACAAGCCTGGCAGTGTGCAAGTAGCCCAGACGGGCCACGCCACCCCACAGTGAATCCCGCCCAGTAGCCCAGACGGGCCACGCCACCCCACAGTGAATCCCGCCCCTAGGAGAGGGGAAGAGAAGGCACACACCAGTCTGACTGTGGCCCCAGCGGTGGGCCGGGGGCAGACATCAGGTCTGACTGCGACTCTGCCCACCAACTCCAGTTATACACCACAGCACAGGGGAAGTGCCCTGCAGGTCCTCACCACGCCAGGGACTATCCAAAATGACCAAGCGGAAGAATTCCCCTCAGATGAATCTCCAGGAAATAACAACAGCTAATGAGCTGATCAAAAAGGATTTAAATAATATAACAGAAAGTGAATTTAGAATAATAGTCATAAAATTAATCGCTGGGCTTGAAAACAGTATAGAGGACAGCAGAGAATCTCTTGCTACAGAGATCAAGGGACTAAGGAACAGTCACGAGGAGCTGAAAAACGCTTTAAATGAAATGCAAAACAAAATGGAAACCACCACGGCTCGGATTGAAGAGGCAGAGGAGAGAATAGGTGAACTAGAAGATAAAGTTATGGAAAAAGAGGAAGCTGAGAAAAAGAGAGATAAAAAAATCCAGGAGTATGAGGGGAAAATTAGAGAACTAAGTGATACACTAAAAAGAAATAATATACGCATAATTGGTATCCCAGAGGAGGAAGAGAGAGGGAAAGGTGCTGAAGGGGTACTTGAAGAAATTATGGCTGAGAACTTCCCTGAACTGGGGAAGGAAAAAGGCATTGAAATCCAAGAGGCACAGAGAACTCCCTTCAGACGGAACTTGAATCGATCTTCTGCACGACATATCATAGTGAAACTGGCAAAATACAAGGATAAAGAGAAAATTCTGAAAGCAGCAAGGGGTAAACGTGCCCTCACATATAAAGGGAGACCTATAAGACTCGTGACTGATCTCTCTTTTGAAACTTGGCAGGCCAGAAAGAATTGGCACGAGATTTTCAGTGTGCTAGACAGAAAAAATAGGCAGCCGAGAATCCTTTATCCAGCAAGTCTGTCATTTAGAATAGAAGGAGAGATTGGGGCGCCTGGGTGGCGCAGTCGGTTAAGCGTCCGACTTCAGCCAGGTCACGATCTCGCAGTCCGTGAGTTCGAGCCCCGCGTCGGGCTCTGGGCTGATGGCTCAGAGCCTGGAGCCTGTTTCCGATTCTGTGTCTCCCTCTCTCTATGCCCCTCCCCCATTCATGCTCTGTCTCTCTCTGTCCCAAAAATAAATAAACGTTGAAAAAAAAAAATGTTTAAAAAATAGAATAGAAGGAGAGATAAAGGTCTTCCCAAACAAACAAAAACTGAAGGAATTTGTCACCACTAAACCAGCCCTACAAGAGATCCTAAGGGGGACCCTGTGAGACAAAGTACCAGAGACAACACTACAAGCATAAAACATACAGACATCACAATGACTCTAAACCCGTATCTTTCTATAATAACACTGAATGTAAATGGATTAAATGCGCCAACCAAAAGACATAGGGTATCAGAATGGACAAAAAAACAAGACCCATCTATTTGCTGTCTACAAGAGACTCATTTCAGACCTGAGGACACCTTTAGATTGAGAGTGAGGGGATGGAGAACTATTTATCATGCTACTAGAAGCCAAAAGAAAGCTGGAGTAGCCAGACTTATATCAGACAAACTAGACTTTAAATTAAAGGCTGTAACAAGAGATGAAGAAGGACATTATATAATAGTTACAGGGTCTATTCATCAGGAAGAGCTAACAATTATAAATGTCTATGCGCCGAATACCGGAGCCCCCAAATATATAAAACAACTACTCATAAACATAAGCAACCTTATTGATAAGAATGTGGTAATTGCAGGGGACTTTAACACCCCACTTACAGAAATGGATAGATCATCTAGACACACGATCAATAAAGAAACAAGGGCCCTGAATGAGACATTGGATCAGATGGACTTGACAGATATATTTAGAACTCTGCATCCCAAAGCAACAGAATATACTTTCTTCTCGAGTGCACATGGAACATTCTCCAAGATAGATCATATACTGGGTCACAAAACAGCCCTCCATAAGTTTACCAGAATTGAAATTATACCATGCATACTTTCAGACCACAATGCTATGAAGCTTGAAATCAACCACAGAAAACAGTCTGGAAAACCTCCAAAAGCATGGAGGTTAAAGAACACCCTACTAACAAATGAGTGGGTCAACCAGGCAATTAGAGAAGAAATTAAAAAATATATGGAAACAAACGAAAATGAAAATACAACAATCCAAACGCTTTGGGACGCAGCGAAGGCAGTCCTGAGAGGAAAATACATTGCAATCCAGGCCTATCTCAAGAAACAAGAAAAATCCCAAATACAAAATCTAACAGCACACCTAAAGGAAATAGAAGCAGAACAGCAAAGGCAGCCTAAACCCAGCAGAAGAAGAGAAATTATAAAGATCAGAGCAGAAATAAACAATATAGAGTCTAAAAAAACTGTAGAGCAGATCAACGAAACCAAGAGTTGGTTTTTTGAAAAAATAAACAAAATTGACAAACCTCTAGCCAGGCTTCTCAAAAAGAAAAGGGAGATGACCCAAATAGATAAAATCATGAATGAAAATGGAATTATTACAACCAATCCCTCAGAGATACAAACAATTATCAGGGAATACTATGAAAAATTATATGCCAACAAATTGGACAACCTGGAAGAAATGGACAAATTCCTGAACACCCACACTCTTCCAAAACTCAATCAGGAGGAAATAGAAAGCTTGATCAGACCCATAACCAGCGAAGAAATTGAATCGGTTATCAAAAATCTCCCAACAAATAAGAGTCCAGGACCAGATGGCTTCCCAGGGGAGTTCTACCAGACGTTTAAAGCAGAGATAATACCTATCCTTCTCAAGCTATTCCAAGAAATAGAAAGGGAAGGAAAACTTCCAGACTCATTCTATGAAGCCAGTATTACTTTGATTCCTAAACCAGACAGAGACCCAGTAAAAAAAGAGAACTACCGGCCAATATCCCTGATGAATATGGATGCAAAAATTCTCAATAAGATACTAGCAAATCGAATTCAACGGCATATAAAAAGAATTATTCACCATGATCAAGTGGGATTCATTCCTGGGACGCAGGGCTGGTTCAACATTCGCAAATCAATCAACGTGATACATCACATTAACAAAAAAAAAGAGAAGAACCATATGATCCTGTCAATCGATGCAGAAAAGGCCTTTGACAAAATCCAGCACCCTTTCTTAATAAAAACCCTTGAGAAAGTTGGGATAGAAGGAACATACTTAAAGATCATAAAAGCCATTTATGAAAAGCCCACAGCTAACATCATCCTCAACGGGGAAAAACTGAGAGCTTTTTCCCTGAGATCAGGAACACGACAGGGATGCCCACTCTCACCGCTGTTGTTTAACATAGTGCTGGAAGTTCTAGCATCAGCAATCACACAACAAAAGGAAATCAAAGGCATCAAAATTGGCAAAGATGAAGTCAAGCTTTCGCTTTTTGCAGATGACATGATATTATACATGGAAAATCCGATAGACTCCACCAAAAGTCTGCTAGAATTGATACATGAATTCAGCAAAGTTGCAGGATACAAAATCAATGTACAGAAATCAGTTGCATTCTTATACACTAACAATGAAGCAACAGAAAGACAAATAAAGAAACTGATCCCATTCACAATTGCACCAAGAAGCATAAAATTCCTAGGAATAAATCTAACCAAAGATGTAAAGGATCTGTATGCTGAAAACTATAGAAAGCTTATGAAGGTAATTGAAGAAGATTTAAACAAATGGAAAGACATTCCCTGCTCATGGATTGGAAAAATAAATATTGTCAAAATGTCAATACTACCCAAAGCTATCTACACATTCAATGCAATCCCAATCAAAATTGCACCAGCATTCTTCTTGAAACTAGAACAAGCAATCCTAAAATTCATATGGAACCACAAAAGGCCCCGAATAGCCAAAGGAATTTTGAAGAAGAAGACCAAAGCAGGAGGCATCACAATCCCAGACTTTAGCCTCTACTACAAAGCTGTCATCATCAAGACAGCATGGTATTGGCACAAAAACAGACACATAGACCAATGGAATAGAATAGAAACCCCAGAACTAGACCCACAAACGTATGGCCAACTCATCTTTGACAAAGCAGGAAAGAATATCCAATGGAAAAAAGACAGCCTCTTTAACAAATGGTGCTGGGAGAACTGGACAGCAACATGCAGAAGGTTGAAACTAGACCACTTTCTGACACCATTCACAAAAATAAACTCAAAATGGATAAAGGACCTGAATGTGAGACAGGAAACCATCAAAACCTTAGAGGAGAAAGCAGGAAAAGACCTCTCTGACCTCAGCCGTAGCAATCTCTTACTCGACACATCCCTAAAGGCAAGGGAATTAAAAGCAAAAGTGAATTACTGGGACCTTATGAAGATAAAAAGCTTCTGCACAGCAAAGGAAACAACCAACAAAACTAAAAGGCAACCAACGGAATGGGAAAAGATATTTGCAAATGACATATCAGACAAAGGGCTAGTATCCAAAATCTATAAAGAGCTCACCAAACTCCACACCTGAAAAACAAATAACCCGGTGAAGAAATGGGCAGAAAACATGAATAGACACTTCTCTAAAGAAGACATCTGGATGGCCAACAGGCACATGAAAAGATGTTCAGCGTCGCTCCTTATCAGGGAAATACAAATCAAAACCACACTCAGGTATCACCTCACGCCAGTCAGAGTGGCCAAAATGAACAAATCAGGAGACTATAGATGCTGGAGAGGATGTGGAGAAACGGGAACCCTCTTGCACTGTTGGTGGGAATGCAAATTGGTGCAGCCGCTCTGGAAAACAGTGTGGAGGTTCCTCAGAAAATTAAAAATAGACCTACCCTATGACCCAGCAATAGCACTGCTAGGAATTTATCCAAGGGATACAGGAGTACTGATGCATAGGGGCACTTGTACCCCAATGTTCATAGCAGCACTCTCAACAATAGCCAAATTATGGAAAGAGCCTAAATGTCCATCAATTGATGAATGGATAAAGAAATTGTGGTTTATATACATAATGGAATACTACGTGGCAATGAGAAAAAATGAAATATGGCCTTTTGTAGCAACGTGGATGGAACTGGAGAGTGTGATGCTAAGTGAAATAAGCCATACAGAGAAAGACAGATACCATATGGTTTCACTCTTATGTGGATCCTGAGAAACTTAACAGGAACCCATGGGGGAGGGGGAGGAAAAAAGAAAAAAAAAAAAAAAAGAGGTTAGAGTGGGAGAGAGCCAAAGCATAAGAGACTGTTAAAAACTGAGAACAAACTGAGGGTTGATGGGGGGTGGGAGGGAGGAGAGGGTGGGTGATGGGTATTGAGGAGGGCACCTGTTGGGATGAGCACTGGGTGTTGTATGGAAACCAATTTGACAATAAATTTCATATAATAAAAAAAAAAATTTCTAATAATAGAAGAATGGTAAGTAGATTATGCTACAACTATTTGATGAGTATTATACAGTCATTGGGAAAAAAAGTAACAAAAACTATGTAATAACATAAGAATTATTTATGACATAATATTAATTGGAAAAAAAAGCAGAAAACAAAAATAAGATTAGAAAGATAATGGGAATAAAAGGCAAGGTTTTCCAGTAAAATTGACAGAATGAATGAAATTGTAATTCAGAAGTCTCCTTAAAATGCTTTCCAGAAAACTCTTAACATATAAGAATTTGTGTATTTATTGGGTGGGGTGGAGCCAGAGAATGGTGTGGTGCCTGCTGAGCATAAACCCATATTCAGACTTCTTCAGATATATGTTGACTATCTACTAGAGAAGGAGCTTCTAGGAAAGAACCCACTTCAAGGAAGGAGAGAATAAAGGCACAAATTTTATCCAATAAAAATGTTATCAGGCTGAAGGGGAACTTGTCTGAGCACTTGAATTTGTTCTCTGATCCAAACCCCTTGGAGTCATGTCCACACTTGCGAGCTATTGGGCACATAAGTATCTATTTATATTGTTAGAATCATAAAGCCATGCTGTTTTGGGAACAGCATAGGAGTATGACACAGATGTAGAAGTCAGAGATTGATCTGGATTCAATGAATAGCAGAACAGACCCAGTACAACTTGGAGCCAGGGCATTATAATAGATAGCCAACGTTAAAGGCATAGCCATGACACCACCAAGCCAACTCCCAGATGGAAGCAACAGAGCTTTATATGATAGGCTCAGCATGATCCCAAGTGTACCTGTGGCTTAGAGGTGCCAACTAATTCAGTAGCAATGGAAGATAACGTTTGAGTAAGGGATAGCACTCTTAGTGCAGACATCAGTTCTGTGGATGGCAGCCCTCAGTTTTAGGAGCAGTAGTGACCTCAGAGGTCACCAGAAGTTGTAAAAATGCATTCAAAACCATATGTAAGTGGTATCCTGGGAACTCTCAGAAGAGAGGGCAAGAGATTTGCAATAAGTCAAAGAGACTCTGCAGAAGAGGGCAGGAGATCTCACAGTAAGTGGGGATAGCTATGCCGAGGAAACATTGTCACTGTGATGGCTCCCATTTTCTTCCCACACTGCACAGCTTAGGATATTCATGTTTCCAAAACAATGGACAATTTAACAGAAGAAAAGTGGTCAAGCTGGAAATGGATAAATGAGAGTCGAGTGTTTCCTAGAGTTTATCCCTCCAGCACTGTCCACAGGAGAGAGACTGAATCTGCGGGGAAAGACGACCATAGATCACTTAAGAGGGGTTTATCAGGCTTGCATGGAACCTCTCTACTACTACCTATTTTGATATCCCATGTGTCTTGATGCTTAAAAGATGCTGCTCAGAAGAGTAAACATGATTATTTCAATCACTGTAAACTAACCCATTGGTATGAGGAAGTTAATTATCAATGATACTATTGCAGGATTTTTTACCTCAATACCAGGGGTTCATTGTCTCACCGTTTGAAAGAATGAAGAGGTGGACACAGAATAAAATAAGCAGCAGGAAAAGTTTATTAGAGTATAAGATTAGAAAGTAAGAATAGTATGAAAGCTTTCTTTGCAGAGAGGGGGCATTCAAAGGTGAATGCCCACAACTATAGGAAAGGGTCCTTGTTTCATAAGGTTCCGATCGGCCCCCCTTTTGTTCCCCCTTGTTCCTTCTCAGGTTCTACCCTTACTGACTGGATAACTCTAGGTGCTGGGTTGCCTATTATTGATTGGCTCAACTCCATTGTGTGAGTAGTCAGACTATGGTCATACTCTCCCTCATATAAAATAAGTTCCATGGTTTACTTTGTTTAGTTTTTGATGTATTTTGATTGTCAAATTCCTAAGAGGAACCTGAGGGGGAGTAGGTGGTGTCTGTTACATTCTTAAGAGGGACTTTACACCCTAGGGGATTTGCTGTGGCCAAATGCTCCCAGAAGTGTTCCAAAATATTTTTCCCCACCCAGAGACCTCAGGTCCTAACCTTTCTCTCTCTGCCTATTTTATCCTACCTTTCCCTATCATAATACCACAAAGCATGTGGTCTCCTTCATAACTGTTAAAAAATTAAGAGACATTCTGGTTATTAGGTCAGTCTCTTACTTGGAAAGAACCTGTTCTAAAGAGACCAACTGTTCTTGAGTTACAGTGGTAAGATCATTATTGAACCTACAAAGCTAAGGTTCGTGACTCTAAAGGAATAGCATTGCGAGAGATCTCATTACAGCTGCTGACTAAATAGCTGTTTTACTGGCACACTCTTCAGCTACAATAAAAATTATAAAATATATGCAAAATTGTCAAAATATCAAGTTATTAAAATTTGTATAATAAACTCAATCAACACATATATGTACACATATATGAGAACAAAAGGAAGTGAGAAAAAGAAAGAGTGTTCTGGATATTCTCTGTGCCTTCAGATTTAATCTCCACCCTTACCCATCCTGTTTCATACCCTTGGTACATGACTTCCACAGACAATGTCAACCCAATTTGCTGTCTATGAACGTTGTCTGTGGTGTCCTGCATGGAACAGTTGATGAAGTCAATTCCATCAACATGCTGCCCTACAGCTGTGCCTTTAGACTCTTTTGAAAGACCTCTCCTATTCCAAAAGTTACAAAAATTTTATCCTATGCTTTCAACTATCAGCTCTATGTTTTTTTTTTCACAATTATGTTTTTTTTATGTTTATTTATTTTTGAGAGACAGAGACAGAGGGTGAGCAGGGGAAGGGCAGAGAGAGATGGAGACACAGAATCTGAAGAAGCCTCCAGGCTCTGAGCTGTCAGCACAGAGCCCAACACGGTGCTCGAACTCGCAAGCTGTGAGATCATGACATGAGTTGAAGTTGGACACTTAGCCAACTGAGCCACACAGGCACCCCACATTTATGTTTTTAATACATCTGGGGTTTGCCTTTATATTTTGTATGGCAGGTACCCAACCTTTTCTCTATATAGTAAGTTACTTTACACAAATTTATTTGGAAACAGTCTATAATTTCCCCATTGATTGTGAAGTTACTTTTATCATATAACAAATACTCATGTGTAACATTTCTTGACTCCATTCTATTATATTCTTTTCTCTTTATTTTGTTCCACTGGACTCTTTATCTTTCACTATTTTTCAAGTATAACTTTTAGTATTCCTATTATTATCTGTCATATTTTCCAGAGTTGGCTTAGCAACTTCCATTGATCTTTATTTTTCTAAATTTGGGATAAATTTGTTAATTTTCTCAAATCAACTTGTTAGAATTTTAGTTGAAATTAGACTGGATTTATCAATTATCTTAGAATTAAAATATTTATAATACTACTTTGTTTTATCTAAGAATAGGGAATATCTCTTCACATATGCCAATATTTCTGTATATTACATAGCATAACTTTAAATCGTTCTCTTAAAAAGCCTTGTGCAGAGGAGCCAAGATGATGGAACAGCATGGAAGCTTTTTGTGTGTCTCACATCCATGAAATACATCCAGACCAACACTAAACCATCCTACACACCTAGAAAACTGATTGGAGGATTAACACAACAATCTGCACAACCTGAACCACAGAATTCAGCAGGTACATGGCACAGAGAGCTGAACTTGGGGAGCAAGAAGCCACGAAAGGTAGGGAACCCCTTTTGCAGGGGGAGAAAGGATGGAGACTGGGGAAGTGGGGAGCATATGGGAAAAGCACCCCTCCCCCAAAGCAGCTGGAGAGAAAGTGGAAAATTGGAAACAGCTGCAGGGACTAAACTAAAAAGGGAAAAAGGAGAAAGGAGAAAGGAGAGTGTTTAAATTCCATTAAAACTGTATACAAGGAGAGCTCAAAGGCTGCAACTCCACAGCTCGATACCTGGTGGTGCTCTGGTGGGAAGGGCAAATCCCCATGAACAGAGTGGGGTCCGGGAGGTTCTCAGGCCACAAGGGGAAAAGCGGTTCCACTGCTGGAAGGACACTTGGTAGAGGTTGTTGAAGCCACCTGGTCCCAGCAGACCCTTGAATGCAGCCACATTCACTGGTGCTGGGGCAAGGTCGTTGAGGGTGAATCCTGGTGCCAGATGTGTGTTGTGATTTTCCATAATCCCTGAAATGCTGCTGCTACACTGTCTCGTTAACTTTTTGGGGGACAGGCTGGCACCTGGCCGCAGTCTCGGGGCACCGGCAACAGCAAGGTCCAGCGGGTGTTCCTGGGTGCAGCCGACATTCGGCCATTGCTCATTCGGCCATTGCTCGGTGAGACCCTCCTGGAGAGGGGTGGAACGGATCAAAGCTGCAGTCCTTCAGAAGTAAGGACCTGGGGAGAACAGTTGCACCTGAGACAAAACTCGGGAGAGAGGTACTGCCTGGGGCCTGGTCACAGAGTGAAAAAGCGGGAGTGGATGAAAGCGGAAGACAGAGGACCACTGCAGGATTGCTGATCCGGGAGAACAGACTGGGTAGCTGGGTGGAGCCATTTTCACCGCTCCCATGCATGCGCATATGCACCTATGAGCACTGCAACAGTGCACCCCAATAGGCTGGCAGTGCCATCTAGTGGAGAGTGGAGCTGTTACACTGAGCCCCACCCAACTAGGCCAACTTCGCTCCTCAAGACCACAAGCCTCACCACCAGCTTAATTTATGGACTATAAAGAGCTACATAGACTGATCTCTAGGGGAAAACGAAGCAATTTCAGTCTTAATGCAATCTGTTAGCAGGTTCATCTGTTTAATTTTTTTCTTTTTTTTCTTTTTCCTTTTTCCCTTTTACAATTCTTTTCTTTTTCTTGAATACAGAAAGAGAAAAAGGTTCATTTTTACTTTCACCTTTTATTAAAAATAAAAGTTATTAATTTTTATTACTATATTTTTTACTTTTATGTAAAATTTTTCACATTCTACTTTACTTCCATCATTTTATTTTAGTCTACTTCAGTGTACTCCCCTTTTCAAATTTTCAAACAATTTCCTTTTTCTCTTTTTTTCTTTTTCATTCCTTTTCTTTTTCTTGAATGTAGAAAGAGAAAAACTTCACTTTTACTTTCAATTTCTTTTAAAAATATTTTAATTTAATTTTTATTACTATATTTTTTGCTTTTATGTAATTTTTTTCAAATTCTATCTTACTCCCATATTTTAGTTTAATCTACTACAGTGTATTCACTTTTTCAAATTTTCAAACAATTTCTTTTCTTTTCTTTTTTTTCTTCTTTTTTCTTAAATACAGAAAATGAAAAAATTCTTATTTATTTTTAATTTTTATTAAACATATTTTTCTTTAATTTTTTTCTACTATATTCTTTACTTTTGTGTATATTTTTTCAAATTCTATTTTACCCCCATCATCTCATTTTAGTCTACTTCAGTGTATTCATTTTTTTCAAATTCTCAAACGATTTCTTTTTTTTCTTTTTCTCCCCCCCCTTTTTTTTCTCTAATCTGTAAAACCACTTTCAAAACCCAGACCAAAACACATCTAGGATCTAGCATCATCTATTTGATTTTTGTGTGTGTGTGTTTTTAATTTTTAATTTTAATATTTTTTATTTTAATTTTTTTAATTTCAATTTTCCTACCTCATTAATACATTTTCTCCCTTCAAATTGACAAAACAAAGGAATTCACCCCAAAAGAAAGAGCATGAATAAACGACAGCCAGGGATTTAACCAACACATATACAAGCAAGATGTCTGAACCAGAATTTAGAATCATGATAATAAGAATACTAGCTGGAATCGAAAATAGACTAGAATCCCTTTCTGCAGAGATAAAAGAAGTAAAAAATAGCCATAATGAAATAAAAAATGCTATAACTGAGCTGCAATCATGGATGGATGTAGCAGCAGCAAGGATGGACGAGGCAGAACAGAGAATCAGTGATATAGAGGACAAACTTATAGAGAATAACGAAGCAGAAAAAAAGAGGGAGATTAAGGCAAAAGAGCACGATTTAAGAATTAGAGAAATCAGTGACTCATTAAAAAGGAACAACATCAGAATCATAGGGGTCCCAGAAGAGGAAGAGAGAGAAATAGGGGTGGAAGGGTTATGTGAGCAAATCATAGTGGAAAACTTTCCTAGCTTGGGGAAAGACACAGACATCAAAATCCAAGAACCCCCCCCCCGCCTTGAATCTCACAGAGGACCCCCATGAGATTCAACAAAAACCGACCATAAACAAGGCATATCATAGGCAAATTCACAAAATACTCAGGCAAGGAGAGAATCATGAAAGCAGCAAGGGAAAAAAAAAAGTCCCTAACCTACAAGGGAAGACAGATCAGGTTTGCAGCAGACCTATCCACAGAAACTTGGCAGGCCAGAAAGTAGTGGCAGGATATATTCAATATGCTGAATCAGAAAACTATGCAGCCAAGAATTCTTTATCCAGCAAGGCTGTCATTCAAAATATGAAGGAGAGATAAAAAGTTTCCCAGACAAACAAAAGTTAAAGGAGTTTGTGACCACTAAACCAGCGCAGCAAGAAATTTTAAGGGGGACGTTCTGAGGAGAGAAAAGATGAAAAAGTATATGTAAAAATAAGTAAATACCAAAAGTAACAAAAGATTAGAAAGGACCAGAGAACACCACCAGAAACTCCAACTCTACAAGCATCATACTGGCAATAAATTCATATCTTTCAGTACTCACTCTAAACATCAGTGGACTCAATGCTCCAATAAAAAGACAGAGGGTAACCGAATGGATAAGAAAACAAGATCCATCTATATGCTGTTTACAAGAGACCCACTTTAGACCTAAAGACGCCTTCAGATTGAAAACAAGGGGATGGAGAACCATCTATCATGTTAATGGTCAACAAAAGAAAGCTGGAGTAGCCATACTTATATCAGACAATTTAGACTTTAAAATAAAGACTGTATGAAGAGAAGGGCATTATATCATAATCAAGGGGTCTATAGACCAAGAGGACCTAACAATTTTAAACATTTATGTGCCAAATGTGGATACACCCAAATATATATATCAATTAATCACAAACATAAAGAAACTCATCGATAGTAATACCATAATAGTAGGAGACTTCAACACCCCACTCACAGCAATGCACAGATCATCTAATCAAAAAATCAACAAGGAAACAATGGCTTTGAATGACACACTGGACCAGATGGACTTAACAGATATATCCAAAACATTTCATCCTAAAGCAGCAGAATATACATTCTTCTCCAGTTCACATGGAATATTCTCCAGAATAGACCATATACTGGGACACAAATCAGCCCTAAGTAAGTACAAAAAGATCGATATCATACCGTACATATTTTCAGACCACAACACTATGAAACTCGAAATCAACCACAAGAAAAAATTTGGAAAGGTAACAAATACTTGGAGACTGAAGAACATCCTACTAAAGAATGAATGGGCTAACCAAGCAGTTAAAGAGGAAATTAAAAAGTATATGGAAGTCAATGAAAATGATAACACCACAACCCAAAACTTCTGGGACACAGCAAAGGTGGTCATAAGAGGAAAGTATATAGCAATCCAGACCTTCCTAAAGAAGGAAGAAAGATCTCAGATACACAACTTAACCTTATGCCTTAAGGAGCTGGAAAAAAACAGCAAATAAAACCCAAAACCAGCAGAAGACAGGAAATAATAAAGATTAGAGCAGAAATTAATGCTATCAAAACCAAAAAAAAAAAACAAAACAGTAGAACAGATCAATGAAACCAGAAGCTGGTTCTTTGAAAGAATTAACAAAATTATAAACCACTAGCCAGTTTGATCAAGAAGAAAAAGGAAAGGACCCAAATAAATAAAATCAAGAATGAAAGAGGAGAGATCATAACCAACACAGCAGAAATAAAAACAATAATAAGAGAATATTATGAGCAATTATATGCCAATAAAATGGGTAATCTGGAAGAAATGGACAAATTCCTAGAAATGTATACACTACCAAAACTAAAACAGGAAGAAATAGAAAATTTGAACAGACCCATAACCACTAAGGAAATCAAATTAGTAATCAAAAATCTGCCAAAAAACAAGAGTCCAGGGACAGATGGCTTTCCAGGGGAATCCTACCAAACATTTAAGAAAGAGTTACCACCTATTCTCTTGAAGCTGTTCCAAAAAATAGAAATGGAAGGAAAACTTCAAACTCTTTCTATGAAGCCAGCATTACCTTGATTCCAAAATCAGACAGAGACCCCACTAAAAAGGAGAACTATAGACCAATTTCCCTGATGAACATGGATGCAAAAATCCTCAACAAGATATTAGCCAACTGGATCCAACAATACATTAAAAAAATTATTCACCACGACCAAGTGGGATTTATACCTGGGATGCAGGGCTGGTTCAATATCTGCAAAACAGTTAAAGTGATTCATCACATCAATAAAAGAAAGGACAAGAACCATATGATCCTCTCAATAGATGCAGAGAAAGCATTCGACAAAATACAGCATCCTTTCTTGATAAAAACCCTCAAGAAAGTAGGGATAGAAGGATCATACCTCAAGATCATAAAAGCCATATATGAACAACCCAACGCTAATATCATCCTCAATGGGGAAAAACTAAGAGCTTTCCCTCTAAGGTCAGGAACAAGACAGGGATGTCTACTCTCACCATTGTTATTCAACATAGAATTGGAAGTCTTAGCCTCTGCAATCAGACAACACAAAGAAATAAAAGGCATCCAAATTGGCCGGGAGGAGGTCAAACTTTCCCTCTTCGCAGATGACATGATACTCTATATGAAAAACCCAAAAGATTCCACCAAAAAATGGCTAGAACTGATTCAGGAATTCAGCAAAGTTCCAGGATATAAAATCAGCACACAGAAATCGGTTGCATTCCTATACACCAACAATGAAGTGACAGAAAGAGAAATCAAGGAATCGATCCCATTTACAGTTGCACAAAAAACCATAAAATACCTAGGAATAAATCTAACCAAAGAGGTGAAAAATGTATACACTGAAAACTATAGAAAGCTTATGAAAGAAATTGAAGAAGACACAAAAAATGGAAAAATATTCCATGCACCTGGATAGGAAGAACAAATATTGTTAAAATCTCGATACTACCCAAAGCAATCTACATATTCAATGCAATCTCTATCAAAGTAACACCAGCATTCTTCACAGAGATGGAACAAATAATCCTAAAATTTGTATGGAACCAGAAAAGATCCCGAATAGCCAAAGCAATCTTGAAAAAGAAACCAAAGCAGGAGGAATCACAATCCCAGACTTCAAGCTATCCTACAAAGCTGTAATCATCAAGACAGTATTGTACTGGCACAAGAACAGACACTCAGATCAATGGAACAGAATAGAGAACCCAGAAATGGACCCACAAACGTATGGCTAACTAATCTTTGACAAAGCAGGAAAGAATATCCAATGGAATAAAGACAGTCTCTTCAGTAAGTGGTGCTGGGAAAACTGGACAGCAATATGCAGAAGAATGAACCTAGACCACCTTCTTACACCATACACAAAAATAAACTCAAAATGGATGAAAGAGCTCAATGTAAGACAGGAAGCCATCAAAATCCTCAAGGAGAAAGCAGGCAAAAACCTCTTTGATCTTGGCCGCAGCAACTTACTCAAAAGTCTTCAGAGGCAAGGGAAACAGAAGCAAAAATGAACTACTGGGATCTCATCAAAATAAAAACTTCTGCACAGAGAAGGAAACAATTAGCAAAACTAAAAGGCAACTAACAGAATGGGAGAAGATATTTGCAAACGACACATCCGATAAAGGGTTAGTATCCAAAATCTATAAAGAACTTATGAAACTCAACACCCAAAAAACAAATAATCCAGTGAAGAAATGGGCAAAAGACATGAATAGACACTTCTCCAAGGAAGACATCCAGATGGCCAACCGGCACTTGAAAAAATGCTCAACATCACTCATCATCAGGGAAATACAAATCAAAAGCACAATGAGATACCACCTTACACCTGTCAGAATGGCTAACATCAACAACTCAGGCAACAACAGATGTTGGCGAGGATGCGGAGAAAGAAGATCTCTTTTGCATTGTTGGTGGCAATGCAAGTTGGTGCAGCCACTCTGGAAAACAGGATGGAGGTTCCTCAAAGAGCTAAAAATAGAACTACCCTATGACCCAGCAATTGCACTACTAGGTGTTTATCCAAGGAACCCAGGTGTGCTGTTTTGAAGGGACACATGCATCCCTATGTTTATAGCAGCACTATCAACAATAGCCAAAGTATGGAAAGAGCCCAAATGTCCATTGATGGATGAATGGATAAAGAAGAGGTGGTATATATATATACAATGGAGTATTATTTGGCAATCAAAAAGAATGAAATCTTGCCATTTTTTAACTATGTGGATGGAACTGGAGGGTATTATGCTAAGTGAAATTAGTCAGAGAAAGACAAAAATCATATGACTTCACTCATATGAAGACTTTAAGAGACAAACAGATGAACATAAGGGAAGGGAAACAAATAATATAAAAACAGGAAGGGGGACAAAACAGAAGAGACTCATAAATATGAAGAAAAATTAAGGGTTGCTGGAGGGGTTGTGGGAGGGGGGATGAGCTAAATGGGTAAGGGGCACTAAGGAATCTACTCCTGAAATCACTGTTTCACTATATGCTAACTAATTTGGATGCAAATCTTTAAAAAATAAAAAAGAAAATTAAAAAAAAAAAAGAAAAAGGCCTTGTGCATTTTTCTTAGATTAATTCCTTGCCACTTTACATTTTTCTTACTACAGTTAATAGTAAACCCTCTAAAAATTTTACAAAGAGGACAAAACTTGGAAGGACATATACATCTGAGAATATCTTTACTTTACTCCCAACTTAAATGACAGATTAGCTGGTTATAAAACTGTGGTTTTGATATTCTTTACATTTACCACTTCAAAATAGTTTCTTGTCTCCAGTATGTGTTTGTTGTAATTCTGATTCTTGGTTCTTATTAGGTGCTCTTTATTCTTGAAGTTTGGGAATTTTCTTTTTCTTTTTGATTTTTAAAATTTTACCATATAATGCATCTAGGGACTTCTATAATCACACTTTCCAAACTGAGGTCTTTTGATTTCTTTAAATCTGGGGACTTTTTGGTTTATTATCTCCTCAAATATTTTTCTTCTTTGTATATATACTTTTATTATCTTTTTAGCTGTACAATAAAACAGATTTTTAGGGGTGCCTGGGTGGTTCAGTCAGTTGGGCATCTAACTTTGGCTCAGGTCATGATCCCATGGTTCGTGAGTTTGAGCCCCACATTGGGCTCTTTGCAGACAGCTCAGAGCCTGGAGCCTGCTTCAGATTCTGTGTCTCCCTCTTTCTCTGCCTGACTCCACTGACACTGTTTTTCTCTCTCTCTCTCTCTCTCTCCCTCTCAAAAATAAATAAACATTTAAAAATATTTGTAAAAATACAGATGTTTACATTACAACTATAATCTTTTCATTTTTTTCTCTCATATTTTCCAGTTCTTTCTCTCTGTCTCTGTATGATGTTTTATGGGAGATTTAATTAATTTGACCCTCTAGATCATTTATTTGTTTTTCAACTGCATGCACTTTGGAATTCATCTCTACTACTGAGTTTTCTATTTTAATCACTTCATTTTTATATACCTTGTGTGAAATCAGATTTAATAGGCTAAGTCTCAAATAAGCATTTTTCACCCCACACAGTTCTCAGGTATAGGAGGTAAGGTCAGGGTGAAGAAATGCCCAGAGGTTGAGGGTCTGCAGCATTTTTGCTATCCCTTCTTTATGTCAGTTAGACTTAAACACTGTGATGATATCAGCCTATCATTGGGCCTACATCGCCTTCTTTTTTTTTTTTTTTTTTAATTTTTTTTTTCAACGTTTATTCATTTTTGGGACAGAGAGAGACAGAGCATGAACGGGGGAGGGGCAGCGAGAGAGGGAGACACAGAATCGGAAACAGGCTCCAGGCTCTGAGCCATCAGCCCAGAGCCTGACGCGGGGCTCGAACTCACGGACCGTGAGATCGTGACCTGGCTGAAGTCGGGCGCTTAACCGACTGCGCCACCCAGGCGCCCCAGGCCTACATCGCCTTCTAAGACCCAGTTGGTAGGGGAAAAGGACATGGCTTATGGAGCATTTCCCTGGCCTCTCTCCATCAATGGCACTATGTCCTCTTCCATTACCTGGGGTGCCATTAATCTCCTACACAAGGACTCAACCACTTTTATAGCTTTACTTAATTTTTCAGCTTCATTGACTTCTACTTCTGTGGCTTTGAGTGAGGAGGCAAATTTTCTGGCTAATTTATCATCTTTTTGAAGTAGAAAGGGGAAATCCTTTCTAAGTTTAAATGCAGAATAGAAGCCATTTTATAGATCTGAATCTGGCAAAAATTTTGTAGATATTCCTGGGGAATTGGCTTGCAATCAGATATAACGGAGAACTGTTAGCACTACTTTAAAAATTAAAATACCTTCAGGGACATTCGATGCAATTAGAAGTGTTGTCTTAGATAACGGGGAACTCATCACTAAAAATGTTCTGTAAAACCTCATAAGAAAAGCTTTGAGAGTAAAAGGAAGAAGAGGACTGACAAGGGGCTCCCCTTATATCCCTCCACTGAGAGCAAGAGAAACAAGAGGACTGGAGATTCTGAGTTCAACAACTGCCTCACAACGGAATAGTATAGCTACCAGGTAGGTTCAAGTCTTAGCAGTCACTACCAGCTGCAAGGTGGGTCAAAAAAAGAGTGGAGATGAAGAAAAAAGCAAACAGGCTTGAGCAGCAAAATAGTGGAAGAAACGTGTATAAAAATAGAGCAAGAGAGATATTTTAATGACTGGGTGAATGTAGACATGTAGAAAATGTAGATATTTAGAGAAAATCAGTGGGAAGTCTTCTACGTGGCATGCTATATAACCCCTCACACACACACACACACACACACACACACACACACACACACAGTAAAGGTCTATACTATTTCTCAAGCACCTAGAGTCATATCTGTTTTCACTTCTTATGGCTCTGCAGAGGCTAGGCCACTAGAGCCTTGGATTCTATTCAGAATATTGATAAATAAACCTCTTGTCCAAGTGCAAATTAGGTTTACTTTGTTTGCTTTTCCAAGTCATCAAATCCTGAGTATTTCATGTGTATCCTTTAACACAGCATTTGCCAAAGTGGGTTTGGTGATTATAAATAAAGAGGGTTCTATAGTCAAATAAGTTTGGGATGTATAGGACTGTACACTTTTAACATGAGTTCTTTGCTGCAGGATTTCTCAGCACCTTAATATGCAAATGTTACTATAATTGCCCAAGAAAGAGACATGGTATGCCACATTTCTTAAATTTGACCATGGAATCCTTTTTCTCAAGACATCTCAGGATACTACCGTTCCATGGAACAAACTCTAGGAAACAATTCTGATGGATTGCTTACCTCTGTTTGAGTTAGAATGTGGCCTTAGCAGATATGGTCAAGGGCAATTTTTTGGCAATTGTTACAAAATAGCATCTTGCAAGATACATTCTTCATCTTATTATAATCTAACAATTGCTTTAACTATGAAATTGTTATTTTTCACTTATGTCAATATGCATGATCACATTCAATTAAGTAATTTATTTCAAAGCCTCTTGTATTGTTCTCTCTTTGTGGCACTTCATGTAGTTAGTCTCGAGCATGTAAGCTCCATAAAGTTAAGTTTCATGCCTCTACCTCCACTGAATCGTGTAGAGCACTTGGTGCAGTGCTAGATGCAAGATCGAGATTCAATAGGTACACCTTGGTCGAAGAAAATAAAACATAAAAATGCAGCAGAAGCAAACTTTTATAAACTTCCTACATATTTGATAAAATGTCATCTAAGCATTTTTGTGCTTTAATTATCACTCTCTGCTCCTTTTTCCCCCTCTGTCCCTTTTTAGCACTAAGTACACCCTGCAAAGTAAATGGAAGCAATAATCTAAACAAGACAGCCCAGAAATGTTTTTTTTAAATAATTTGTTCCAATATTAAGGATAGATGAATTTTAAGCTAACAACTTAAAACTATTGCAACTAGTCTTTTGTTTGATCCCCACCCAGTTTATTCATTAATTGACCAATATTGTGTTCCCACTTTTCATGGCTGTTTTCCTTAATTATAAAATACAGTATCTTTCAGAATATTTTCTTTGCTTTGCAAGTCAGGAAAAATTTCCCTACCATCTTATTATGAAAGCACTTGGCAGGTAAACTTCTGTTATCATATGCTTGTGTATGAAGGTCCTTAGCTTAGTCTAATGGTGTTTTGCCAAGTAAACAATTTACAGTCTATTATTTCCACTGGAAAGTCCCTTTTTCAAATTGAAGAATTTCACAATAAAAAAAAATCACTACTCAGAGAAACCCCAAAGTTCTTCTTGGCTTTGGCATTTAGGGGGTGCAACTTAACAGAGTCATTATTCATATGAGCAGGTTGATGACACCAATACATTAAATATACAATGGAAAATTTAGGACCAAGTAGTTCTGTCAACAGCTCCATTGTTCCCACTTCCTCTGTCTGCCTGCTCCTTCCCCCAACCCTTTCATCCATAAAATCATTGGCTCCTCTGCACAGACCTCTTTAGACCCTGCCCTTGCTATCCTCTTGGCCTTATCCCTGCCCCTAAACTTGTCCCTTATCCTTGCTTCTTCTCATCAACAACCCTTCTTTCATTATTCCTTTCCAAACGTTATTAACTGTCCACATACTTTCTTTTTTTCCTCGGGTCTCTCAATTAATGGCCTTCCTTTCCTCCGGTCTAACCCAAAACCAAGCCAAGATGTGGTTGGCATACTACTCACTGAAGCTTCCAGACCATAGCTTCAAAATATTTATCAATAATCCCATTTACTCTGCTCATATAGGATTCTCCCAACATTTCTATGGCTGTCGTCCACAGCCTCCAGGACCATCCCTCAGCTTTCTTGAAGTAAAATTCAGTTTTCATTTCTACCACACTTCTTACTATCCTGTATATAGAATACAATATCTAAGTTGACCATCCAGCCAACATCCTGGCCTCCCAGCTTCTTAGACTTTTCCTTCTTTCTAATTCATATCACCTAGGTGCCTCCGTACCACCCCCCTATAAACAGTCATGTCTTAGAGGTTTATACTGGGTGCTGAGTAGCTCTAAGATCTTATAACTGGCTTATCACACAAGCTGGATTCAGTAGGGGTGACATTAAAAACTAGCATAACATTTATTTTCATACAACTGTGTTTGACTCCATTGAGCTTGTTCAGTGAAATTTCAGGCAGATCCCATTACTTTTTCTGGTTATTCTCAGGTGTTAATAAATAGGTTCATCTTTGATTTAGTAAAAAAGTTCAATTAAATCTAAATCAAAACTTCAGTCTTTCAGTCTTTTCAAGTATTTCTCCCCGCTACTGTTTGAGCTATTTCCCTCTACCTCCTCCCCCTGTTACTGGTTAATTAGACACTCATTTTGACCCCTAGGGAAGGTGAGGGAGGTTGAAGGGAGAAGTCTTATTACACTGATGCCACTGAAATCTCTGTTTCATGCCTAAATTCTGGCTCTTTTTCTCTTTAGTGCTCTTTTTCTCTTTAGTGCTTTTCATCTACATTCCTTTAGCAAAGATGATGTCTCCTCCTTATGGTCACACACAACATAGCTCTCAGGCTCTGACTTCTGGTGGCCTCTCGGAGTCTGATCTTCTCACTCTTCCCAATAGGCCTGTGTGGCAGAAATCCTTTAAGATAACCCCAAAACAGTTAACCATAACTCAACCACAAAAAGACAAATGATCCAATTTTTTTAAATGGACAAAAGGATTTGAATACATTTCTTCCGATAAAATGTACAAATGGTCAATAAACACATGAAAAGATGCTCAACATCAATATCATTAGTGAACGGAAATCAAAACTATAATCAGATACCACTTTATATCTACTAGGCTGGCTATCATAAAAAAAGATGGACAACAAGAAGTATTGGCAAAGATGTGGAGAAATCTCAACTCTCACACATTGCATTCTCATTGTTGGTGGAAGTGTACAGTGATACAGCAGCTTTGCAACAGTCTGGAAACTCCTCAAAAGGATGCACATAAAGTTACATAAGACTCAGCAATTCCACACTCAGATATATACTCAAGAGAACTGAGATAGACATTCAAACAAAAACCTGAAACACAAACGTTCATAACATTCTTTGTAATATCAGAAATGAACAAATGTTCCTCAACTGATGAATGGATAAACAAAATATGGTATATCCACACAGTGGAATATATTCAGCCATGAAAAGTAATGAAGGACTGATTCATGCTATAATGTATATCAACCTCGAAAATATTATGCTAAGAGAAAGAAGCCAGACCAAGAAAGGGGGCGGGGGGCAATATATTATATAATTCCATTTATATGAAATGTCCCAAATTGGAAAATCTATAGTTACAGAAAGTAGATTAGTGGTTAACTACAATTGGTGAGTGGGAAGAATGGGAGTGACTGCAAATGGGTACAGGGTCTGTTTTTGGAGAAATGAAATGTTCCACATTTAGATAATCGTGAGAGTCACACAACGTTGTAACTATGTTAAGATCCACTGGGTTGTATACTTGAAGAGGGTGAATTTGATAGCAAAATAAAGCTGTGAAGAAGAAGAAGATGGAGAAGGTGAGGAAGAGGAGAGCAGTCACTATATTAGGTCCATAACACTGCCACTGGGGACCTTTCCCCTTTGCTCTAACAAGCCACCCTTTAATTAGGCTTTCTCCATGAGACATTCTTTCAGGAACAACTCAGGAACTAGTTCCTGTGTCATCCAAATTTCAGGAAGCATATGTTAAGCTCTCAAAATGATTCTTTGGAAAAGCAGTTGTGTTACAGACAAAACATAAATGAATGAGCATGGCTGTCTTCCAATACAACTTTAATTACAAAAAAGAGTGGTGGCCAGAGTTGATCCATAGCCCTTAGCATGCTGACACTGTTCTAGAATCACGTGGAGGAATTTAGATAGTGAAGGAGGATACTTGACACCTTTGCTTCAACTGGAAGAGCCCATTTTGACATTCTATAATAGTTTCAGGTGATGAAAACCCTCTCTCCAACCTCACTATCCTATCTCAACACTGAGCTAGCACTTTGTCCTCATTACCCCTCCTGTCCCTTCACAACTCCCTATTAACCTGATTGCCTCATTTCAGTCATTTCCTCACATCCTGGTCCACAATCTCAATTTTGCAATACCTTCATCCTAGATTCACTTACCCTCTTGATCTTGTATCAGACCTTCCTTAAGAATTCCCAAGCCTCGGGGCGCCTGGGTAGCTAAGTCGGTTAAGCGTCTGACTTCGGCTCAGTTCACGATCTCGCGGTCCGTGGGTTCGAGCCCCGCGTCAGGCTCTGTGCTGACAACTCAGAGCCTGAAGCCTGCTTTGGATTCTGTGTCTCCCTCTCTCTCTGACCCTCCCCTGTTCATGCTTCCTCTCTCTCTCTGTCAAAAAAATAAATAAATGTTAAAAAAAATTAAAAAAAAAGAATTCCCAAGTCTCAGGAAACTCACCCTTGTGGATTTCTCCTGGTCCTGTACTGCCCAGTAGTGTCAGGGAAGTCTCACAACCACAGTGGTAAGCTGTTCCACCACACAATTAGTTAAAACACTGGCTACATCAGAGCTCTGCCACAAACCAACAGGCTTTTCTCTAACTCTCAACAAGGACTCTTGACTTCTGTCTTGCAGAGATAGTAGGGACCACCTTTAAGAACTCTCATTCTCCAACTTAAAAGGGCTCTGTATCTCAATCTATGCCTAAATTGTCCAATATGGTGGCCACTAGCTACTCAATATGTGGCTATTGAGTACTTGAAAAATATGTAGCATAACTGAGGAATTAAATTTTTCAATTTTATTTAAGCATAATTAATTTGAACATAAAAACTGAAGCAATATAAAATATTTTCTGCTAAATGCAGTTTTGTGTTAGTTGGACTATTTCATTCTAACCATTGAAAATGTAGCATCTAAATTGAGATGTGATATAAGTATAAAATGCACACTGAATCTCAAAGACTTAGTAAGAAAAAACATGTGAAATATTCCATTGGTAGTTTTATGCTGAATGCCTGTTGAAATAATAATATTTTGATATTGTTTCTATTAGACAGTGCTATATTATACTCTTCTCAGTTCTTCCTGTATCAGAAGAATAAGGGACCCTTTTTTTTTTTTTTTTTTTTTTCCTTCAGGGCCATTTCCTACAGAATTTACAAATCCTGAATACATCTATTCTATAGAATGCCACATAGTATTCCTTTTCTCAATTATCATCAACCATATCCTCTCTACTAGCTCATTTTATATCAACAAAGTATCAGAAAATAAGGGAGAATGGTTAATAGCTAGTTCTACTGAGGCTTCTAGGAGGAATGAAGAAAATGAGTCAGAGTCAGCTTAGAAATCTAAAATTAATGGGGCGCCTGGGTGGCTCAGTCAGTTAAGCGTCCAACTTTGGCTCAGGCCATGATCTCATGGTTTGTGGGTTCAAGCCCTGCGCCAGGCTCTGTGCTGACAGCTCGGAGCCTGGAGCCTGCTTCTGATTCTGTGTCTCCCTCTCTCTCTGCCCCTCCCCTGCTCATGCTCTGTCTCTCTCTGTCTCTCAAAAATAAATAAATGTTAAAAAGAATTAAAAAAAAAAAAGAAATCTAAAGTTAAAGTTAAGGGCTGAAAGTCCAAAGGGAATTTCTTTCCTTAGCCAAGTGATTAGATGCCAGGAATAGAAAAGCCCATTCCCATCTCCCTCCAAAAATGGAAGAGACCCTCTGTAGATTTGCATTAGTACTGCTGCTGGTTATGTCTACCTAAGTAATAAAGAACTTGATCCAGAATTTAATCCACAGAGTGTTCCTAAAAACAGACTGAAACAATCTGCCAGCTGGAATTTTGGAAATGTGGCTATGAAAGGACTTCTCTGCCTTCATTTCAGTGAAGACCAACTATTGTATTTGAGGGCATTTTGCTGCTATTTATTTTTTTTTTAATACTACTTTTTTATTCTGCGTAATTGCCAACAGTAAAAAAATGAAGAAAAATGGTGAATGTGTGTCCTCCTTTGAGAAGTAGGGTTAGGGGAAATTATTTTTCTCTCCCCCAAGACTCACTCATCACTGAATCCAGTTTCCAAATGGAAATAGAAGTTAGCAGGTCAGGGGTTTCTAGAAAAAAAAACAAAGCAAAACAAAAAAAAACCATTAGCCATTGACATTAACATTAACATAAACATAAACATAACTCCACACTGGAGTGTTGCAGGTCCCTTACTCCTTAATAAAGAAGAAAAGCAGGGGATACATATTTTATTATCACTTTACTTCCAGTCTATTAAAAAAAGAGATAGCAATTTGCTTCATCTCTGAGTCTCATCTTTGAGTTTCATTTTTTAATGTTCCTGAATAATTTTTTAAAACTTCCCTTTAAGAGGATTAAGGAATGCACTTGCGACAAGCACTGGGTATTGTATGGAAGTGTTGGATTACTATATTGTACAGCTGAAACTAATATTATACTGTATGTTAACTAAATGGAATATAAATAAAAACTTAAAAAAAAAACCTTCCCTTTCAAATCCCTGGTTTCAGTGCATAGTCTTTGATAAGCTTCTAGCATATAGAGAAGATCTTATTGGTAGCCTGGATTTTGACTTTGAGATCTTTCTGTGTAGAACTTTTTGGATCGCTTTGTGTAGAGGTAAGAAAGAAGAGAGAATTTGTGTGTGAACACTTGTGCATAAGTGCATACCCATATATGGCATGGTCCAGAAGGTAATGCCAGAATAAAATTAATATAAAAACTGGAATTTTAAAGAAATTTGAGCTGCTCTCAAAAGTAGGTGAATCTAGGGACACTTGGATGGCTCAGTCGGTTAAGCATTGGACCCCTGATTTTGGTCCAAGTCATGATCTCACAGTCTGAGATCAAGCCCCACTGTGGGCTTTGCACTGGGTGTGGAGCCTGCTTAAGATTTTTCTTTCTTCTCTCCCTTTGCCCCTTCCTGACTTGTGCACGCACAAGCTCACATACTCTATCACTAAAAAAAAAAAAAAAAAAAAAAAATTTAATTAAGGAAAAACACTTGGGGCATCTAGGTGGCTCAGTAAGTTAAAAGCATCCGACTTTGGCTCAGGTCATGATCTCACGGTTCATTGGTTCGAGCCCTGCGTGGGGTTCTGTGCTGACAGCTCAGAGCCTGGAGCCTGCTTGGGATTCTGTCTCCCTCCCTCTTTGCCCCTCCCCCACTCTCACTCTATCTCTCTCAAAAATAAATAAACGTTAAAAAAATATATTTAAAAAAAGACTTGCCCTAAAAAAAATAAAAATTAAAAAAAAGTAGGTGAGTCTAGGGGCACCTGGCTGGTTCAGTAAATAGAGCATGAGACTCTTGATCTCAGGGTTGTTGGTTCATGCCCTAACCTGGGTGTAGAGACTACATAAAAATAAAAAAATCTTAAAAAAAAAAAAAAAAATAGGTGAAACTAACTTCCTTCCAAACAGTATGATATGGAGCTATGGAAAAGTAACTTTACTGTAAGGAAACCTGATAAACACTATCATCAAGTAGGTGGTCCAGTCAACATCACCATCAATAAGACATGTTGATAGCACGTTACTTGACATGATATGATGAGAATGGGCCTTTATCTCTGTGGCCTTCCTCCCCAAAACACCAACTCTAGTCTAGTAATGATTTAAAAAGAAAAGAAAAAAAACCAGAAAAATCCCAAATGAGGGACATTTGGTGAATACTCCTCAAAATTGTCAAAGTCTGCAAAACCAAGGAAAGTTTGAGAAACTGTCACAGCCAAGAGGAGCCTAAGCAAATATGACAACTAAATGTAATGTGGCATCCTGAATGGGAATCTGGAACAGAAAAATGACATTAGGTAATAAACTAAGGAAATCTGAATAAATTATGGATTTAAGCTAATAATACATCAATACTGGCTCATTAATTATAGCAAATGTACCATATTAATACAAGTTGTTAACCACAGAGAAACTGGGGCAGAGTATACGGGAACTCTTTGTATGCATATTGTTCTAAAATAAAAGGTTTATTAAAAATAAAAAAGAGAAATGTTGTCATTCTAGTATAGCACCCTAATAGATGATTAAGGAAAATGAATATAAATGACTTGTTATGAACCTTGCTGGAAAAACATCTTTGAGTCCATGCCATATAATTATCTTATAAATAAGATCATTGTAGGATAAGCTTCTGTTAATGTCTTGTAATTAAATGCCCCAAATAGTATTCTACCCCCTCAAAAGTGGGTGGATTCCTGGGTCACACTAAACTTAAACAGATAAAAGCTTCATCCTAGCCAATTGTACTGCCCATTCTGGTATTGGCTGGAATCCACTGTTATTTATGCTATTAGTAACTGGATTTTCTTGGGAAAAGTCTTTCTCAATATCATAAAAATACCATACAGTTCAAACTGAGTAGCAATAGGCAACTCTTGATAATCCAATCTCCTCCCCATTGCAAAGTAAACCAATTTGGAAAGAAGCTTGTAGACATATAAAATAAATTATTTGTTTTATTTGCCAATCCCATTTTCCTGTTCAGCTTTTCTCAATTTAGGTAATAAATTAAAATTTTAGATTGACTAATACTAGTTTCCAATTGAAAAGCAGAATCTCTGGGGCCACCTGGGTGGCTCTGTCTATTAAATGTCCAACTCTTGATATAGGCTCAGGTCATGATTTATAAGATCAAACCTCACTGTCAGTGCAGAGCATACTTGGAATTCTCTCTCTCTCTCTCTCTCTCTCTCTCTCTCTCTCCCTCTCTCTCTCTGCCCCTCCCCTGTTCACACCCTCTCTCTCTCTCAAAATAAACAAACTTTAAAAAAGAAAAGCAAAATCTCTGTAATTTTTACTTTCACCACTTCTTTGACTTTAGACACAAAGCTAGATTTTTCAAAAGACGATGCAAATTGAATTTTAAGGTATTATATTTTCACAGTTGATTGCTTCAGAGAGAGTTTATCTCTAAAAACTCTGCATATAATAACAATAGTGAGAAAAACAGATCATTCATTTTACCCTTTCCCCAAATATTGAACCATTATCTGCTATATCCCAGGCCCTATGGTGAGCATAGAAATATAGTGGAGGGCAAAACCAGCTGCAGGCCTTGTCTTCTTGGTGCAGGTGACATTAGCCAAATAATTTATGTCACATTATGTAATGTATTTGATTCATTAGCCTCAACAACTTGGATATAATCATAGAACTGTTTTATTTTTCCAGTAAATATTTTCATTTCTGCTCTGCTAATCCTCCTTTTTACTGGGTAGTGGGACCCTTAGTATCATCTCCATCCTAGTCCCTACTTTGCTGTCCCTTCCAGTTATTATAACAGAATATTTTTTTCTAAGACTCAGTTCTGTTTATTTTTAAAGTTTAATCACTTATTTTATAGACACTCCCCTTACCTACCTTGCAACTAGACTTATAGCTTAGGCAGGTATGGGTGTAGTGTGTGGAACGCTCTTTCACAGCACATCTTCCTTCCCTGCAATTTCCCTCCTTCTGAGTCTTACCCCAGTGGAGTCAGAGAAAAAGACATCTAGTTATGGAACAGCCCAAGAAATGTTGATGTTCCCTTTCTCTTGGTCAGCACCACTGATCAAGTTTGATCCATAGATCCATAGACATGGATCCATGATCCATAGACATGATGTGGGGAACCAGTGCCCAACAGGTTCACTAGTGAGGAATTTATCCCAAGTAATTTGTCTAGGTTTGGTAGTCCTTTGGGAGATTCAGCCATATTTTCCAGCTGGTGTCCTCATACCATATTCTTCTGATGTGCATGCCCCTTTGCCCCCTGCTGGAACAACAAGCCTGCAAGCCTAAATTTCAACTATGCTCCATGGTCCCAATTCTTCAATATATGGAAATGGGCCAGATCCATTTTCTGAACCAATCTGGAAATAAAAATTTCCTTCCTGGACTGCATCATCACACACTGTGTCTTCTCAGACCTCTTTCTTGATTTTTCCCCTTCTCAGGTAAGAGCAGGTCAACAAGACCAGTGACAAAGAGCAACTAGGAAAGAAAATGCCAATCTCCAGACTCCCTCTTATTTACTAGCAATTCTCTTGCCCTGTGACTCCTCCCTTCCTGGGCTTCAGGGGTTGGGAGGGACTAACAAAGTTCACCCTTTCCCTACAAAGAAATCAGAAGAGGGAAGTATTTCATGCTGCTGCCTTCAATGGCAACTCAGTGTATCAACTAATTATGCAGTGTCCTATGGCCCAGCCTCTGAGATACCTGAAGCTACTGGGCCTCCAGAGAGGGAATATGTGAAATTACAGGTGAAATATATGTGAAATGTGTATAGGAAATTGAGTCTGAGCAATCCAGATGAAGAGCATCTGTTTCACAGTATCTATTAAAGTTGAACACATGGCTACCCTATGACATAGCAACTCTACTACTAGGTGTATAGTCAACAAAAGTGAGTACATAAGCACCCCAAAAGGTACAATAGTGTCCATAATAGCATTTTTTATAATAGTCAAAACTGAAAAGAGATAGTAGAAATTTAGGAAAACAGCTAAGTAAATTGTTGCATTCGCACATAGGCATACTTTACAGCAAAGAAAAATGACCAACTTCTACTGTATAAAACATGGATGAATTTCACAAATATTGAGGAAAAGGAGCAAAAGAAAAAAAAGCCCTTTATGTGAAGTTTAAAAGTAAGCAACATAAATGATAGTGTTTGGTATCAGGATAATGATTACCCTTGGAGAGGAAGGATGCATAATAGTGGGAGATGGCGGGGGGCGGGTGATACTAATGTTCTATTTCTTGATCCAAAGTATTTATTGAGATATTTACAATCTGTTTATTTTCCTGTGAATTACATAAGTTACATTTCAACTCAATGATTACTTTTTTAAAAAGGACAGAGGCAGCTGGGTAGCTCATCAGTGAAGCATCTGACTTTGGCTCAGGTCATAATCTCATGGTCTGTGGGTTCAAGTCCTGCATTGAGCTCTGTGCTGACAGCTCAGAACCTGGAACCTACTTCAGGTTCTGTGTATCTCTCTCTCTCTCTCTCTCTCTCTCTCTCTCTCTCAAAAATAAACATTAAAAAATTTAAATTACATTTTAAAAAGTACAATGTAATTCCTTCTAACAAAAAAGTTAGTTGTTATATAAAAACTGTGCCCAAAGAAGATGATTTAACACATGTAGCTTCAGGGGTTAGTACTTATATATTTCCAGATAAAGCATGACGTTATTTGGAGCAAATTTATAAATTATTTTGTTCATTTTCAATTCTAAGTGTTCTTCGTATGTACAGAATTAAAGTAAGAACTATCGATGTGTTGGTTCCAATAGCAGAAGAACTTTTCAAAGTGTTAAATTATGTCAGTTTTACATTAAAGTCTACAGATACTTCAAAGATAAAGCATTTAGGTTAAGTCCAATAAAAACTCATTTTCTTCCATTGCAGGGAATCAGGGCTGAAAATTCATTACAATGAAAGTGAAAAAGCTCTCATTATTATGAATGTCATTGCAAACTCAGTTTAAAACTTCAACATTCAAGATGAATTTACTTGGCTTTTGCAGTTGTAATATTTTGGCTGAACATAAGTATATATTTTTATTATAAATATTTAAATAGAAATATTTTATAGGCCTACCAATGTAACAAAGCCAATATCTTACATAATTAATGAATTCCAAAAATTATATAATTTTAATGATTTTAACTACCCCTCTCAAAAGTGTCCAGTCAAGTTATATGATATAAAAAGTTCACTCTCCAAAGTGTTCCAGTTAGGAGTGACATCAACCAGATGACAGCATGGGAGGCCCCAGACCTCATTCTCCCACAGAGACACCAACTTAACACTAACAAATGATACAAGGGTTCTTTTTGAGAACTCCAGAAAATGGTGAAGAAGTTACAGTACTCCAGGCAAGTGTAGAGGCAAGAACAGCTGTGTTTAAATGAGTAAGAAAAGCCATTGCCTTTTACCCAAGGTAACCCTTTCACCAAGCTGGCACAGCTCAGCCTGATCAGGATAAAATACCCAACTCATGGCTTCTCCCTCAAGAGGGAAAGTATAGAATACCATCTAACATTCCAGCTTTTCAAATGCTACCAAGGACTTGTCTCTATCTAATCCAATTTGGAACAGCGACAGGGAGCTGACATACTTTGGATCTGAGGGATACTGTGAACCAAGGAGAACTCAGTAGCTTGTTGCAGCACCTGAGAACCTGCAATTCAGATAGACATCAGAGGGAACAAGAGGTTATGAACTGCAGAAAAAGAAATAGGCAAATCTCTCTAACTGGGAAATTATATGTACAAGCCCAGAAGAAACAACCCCCGAAAATGCTTCAGAGGCCTCAGGAATCTCTAGCCAGGCTGATTGGTGAAGGTCTTCCCCTATGCAAAGCCTGTCTATAAAGAATGGAAAAGGTGCCCATTCTTTCAAATGACCAGATCTCAGAAAAATACAACAAAGCATATGAAGCAACAGGAAAAATATGGCACAAAGAAACAAAATAAATCTCTAGAAAATGACCCTAAAGAAATAAATCGATTAATTACCTGAAAAAAATAATTTAAAATAACCCTCTTTTAAAAGGTCAATGAGCTCTAAGAGAACACAGATAACTACAAAAAAAAAAAAAAAAAAATGAAGAAATAATGCATGAGCAAAAGTAAGAATATCAACAGAGATAAAAACTATAAAAAAGAACCAAACAGAAAGTCTGGAGTTGAGGAATATAACAACTGAATTGAAAAATTCACTACAGGGTTTCAAAAGAAGACTTGATCAAGCAGAAGATTCAATAAACTCCAAGATAAGTCATTTGAAATTGTTATGTCAGAGAAGTAAAAAGAAAAAAGAATGAAGTGAAGAAGAGGGGCACCTGACAGGCTCAGTTAGTGGAGAATGTGACTCTTGATCTCAGGGTTGTGAGTTCAAGCCCCACATTGTGTGTAGAGATCACTCACAAACAAAATCATGAAAGAAAGAAAGAAAGAAAGAAAGAAAGAAAGAAAGAAAAGAAAAAAGAAAGAGGGACAGGGAGGGAAGGAGGGAGGGAAGGAGAAAGCAAAGCAAAGCAAAGAAAAAAGTGAAGAAGACCTAAGGGATTTATAGGACACTGCAAAGAAGATGATTTATCGGAGTATTGGTGGAGTATTGTAGGAATCCCAGAAAGAAAAGAGAGGGGAAAAAAAGAGGTAAAGAGTTTATTTGAAGAAATAATTGCCAAAAATCTTAAATCTGAGTAAGAAAATGGACATCTGAAATCAAGAAGCTCAAGAGATACCAACTAAAATGAATCCAAAAAGTCCCACACCAAGACACATTATAACCAAATTGTCAAAAGTGAAAGACAAAGAGAAAATCTTGAAAGCAGCAAGAGAAAAGTGACTTTTCATGTACAAGGTAGCTTCCATAAGATTATCTAGCAGATTTCTCAGCAGAAACCTTGCAGGACAGAGGAGACTGTGGTAATATATTCAAAGTGTTGAAAGAAAAAAATCTTCCAAATAAGAATCTTATATCCAGCAAAACTGTCCTTCAAAAATGAAAGATGGGCACCTGGGTGGCTCAGTCAGTTGAGCATCCTACTTTGGCTTAGGTCATGATCTCATGGTTTGTGAGTTCGAGCGCCAGGGCAGACTCTGTGCTGACAGTTCAGAGCCTGGAGCCTGCTTCAGATTCTGTGTCTCCCTCTCTGTCTGTCCCTCTCCCACTTACACACACACACACACTCTCTCTCTCTCTCAAAAACTAATAAATATTTTTTAAAAAATTTTTAATGAAGGAGAAATAAGCTTTCCTGGATAAACAAAAGCTGAGGAAGCTCATCACCACTAGACTTGTCTTACAAAAAATGGTAAAGGGAGCCCTTCAAGTTGAAATGAGAGGATGTTAGACAGCAACACAAACACACACAAAAATATACACCTTTCTCTGACAGCTAAATATACAAATACATAATCCTGTAAAATTGTAGTGGTGGTATAGAAATGTTTTTTGATTCTGTTTAGAATTTAAACTATAAAAGCTAAAAAAAACTATAAAACTATGTTAATAGATATGCATATAAAAAGATGTAATTTGTGACATGGATAACACAAAGGGGGGAATGTTAAAGAGTAGAGATTTTGTATGAAATTGAAGTCAAGTTGTTATCAGTTTAAAATAGATTGTTACAACTATCAGATATTTTAGATAATCCCTTGGTAACTGCAAAGAAAATATCAAGAGTATGAGAAAGTTGGCATTACAAAAACTCAACAAAACACAAAGGAAGATAGCAAAAGAACAAAATATCTACAAGACATAAAGAAAAGTTAACAGAATGGCAATAGTAAGCCTTTCTCTATCAGTAATTACTTCAAACATAAAGGGATTAAACTTCCCAAAAGACATAGAGCGGCTAATCACCGGAGCTTCACTTCAGATGAGCACAAAAAATCACGAGCCCTGGGTGAGCCCCGCTTCTCTCTCTCTCTCTCTCTCTCTCTCTCTCTCTCTCTCCCTCTCCCTCTCTCTCTCTGCCCCTCGCTCACTTGGGCCCTCTCTCTCTCAAAAAAAAAAAAAAAAATCCAACTACGTGCTGTCTATAAGAGTCTCACTTTAGATATAAAGACACACATAGGCTGAAAGTGAAAGGAAGGAAAAGACAGCCATGCAAATGCTAACTTAGAGGAGTGGGCATACTTTGTAGACATAATAGACTTTAAATAGACAAAACTTGGGGCACCTGGGTGACTCAGTCAGTTGAGCATCAGACACTTGATTTTGACCCAGGTCATGATCCCAGGGTCACGGGATGGAGCCCCATGTTGAAGCCTGCTTAAGATTCTCCTTCACCTCCCCCACCCCCCCCTCTCTCTGTCTCTCCCCCTCTCTCTCAGGGCACCTGGGTGGCTCAGTAGGTTAAGTGTCCAACTTTGGCTCAAGTCATGATCTCACAGTTAGTGAGTTTGAGCCCCACATGGGACTCTATGCTGATGGCCCAGAGCCTAGAGCCCACTTCGGATTCTGTGTCTCCTTTTTTCTCTGCCCCTCCCTCACTCACATTCTCTCTCTCTCTCTCAAAATTAAATAAACATTTAAAAAAAAGTTTTAAAGACTCTCTCTCTCTCCCTGCCTTTCTCCCCTACTTGTGTGCTCTCTCTCTCTCTCATAATTAATAAATAAATGAATAAATATATAAACAAACAAACCAATAAACAAAAACTTCCATGAGACAAAGGAGAACATGATGTAATGATAAAAGGGTCAATTCATTGGAAAGATACAATAATTATGAATATATGTTCACCTAGGAGTGCCTGGGTGGCACAGTTGACTGTCAGACTCTTGATTTCAGCTCCACAGTTCATGAGATTGAGCCCCACATGGGGCACCATGCTGACAAGCATGTAGCCTGCTTGGGATTAGATCTCTCCCTCTTTTTCTGTCCCTCCCCTGCTCTCATGCATGCACCGTCTCAAAATAAATAAACTTAAAAAAATGGAAATATATGCACCTAAAATCAGAGCATTCAAATCTATGAAGCAAACATTGAAAGCATTAAAGGAAGAAATAGACAGTTACACAATAATAATGAGATTTCCATATCTTTTTAATAATGGATGACCAGCCATGTAAGAGAAAACAGAGGACTTGAACAATATATAAACCAATTGGACTTAACAGAACACTCCATCGAACAGTAGAATACACATTCTTCTTGAGTACACATGGAACATTCTCTAGGATAAAGCACATATTAAGCCACAAAACAAGTCTTAACAAATTTTAAAAGACTGAAATAATACTAAATATCTTTCCCAGTCACAATAAAAATAGAAATTAATAGCAAAATGAAAACTGGAAAATTCACAAATATGTGGTATATAAACAACATACTCTTGAACAACAAATAGGTTAAAAAAGAAATTAGAAATTATCTTGAGACAAATAGAGATAAATGGAAATTATAATACAGCATACCAAAACTTTCAGGATGCAGTGAAAGCAGTACAAAGAGGGAAGTTTAATAGCACTAAAAGCCTAAATTAAAGAAAAAAAGCAGGGCATCTGGGTGGCTCCATCAGTTAAGCATCCAACTCTTGGTTTTGGCTCAGGTCATGATCTCAAGTTTGTGGGACTGAGCCCTGAATCGGGCTTTGCACTGATGGTAAGGAGCCTACTTGGAATTCTCTCTCTCCCTCTCTCTCTGCCCCTCCCCTGCTTACACTCTATCTCCCTCTCTCTCAAAAATAAATAAATGAACATTTAAAAAAAGACAAAAGGTATCAACTCAACAACATTACTTTACACCTCAAGGGATTAGAAAAAGTAGAACAAACTAAATCCAGAATTAGAAAAATGGAGGAAATAATAAAGATTAGATAAGGAGAAATAAATGAAATAGAGAATAGAAAATAGGAGAAAAATCAATGGAACTAAGAGATGGTTTTTTGAAAAGATCAGCAAAATTGGCAAACTCTTATGCTAAGAAAAAAGAAGATTCAAATGACAAAAATCATAAATGAGAGAAGACATGACAACTGATGATATTTTATAATTATAAAGACTACTATGGACAATTATATGCCAACAAATTGGATAACCTGGAAATACATAAATTCTTGGAAACATGCCAGGACTGAATTATGAAGAAATAAATAAATCTGAGCAGACCTAATGCTAGTAAGGAAATTGAATGTAAACAAAAACTTCCTAACAAAGAAAAGCCCTGGACTTAAATTTTCACTAGAAAATTCTACCACACATTTAGAGAATTAAACCAGTCCTCAAACTCTTCTAAAAATTGAAAAGGAGGAAGCATTTCTAAACACATATTTTGAGGCCAACATTGTCTAGATACCAAGGCCAGAGAAAGATACTATAAAGAAAGTAAAATCCAGACCAATATCCCCAATGAATATGGATGCAAAAATACTCAACAAAATACTAGAAAACTAAATTCAACAGCATTTTTAAGGGATTATAAATCATGACCAAGTGACATTTATTCCTGGAATGATAGGATGCTTGAACATACAAAAACTAATCAATGCAACACACAACATTAATAGAATAAGGGAAACAAAAACCACACAATTATCTCAATTGATTCAGAAAAAAACATTTAACAAATTTTAACATGCTTTCATGATTTAAAGAACACTCATAAAACTACAAATAGAAGGAAACTACCTCAACATAACAAAAGCTATATGTGAAAAATCGATAGTAATCATCATACTCAATATTGAAAGACTAAAAGTTTTATCTCTAACATCTGAAACAAGAGAAGAATGAATATTATCACTATTCCTATCCAACATGGTACTAGGAGTTCTAGCCAAAGCAAAAGTACAAGAAAAAAGACATTCAAATTGGCAAGGAAGAAGTAAAATTATCTCTGTTTGCAGATGACAGAGATCTTGTGTGTAGAAAACCCTAAAGATTCCACAAAAACACTGTTAGGACTAATAAATGATTTTAGGAAAGTTGCACGATACAAAATCAACACAAAATATCAATTGCATTTCTATATACTAACAAAAAGTAATCTGAAAAGAAAATTAAGAAAACAATCCAATTTACAATAACATAAAAATATAAAATACTTAGGAATCAAATTAATCAAGCTGTGTATAAAGATGTATATAATGAACTATAAAATATTGTTTAAAGTACCCAGTAGTGAAAAACTGAAAGTTTTTTGGAGAAAGAGGAACCCTTTTTCATGGCTTATGGGAATGCAAAGTGGTGCAGCCACTCTGGAAAATAGGACAGAAGTTCCTCAAAAAATTTAAAATAGAACTGCCCTACAATCCAGCAATTGCACTACTGGGTATTTATCTAAAGGATACAGGAGGGGCACATGCACCCAATTCTTACAGCAGCACTATTGACAATAGCGAAAGTATGGAAAGAGCCCAAATGTCCCTTGACAGATGAATGGATAAAGAAGATGTGGCACACATCCACATCCACAATGGAGTATTACTTGGCAATCAAAAAGAATGAAATCTTGCCTTCTGCAACAACGTGGATGGAATTAGTGTGTGTTATGCTAAGCAAAATTAGAGAAAGACAAATACGTGATTTCACTCATATGTGGAATTTAAGATACAAAACAGATGAACAGAAGGGAAGGGAGGCAAAAATAATATAAAAACAGGGAGAGGGGCAAAACATAAGAGACTCTTAAATATAGAGAACAAACTGAAGGTTGCTGGAGGGGTTGTGGGTAGAGGGATGGGCCAAATGGGCAAGGGGAATTAAGGAAGACACTTGCTGGAATGAGCATTGGGTGTTATATGTAGGGGATGAATCACTGGACTGTACTCCTGAAATCATTGTTGCACTATATGCTAACTAATGTGGATGTAAATTTTAAATAAATAAATAAATAAACAACAACAAAACTGAAAGTTTTTCCCAAAGATGTCCACTCTCACCACTTTTATTCAAAATATTGGAAGTCCTACCTTCAGCAATCAGATAAAAAAATAAATAAAAGGCATCTAAATTCTTAAGTAAAACTGTCATTATTCGCAGATGATATGATACTTTATATAGAAATCCCTAAAGACACCAATAAAAAAATTATTCTAATTGATAAATGAATTCAATAAAGTTACAAGACACAAAAGCAATATACAGAAGGCTATTGCATTTCTATACACTAATAATAACGTAGCAGAGAGAGAAATTAAGAAAATAATCTTATTTACAATTACACCAAAAAGAATAAAATACCTAGGAATATATTTAAGCAAGGTGAAAGACCTATACTCTGAAAACTATAAGATACTGATGAAAGAACCTGAAGAAGACACAAACAAATAAAAGGATATATCATACTCATGGATTGGAAGAATTATTATTGTTAAAATGTCCATACTAGCCAAAGCAATCTGCAGATTCAGTGCAATCTCTATCAAAATACCAACAGCATTTTCACCTAACTAGAACATATAATCCTAAAATTTGTATGGAACCACAAAAATAAAACCCTGAATAGCCAAAGGAGTCTTGAGAAATAAGAACAAACCTGGAGATATCACAATCTCAGATTTCAAACTATACTACAAACCTTTAGTAATCAAAACAGTATGGTACTGGCACAAAAATAGACATGCAGATCAACGGAACAGAAATGAACCCACAACTATATGGCCAATTAATCTATGACAAAAGAGGCAAGAATATACAATAAGAAAAAGACAGTCTCTTTAACAAATGGTGCTGGGAAAATTGGGCAGCTACATGCAAAAAAATGAAATTGGACCACTTTCTTATACCACACACAAAAATAAACTCAAAATGGATTAAAGACCTAAAAGTGAGACCTAAAACCATAAAACTCCTAAAAATAAACATACAGTCATCTCTTGGACATAGGTCTTAGCAACATATTTATGGATATATCTCCACAGGCAAGGGAAGCAAAAGCAAAAAATAAACTCTTGGAACTACATCAAAATAGAGCTTCTGCACAGCAAAGGAAACAATCAACAAAACAAAAGGGCAACCTACTGAATGGGAGAAGATATTTGCAAACAATATATCCAACAACTGGTTAATACTCTAAACATATAAAGAACTTATAAAACTCAACCCCAAGAAAATCCAAACAATCCAATTGAAGAATGGACAAAGGACCCGAATAGAAATTTCTCCAAAGTAGACATACAGATGGCCAACAGACACGTGAAAAGATGTTCAACATCACTCATCATCAGGGAAATGCAAATCAAAACCACAATGAGATATCTCCTCATACAAGTCAGAATGGCTAGTATCTAAAAGATAAGAAATAAGTGTTGGTGAGGATATGTAGAAAAGGGAACTCTGTGCACTGTTGGTGGAAATGTAAATTGATGAACCACTGTGGAAAACAGTATGGAGGATCCTCCCCGCCCCCCCCCCCCATAGAAATACCATATGATCCAGTAATTCCACTACTAGGTATTTATCCAAGGGAAAAAAAAAACAAAAAACACTATTATCAAAAAGAATATGCAGCCCTATGTTTATTACAGCAATACTGACAATAGGCAACATATGGAATCCACCCAAGTGTGCACTGACAGATGAATGAATAAAGAAAACGTAGCGTATATATACACAATGTAATATTACTCAGCCGTAAAAAAGAGTGAAATCTTGTCATTTTTGACAATAAAGATGGACCTAGAAAGTATTGCACTAAGTGAAACAAGTCAGATAGAAAAAGTCAAATACCATATGATTTGACTTATATGTGAAATCTAAAAAACAAACAAAATAAAGAACAGACTCTTAAATACAGAGAATAAACTGGTTTTTGCCAGAGGGCATGAGAGTGGGGGATGGGAAAACAGGTGAAGAAGATTAAGAGGTACAAACTTTCAGTAATAAAATAAATAAGTCACAGGGATGAAAGTATTCTAAGGATATAGCCAATAATATTGTAATAATAGTGTATGGGGACATATGGTGACTACAGTTATCATGGTGAGCATTGAGTAACATGTTGTACACCTGAAACTAATATAACACTGTATGTCAATTATACTTTAGTAATAAAACAAATGTGTCCCCCCCCCACCAAAATAAAAAATAAAACATTGTTGAAAGAAGTCACAAATAAATAGAAACACAACACATGTTCATAGAATGAAAGATTTAAAATTTTAAAATGTCCTACTGGGTGTTGTATGGAAACAAATTTGACAATAAATTTCATATATTGATAAAAAAAAGAGGTTTTAATAATATTAAAAATTAATGAGCGAATAAAAAAAAATTAAAATGTCCTTACTACCCAAAGCAATATACAGATTCAATGCAATTTCCATCAAAATCCTAATAGGTTTTTGCAGAAATAGAAGAAAAAAAATCTTAAAATTCAGATGGAATTTAAAAGAACCCTTAATAACCAAAACAATCTTGAGAAAGAAAAACAAAGCTAAAGCCTTTACACTTCCTTACTTAAAACTTACCACAAGCTGTAGCAATCAAAACACTATGGCACTAGCATAAAGATAGATATGCAGGCCTGTGGAACAGAATAAAGAGCCCAAAAATAAACCCTCACATAGGTCAAATGATTTTCTGCAAGAGTGCCAAGACTTGCAGGGAAAAAAAAAAAAGTCTCTTCAACAAATGGTGTTGGGAAAACTAGATATCCATATGCAAAAGAATGATGTTAGATCCTTACCATACACCTTACACCACACAGAAAAAATTAACTCGAATTGGATGAAAAACCATAACATAAGATCTGAAACTATAAAACTCCCAGGAGAAAACATAGGGAAGAAGCTTCATGACTTTGGATTTGGTAATGATTTCTGGGATATGACACTTAAAGTCACAGACAACAAAAGAAAAAAGAGACAAATGGCCTTACATCAATTTTAAAACTTCTGTAACAGCCAAGGAAATAAACATTGCAAAAATAAACATTCCTCCAAAGAAGATATACAAATAGTCTGCAAGCATGAAAAGATGCTCAACATCAGTGATTATGAGAGAAATGCAGATCAAAACCACAATGAGATATCACCTCATACCCATTGAGATGGCCACTATCAGAAACACAGAAAATAGCAAGTGTTGGAAAGGATGTGGAGAAATCAAAACTCTTACTCAACATTGGTGGGAATGTAAATGGATATAGCCATTATGGAAAACAGTATAAAGGTTCCAGCAATCCAACTTCTGAATATATATATCCAAAGAACTGAAAACAAAATTTCAAAGAGATACTTGCACACACATGTTCATAAAGCCAAGAAGTAGAAGCAACCTAAATGTCCATTGAAGGATGGATGAATAAAAAAGTGTGGTATACACATACAATGGAATATTATCCAGTCTTGAAAGAGAAGAAAATCCTGTCATTTGCAACAACATGGATGGCCCCTGAGGGCATTATGCTAAGCGAAATAAGCCAGTCAACACACACACACACACACACACACACACACACACACACACATGATTCCTTATTAGGTATCTAAGTAGCCAAACTTCTAGAAAGAGAAAATAGAGTGGTTCTTGCCAGGGGCTGAGGAGGGGAAAAAAAGAGTTTCTGTTCAATGGGTATAGAGTTTCAGTTTTGCAAGATGAAAAGTTCTAAGAGATTTGTTGCACAACAATGTACATAAACACTACTGTTAAGAAAGTAAATTTTATGTTTTTTACCACATTTTTTAAAGTGTCTTGGTTAAGTCATGTTATGTGGTTTCCATATCCATGACACAGAGTGAGTCATTCAACTGATCTTCCTTTCTGAAGCAAGCCTCCTCCAGTACTCCTCTCCAACCTACTCCAGAGAATGAATCACTCGAAGCTGTGAGTTATGGCAAATCTGCCTGAGATGAGGGTGGTGTAGAGAACATTCAAACATGGCTTTGCTTATGCTCTTCCCAGTTTGAAAAGGACATGAATTATTTGGGGAACTAGTTCATCTCTTGTGGCAGGAGAGTGAAGGCTGAAGTGATGGGAAGGAATTGAGGTTGGAAAAATCCAGCATTATTGAAGGCCTTTCAAACTCTGACCCCATCCAAACAGGTGGAGGCTTACCCTCTAGTCAATGGAAAATCTCTAAAACATTTACACAGAGGCCAGTGACAAGATTCCATTTGTGCAAAGGATAGATTGACAAGGGAGAAGACTAGAAACAGGGAGACCAGCTGGTGTAGCTCAGCTGGGAGTCACCTGTACTTTTGCAAAAACTTCTTAAAGAAATTGTGGAAGGGATTAATTTAAGAGATGTTTTTGATGTAGAGGAGGATTTGGTGACTAATAGGTGAGGGGACTGATTGAAAAGCAATTAAAGAAACAAATGTAATTCACTTGGCATAGGCCTGGCACATCATAAGCATTCAATAAATATCAATTTCTTCATTTCTTCAAAGTGCACATATACTTCACAACTATCATGAGTTTTCTGTTCCTTTGTTACTGGAATAACTATGATTTTTTTAAAATATATTTTCATCTGGCAAAAAATGTCAAATACAATGAAAATTGAAACAACCACTTTGGAAAACTTTCGGTAATGTTCAACAAAATTTGGCTACATTGAATAAACTTGAAGATATTCATTCCCTAAGACCTTCTGGGTATAACCCCTAAAGAGATTCTCACACATGTGAAAACTGGAACCAACCAAAATGCCTGTTAAGAGAAAAGTGGATAATGAATTGTGGAACATTCATATAATGGCATGCTATATAGCATTTATCAGCACAGAAAAATTCCAAAAACATATTAAGCAAAACAAAAAAAAATGCAGAGGGATTTTTATGACCATTTGTTTAAAGCCTGCTAAATAACACTATGTAATATATAAGGGAAGAGGCTTGTATAAAGGGGAGTGAACAGGAGGCCTTAATTATATTTGTGACATTTAGTTTCTTTGAAAAAAGGACTTGAGCAAGTACAACATAACAGCATGATTTGATAGAGGTCAATATACTGGTGTGTTCATCACAAGATTCTCTACTCTTCAAAGGGAAAAAAAGAGAGAGGCAAACCAAGAAACAGACTCTTAACTATGGAGAACAAATCGATGGTGACCAGAGGAGAGGTTGGTAGGGGGATGGGTTAAACAGGTGATAAGGATTAAAGAGTGTACTTGCTGTGATGAGTACTGAGCGTTGTATGGAAGTGTTGAATCAGTATATTGTATACCTGAAACTAATATTACACTGTATGTTAACTAATTGGAATTTAAATAAAATTTAAGAAAAACAACAAGATTCTCTATTCGTATTCATGTTTGAAACTTTTGCAATAGAATTACAAAGAAAAATGCAGTAGTCAAATATCTATTGTCCTCTAAGCTGCAGAATATGTTCAGTATTTGCTACAAGTTTCAGGACAGAAACTGGGTCACTTCTTTAACCTTGAATAATCTCCATAGAAATAGCAACCATCTTGGTGCACCAGAGAGTTCTGAGAAATTGGTGCTCATTTTGGGTCTGATCTTGAGCAACTCAATAATTGTCTTATAACCTTGAACAATTCATTTTATTTTGGTCCTCAATTTCTTCACCCCCTTCTTCCACCAATACAGCTAAGGAGATAGTCTGAATCTTATCATGAATCTTAAAAATAACAAGGATAGTTACCATGTACTGCTTCATGCCAAAGATGCTGGTAAGCACTTTAATTAGGATTAAATGATACAATGCATTCATGTTCTGTTATTATGTCTAATCTATCCATCAGGAAACTGAGGCTTATAAAGGTTAACTTGCTAATGACACACAAACAAAGCAGGGATTTTAACTCAGATACATCTGTCACTTTCTGAGCCCAAAGTCCATGCATGGTCTTAACTTCACCTGAAGACTCTTACTAGGTCAGATCACACTATTAGTGAGTATACCTCCTAATGTTCTGAGTATGGTGGCCATGTAACTCATCCTTCAATGTGGGACACTTCGAGAATAAAAGGGGCCCTATTAATAATTATGCCAGGCATAACCCAGGACTGTACTCGCAAACCAGGATACACGGTCACCATAGTTCTGACTCTGTAGCTAACAAATTTCAACAGCTTTTTTGGAGATATCATATAAGCACAGTGGTTTTCTAGTAGTAATCAAGTCGATCAGATGCCCAATCCAAGGTTCTGTTGCTCTCTTACTACCAGAAGACTCCCAACCCAGCTGGCAGAAATAGAGGGCTGGAATAGTGCCTTCTGATGGTATCTTTATACACAGCTGTTGCCATAGAGGGCCACAGCAGCTGCTCCAAAGACCTTGCATGGTTTCTCTCTTACTGCCTCATTCATGTTCTGCAGTACAGTTTCTGCTTCCTCCCTTGCTTAGGCATTTAGAAAAATCCTATCTGCAAAGAAGGCTCTCACGCCTGCAGCCTTTGATATAAGAATGGGATGATGTCGCCCTCTGGTGTTATTAAGGAGGCAGCAAGTGGCTGTCCAGACAGCACAAGGGTGCTATGTCCGCCTTTACCAAGCAAGTTGTGTTAAAACATTTTCCTGTTTAATTCTTCCAACAACTTTCAAGTTCATTCTTATATTCCCAATTTTTATAGACAAAAAAATGTTCAGATATAGTGAGTAATTTATTCAAGGTCACACAGCTAGGAAATAGATTAAAATTTGGTACCAAATCTGTCTAGCATTAAAGCCCATAGTCTTTCCTTGTATCATTCTGTAGGCCATGCAAAAACTGAGTCTTTAAATATTCAAAATATATTAATGAGGGGCTCCTGGGTGGCTTAGTTGGTTGAGCTTCTGACTTTGGCTCAGGTCATGATCTCATGGTCTGTGGGTTCAAACTCCAAGTTGGGCTCTGTGCTGACAGCTCAGAGACTGAGCCTGCTTCAGATTCTGCATCTCCCTCTCTCTCTGCCCCTCCCCTGTTTGCACTCTGTCTCTCGAAAATAAATAAACATTAAAAATTTTCAAAATACATTAATGGAACGCTATTTTACAAAAGAATTGAAGTTAGGTTGACTTATTCCATAAAGAGATCTCTGAGTACTTTAAGATGAAATATATGTATGCTTAGGTGCTGGGAAGGGGACAGTCCCTTTGTACCTTTGCTTATGTGATTTCTTTCATTTTTAATACATTCCTACATCTTTGTTAATATTTTCCTACATCCTTCAAAAAAAACTGTCTTTTTTATTGATTCTTGTCTCTTTCTTACTTCTGAACTTCCTATCATTCTCTCTGTACCAGGTTTCTTAGTCACCTTGTATTATAGGTCCTGGTGAATCTAATTTTGTCATCCACCACCCTTCTGTTACATAATAAACTACCTGGGAGCTGAGTATTTTTTTTTTTCACTTCAAACCCCTACAGTATCTACAAAGCGTTCCACAAAGAATAAATCCTCAAGGCATTGACAGAATTTGGGCTGCAATAGATGTCAGTCACTGTCCTTGATGAGATTTTAATTCTAAGACATAAATATCTTCTTCCAACTTGATAACATCCCACTGGGTCCTCTTAAAGAGCAAATTAGCCATGTTAAATATCTAACAGCCTGGCAAGATCAAAGCTCTCCTAACACACATCCACATACTGGCAAAAACATAAGTCAATCAACGAATGTTGGGGTTGGGAAATGAGCTGGAGGTATGGTCTCTTTCCACATCTCAAGAGTGGAGGCTGTGGGGGCAGTGTACTGCCATCCTTGTCTCTTTCGTCCTTCATGCTCCCATCCTTCTCCTCCATATTTAGTAGTTACTCTGTTCTACCCTAGCACCATCTACCCGCTCATTCAATTACTCCCTTAAATAAAACCTTTCTACTTTTTCCTTTCCCTAAATGGCTTTCACTGATTCTGGCTCTTGTGAGTCCTCTGTTTTCAGGGAAATGTGGCTCACCTCCTGACCTCTAATTCTGCTACAGACCAGCTGTCTTCCCACAGGCCATGTATTAACCCTGTTTAAGCAAGTCTTTAAATTCCTGGAATGCTCAGTCAGCAGCATCATGAGCAGCAGCACCATCTGCTAGGAGTTTAACCCCTGGCTTCCTGGGTTTTAACAGTGGAGGTGGCTTGGAAACCCAAGCTTCCATATGTGACTAGGTATGAGTCATGTAATATCTTAATGCTTCTCTGCAATTCCACTCAGTGTCAGCAAAGTTTTGATATTGACAAGGAAAACATTTAGCACTTTTACGTTAGTTTCAGAGATATATAATAGCAAAATATTAGAAGCAATTTATGTATTCAATACAAAATTTAGCCCTATGATAACACAACTAAAACATTTTAAACGGCTTTCCAATATTCTGTGGGTTCGAAGTGTATTTATTAACCTGGAGAAATGCCTAAGGTATAATCTTAAATGGAAAAGAAGTAGAATATAAAAATGAATTAAATAGTAACCATTTAGAGGTATTTTTATCCAATTATTTTTCCTGCATATACATTCTGAAAAACATTTTTAAAAAACTGCTATTGATTTAAAAAAAGCTGTTACATATTCATAGTTATAACACGAGTGCAAATACAATAGCTGTGCTGTGGGTATAGCATGTTAACTAGCATAAACCTACAACCAACATGTGGGATAAACCATTTTTATTGCTTCCACCAGGTCCTGGAACTTTCTTCTATTACCAGTTCTTCAACATCACCACCACTAAAAAACCAACTACTTTCTCTCCTTTCTTCTCAAAGTCATCCCAGACCCTCTTCTTGACACCTGTCTGAGTCACAGATCAGGGAAGCAGAAATGCAGAACACAGCAAATAGTTCTCCTGTTCCTTCTTTCCAATAAGACTCTCCTCCTTGAATCCCTGAGAAAAACACAGGGCACCGTCACTAGAGAAAAACTGGTTGCCCATGAGTACACAATTCTATTAAAACAGGACAGTCCCACAACTTCATTTTCAGACAGGCAAGATTAGAATTGTGTATAGTAATTGCCTAATTCTGGCAAATAGACCTGTATATACAACACTTGCTTTTAAAAACTATAATATAAGGCACTCTCAGGCCTTTGGCATATATAGCAGAAAGGATCTTATTTCTCTCTCTTGCATTTGTTTTCAGGACACAGCAAGAAACACTGAGAGACCATATGATATTACACTTGTCCCTCCAGACAGCTGAGTATTTCCATGGATAGATAATGGCATCTACTTGGAGGAGTTCTTTAATAGGTATTTAGAAAGCAGATGTTTAAAACACAGTTCAGCCCTGTCACACAAAGAACCATTTCCATTTATTCCATTTGTACTCAGAATGTTATCTTGTCAGAGGAATACCCATAGATAACATTAGGGAAAAAAAAAAAAAAAGAAGGTCAGTGTAGGCCAATAACAAACTCCATTCATTGTGGCTTGAAATTTGAGGAAGAAGTATACAGAGGAGAGGCACCAGAGTTTTAGACTGAATTAATTCCTTGATAAGTTTTCCATTTTTATGAATGTCTACAGTTGATAAAATTTTCCTTGTCCTTTATCTATATATTGTCCTTACACTATAGCAAGCATACACATATCACCACCACCACCCAAACTGTGGCGATTAAGTTCCCAGATATCCACAGAACGGAAGAAGGTGAATTTGAGACAATTAAGAGCCTGAATCATAATAAATAGAGTTGACAGATGGAGTTTAGTACTGAACTTTTACAAGTCCCTTATAAGTAAAACTATAAAACAGCAAAGTAAATAGTCTATCAATGACCCTCTGTACAACTTAAATTAGTAATAATGGGTATGTACTTAATAACATGGATATTATTTGGAGGAAGATATTAGTTATCAAGTCCGACTGGTCACACATCTGTAATATATCTGATTGACCTCTTTCTTTCCACAGCTCCCCAGACCATAGACTAACCTTGGCTGGAATCTGTTACATTACCTAAAAAACCAAGAGGAGGAAAAGGACTAATAATGGAAAGATTTATTTAATTTGGAATATAGTGAAATTAGATGTGCCCAAGAATTTCTAGAGAAGCAGTCAGAAACAGAGGGGTAAAAATAAAGAAAGAGATCAAGGGTGGAGACAGACATGGGAGTCATCTAAGCAAAAATGAAGGCTGAAATAATGAATAGGAAAGGAAGCAAGTACGGCTGATGCTTGGAATAATTCAAGTGTAGGAGAGAGAGAGAAAGAAAAGGAACAAGATAGATAGGAAAGAAATGGTTTTTCCCATGTCTTTTTCAACTCTTCTGAAGGTTCACAAAGGCCAAGAAAATGGAAAGTTCTCAGAATTATCATGATTGAATGTGACAGAAATGTACAATAAAATGAGGACCAAGGTCAGTGATTTGATGTTTAAGAGTTGGCAGATATTTGGCTTCTGGGTTCACTACTCCACTAACACGCTTCTCTGAAAATGTAGGGGCACCTGGGTAGCTCAGTCAGTTAAGTGATCAGCTCTGGATTTCGGCTCAGGTCATGATCTCATGGTTCGTAAGGTCCAGCCCTGCATTGGGCTCTGCTATGACAGCATGGAGCCTGCTCAGCACAGAGCTCACTTGGGATTCTCTCCCTCTCTCTCTGCCCTTCTTCCCCTCCCCCAAGCATGCATGTGTGCGCTCGCTCACGCGCGCGCTCTCTCTCTCAAAATAAATAAACTTTAAAAAAAATGAGTGGTAAGACATGAAGGAAAAAAAAAAACAAGTCGTCTTCCCTTTCCTTCATTGTCAAATTTATTTCCCACCTTCTCCTTCAAGATGAGAGGGTAATGAACTTTCTGCAGAATGAAAGAGGCTTAATTATGTCCAGTTAAGAGTTCAACTATTTTTCAATTATATATTTTTATTCAATTATATATATTTTTTCAATTTATTACATAAATTGGTCATTATGTTTTCTTCAGCCCCACTTATATTTTAATTCTTTGAATATTTTCAAGATACTTTTTATTAATGAATATGAACATGACTATCTGAACAACAGTGAAAACTGAAGATTCTATAATTCTTAGTGCTAGAGTTGGGAAGCCAACTAGTGGTCAGTTAGTGGTCATCTAGCCTGTTCATCTACAGAAACCATATTTTTTCCTATGGTGTTTCCAGGAATGGTAGCAAGGAAGTCCCTATGTAGTCAATTCCTAAACATTTCTAACAATTTTTAAACTCTTACATTTATTGTTCAGTGTGTTTTTAAGGGGAGGAAAATGAACAAAGGGAGGCTATTAAAGAGGGTCTCGATAATTAATTATTCTTCTACATGGTAATAATTCTCCAATATTTGAAGGGCTATCATATTTCTAAGTCTTCTTTAATGAATTAATTTAATAAACATGGAGTGCACTATGCAAAGATGAAACTCCAAAAATACGAAGTTGCAAAAAGACCCTAGTTTTTGGTATCCTCTCACCTCCCTAACTTTTCCCTATGAATCTCCTTATGGCTCTATTTTTTTTTTTCCCCAAAAGTACGCCTATGTGCTGGCCTTCATCAAGAGAGTAGAAGAAACATTCATTTTTGCCTTCTTCATACTGAATCCAATATTTAATGTCACATGGTTTGTAAGCTGTTTGTAAAGCCAGAGGTTTATGGTGATTACCAAAGCTATCCCCTCGTTCTAATGGAAGGCATTCCCATGTCAACTGGAGAACCTGGTCGTGTGGATAGCATCCACAACTCTTCAGAAATAACTGTTGGGCCAATTGTGTCGAGGAGAAACCCAGTCTGGAGCATTAAAAGAAGTGGTACATTCTCACACTGTCAGCCTCTCAAACAAAACTTTTTCCCTTCCACTGGAGGGAAAAAAATGGAAGCTGTTCCATGGATTATTAACTCAATGCCTGAGTCTAACTTCCTGATCACAGAGTGAAGAATTCATATATTCAAAACACAAAGTCCTTTTTTTTGAAGTTTGATATAGAATGCAAACTTTTCAAATTTATCTGATTTTTGGTAGGTACAGTCCACAAACTATTAAAGGCCTAAGCAAAAAGTTTTTCAACAGTATTTTTGGCTTTGAATAAGACTCTTAAAAGAAGGGAACCCCTTTTCCCTCCATAGAATATTTTATAGATGTGGAAATACTAAAAATAAAGATTAAAGTTTCCACAGAAATCAATATCTTAAAGCAGGATTTCCCATACTATTTTTTCTCTGTATGTTTAGTAGCACATCTGTGGTACTACTAAATTTAGACAGATCACCTTGGCTATGTAGTTACAAATTACTAAAGAAAGCCAAGCTTACAGGAGGGAAGGTGTGTGTTGTTCTTTGAGTTTTCTTATTTTCTCACTTAACAGGCTAAATTTTGTATAAAGTAGTCAGAATAAGGAGAACTGCTTAGATAGAATCTTATTTACAAGCTTGCTCTTTTAAGTAATTTCATGCCTCCCATAAGATATCTATGATAATTTCTTCTATATATAAAAAATATGTAGGCAGTCCTACCAGGAAATAATGCTACAAAATCCATCTACTATTCATGCTGTTAATACTAATGATATAAATACAGCCATATATTTGCAAGCTTTTCTGAAGCAAGGTCTGTACCATATCATCTTTATGAAGCCACCACCCCACTGAGTGTGTACACAGTTAAAGGAAAGGGATATGCTTCTTGAACTGGTCATCTGCCTGCTTGCTCTCAGATCCATTCCCAATCTTCCCTAGTTCTGCCTATATCTCAGGGTCTACATTGCCCAGGCTCTCTTGACAAGTGGCATCTTACTAGACTTGGCAAATGGGAAGCCTTGCTGGGATATATGCAGGTGGGAGAAGAGAAAAAGCCAGGGTATCTTGCCCTCTCTTTGCTTTGGTGGCATCCCTGGCAGTGGCTATTTCCTCCATGACATCAGCTCCCATGGGACAATCATTCCTATGTATTTCAGATCTTACAAGATTGCCACTGAGAGGTTCCAGCTCCTACTATATAGCCCAGTTTCTGAGCTTTGGTAGCACTCTGTCCCCTCTACACGCCATCCACCAAAATGATGGTAGCAGTTCCCTGCTTTTCCCAACTTCAGGATTGCCTCAGTATTTACTTATTTGGCTTCTCAGTTCTTCCATTACCTGTGTAATGAATACCTTGCACTGAATCTCTTCTGTTTGTGTATATTCAGAGTGGTTTCTACTTCCCTGAATGGCTCCTTACTGATACAGTCTTCATACCGGGAATGGTCACAGGAGACTGATACTCAACATGGAACTGGGATTGAGTTATCATCTGTTTGACAAATGCAGTGAAGACCTTACACTAGTAATTTGTGGCATTAGTGACATCATAGTTACTTCAACTATAAGCTGTGTTTTCTTGAGACAAAGTACAGGGTGAAGATGAGGCTTTGTTTAAGTAACTGATACACTCAACCATTATAATAATCTTGATTAACAAGAATTATGAAGAGTATTCACAAAGATAGCCCTAACACCTTGAAGTTTTAAGACAAAATCCTAAGCTATGTAGTCACATTCTATAGTCCTACAGCCATAGGACAGACATGGCTGAAAATCAGGCCCAAGTCTTAATAATACAGGATTCAAAGTTGCCACAACATTAAATTTCTTATCAAGTATTTTATGCGAAGGGGCATCTGTGTGGCTCACTTGGTTGAGCATCCAACTTCAGCCCTAGTCATGATCTCACAGTTCATGAGTTTGAGCTCTGCATCAGGCTCTGCACTATCAGTGAGGAACCCGCTTCGGATCCTCCCTCTGAAGGATCCCCCTCTCTTTGCCCCTCCCCTGTTCATGCTATCGCTCAAAAAATAAATAAGACATTAGGAAAAAAAGTATTTTATGCTAAGTTAAGGGCCCTGGATAGAAAAGAGTGTTTCACTGAGACTTTGGATGGTGACATTTGGGTAGACAGTAGAGCCTGTGAACTCTTCAACTCCTTGGACCTTCCTACTTAGCAGAAGCAGTTCCCCTCTTGTCAACTGGCCAAGTCAACACCCCAATTTTCACTTGCATAAAAACATCTACGTGACTTCACTTGTAGCAATTGCCTGAGAAGAGAATGCTTAATCTCTGCAGAAGCCATGCTAACCACCCATCATTTTCTCTAGTCTCACAACAAGAGTTCCACCCAACACAGCCCAGATGGAAAAGTGAGGACCTGCTCCAATAAAAGATAGAAAATACACAAAAGGGGTTGCAGAATTCTGTCAATTTGTATTGAAAGAAATATGGGGAACACGTATGAGAAAATGTCAGTCTGTTTGGGCTGCTATAACAAAGTACCACAGACTGGATGGCTTATAAACAACAGACATTTATTTCTTACAGTTCTGGAGGTGGGAAGTCCGAGATCAAGGTATCAATATGGTCACCTTCTGGTGAAGGCCCCCTTCCTAATTCATAGATGGCACCTTCTTAAGGTGTCCCCACATTGTAGAAGGGGCATAGAATCTCTCTGGATATTCTTTTATAAGGCACTAGTACCATTCATGAAGGATCCACCCTCATGGCTTAACTACCTCCCAAAGGCATCACTTCCTAATATCATCATCTTTGGGGGGTTAGAATTTAAACATAAATTTTGGAGTGACACAATCATTCAGACCATAGAAAAATATATTCTAAGAGTATTTAGAATGAAATAAAGATTGGATCACATTGAATTTAGTGACAAAGCTATATTTACCTGGAATTCAGGATTCAATGTGTTGGCTCAAGCACTAGGGGTAGCATTAACCACCTATTATCTTAGTAAAATAAAGCTAAAAAGGTATAAAGTAGAGATGGAAGAACTTTCCTGGCACACTGAAGAACACTGTTACCAGACAGAAATATAATGTGAACCACATACATGTTTTCTAATTTTCTAGTACCCATATCTGAATCCAATATATATATTTAAAATCATTATTTCAAGTGTTCAATAACCACATGAGGCTAGTAGATACCATACTGGGTAGCATAGCATAGGCTAAGGAGTCTAGAGAATCCTAGAGATGGGAATTTGGAGTAGATTCATAACATACAAACTGCTTAGCCACTCCCAACCATACCCTCAATTTGAATCGTCCAGAAGACATTCCTTTCACCACAGTATTAAGAAATTCTTTGGTGAAAGGAGCATATTCATATAAAGGATAGTTGCATCCTGTTATGTATCAGCAATAGATTGTGGTCACATTGATGTTAAAAATAGTTAGAAGTGGAGGAGGATCCTGGGAAAAGGGTGGAGTAGAAAACACCAGGAATCTGTCTCCCCACCTAGACAACAATTGCACTGGCAGAAAATTGTCTGATGTAAGTTTTTAGAACTCTGGAGCCTATTGAAGACTATTGTAACTTCCGGGAGAGGCTTTGGAAGACAAAGTGTGATTAATTTTGGTCAATGTCAGGTCCTAGCACAGTAGCTGCTGCCTCGCCCCAGCTATATGGCAGGCAGCAGTACACACAGCTCTCTGGAGCCAGGGTGAGCAAAAAGAATCCCGTCCTTCAAATATTGGTGATCTGTGCTTTGAGTGCTCCTTCTGATCACAGCAGTGCAAAGAAACAAAGTAACATAGCCAATGCTATGGTAACTCCCCTCATAGTTGCAAGCCCTCCTGCTCTGGCTGAAGGGATTGCCAAGGTATTTAAAGGGCCAGTAGCATCCCCTCCCCCCTTTCATTTTTCTCTTTTTCTCCTTCTGGGAGCCTCCAGAACATTAAAGACTACGACATTCAAAAAAAACCATATCTACAGCTAAAATTATAAAATGACCCTGCATGCCTAGGGAAAGGCACAGGCTCACAAAAGATCTAATAACACATCAAGACCTCAGGCTGATCTGTGGCACAGAAATAGCCTACAACCGTCAAAAAACAAAAACAAAACAAAACCCAGCAAACCCCGGAGAAGGGGAGAATCTGATTTCAGAATTACCACATTATACATTTAAATATCCAGTTTTCAAAAGCAACAACAAATGAATCACAAAGCATACAAAGAAACAGGAAAGTATGGCTCATTCAACGGGAAAGAAATAAACAGAAACACTTTCTGAAAAAGACCCAGTTTGCCCCGCACCACAATTCACCTGCGCCTTCTCCTTGGTGCATGGCTGAGATTCAAAACCTTTAGTCTTAAAGGACCTGGCCGAGCTGCCCTCGCTATTCTGTGAGGGTTACCTGAATAGCATGGGTTGAGATCCCCAGTCCAGGAAGGAGAGATTGGGGTGACACCATTTTCCCACCATCACCAACATGGTTGGACTTCAGAGAGCAGTGAAGTGGCCCCCAGTGGAGGTGGGACCCATTTACCCCAAACCCTGCTCCCTCCATGCCTGACAACTGCTTATTTACTGGAGCAAGACTTACTGACCCAATATGTAGCCAGCCTCTCCTCCAGACCAGCACAATCACCACCCCCAGGCACCAACAGACAATTCTTTTTTTCTTTCTTTCCTCCTCCTTCTGTTTTTCTTTTGGAATCAGGCTCATAGTTTCTGATTTTTTTTGTCATCTCTTATTATATATATATATTTTTCTTTGAATCAGGCTTTTTTATTCTATTCTTTTCCCTTCTTTTCTCTTTCTTTTTTTTCTTATTCTTTTTTTTTTTTTTCTTATTCTTTTCTTTCCTTTTTTTTTCCTTTCTCTTTCCTTGGAATCAGCGTTATAGTTTTTTTATTCTATATTTGGTTTTCTTTTCTCTCCTTTCATTTTTCTTTTTCTAGGATCAGGCTCCCCCCACCTTTTTTTCCCCCCAGAGTTACTTCAACAGACAAATCAAAGTGCACCTAGTTAAAGGTCCAAACACTCCACCACAGCAAGGAAGAGCTCTGCAGAGGACTGACAAGTGGGAAAGAGCAGCCAAAACACAACAGCAGAGTGCACACAGCATACACCAGAAACACTTCTAGGAGTGTCAGGCCCTGTCCCAGGCCTTTTTTAATACAGTAGTACTCTCAGGTGCAGAACACATAACAAGCTTTTAAAACACTCAAAAGACAGAAACTTAGCCAAAATGACAAGTTGAGGAATTCTCCCCAAAATAAAGGTCAAGAAGAAATCACAACGAGACTTGCTCAAAAAAAGATATAAACAATGTATCTGAACAAGAATTTAGAGTAACAGTCATAAGACTAATAGCTGGACTTGAAAAAATCATAGAAGACAGCAAAGAAACTCTTGCTTCAGAGATCAAAGACCCCAAGAACTAGCCAGGATAAATTAAAAAATGAAAAAAAAAAAAATGCCAAGCAAAATAAACTAGATACAGTGACAGCAAGGATTGAAGAAGCAGAGGAAAGAATAGATGAAATAGAAGATAAAATTATGGAAAATGATGAAGCTGAAAAAAAGAGAGGAAATTACTAGATCACGAGGGGAGAATTAGAGAACTAAGTGATTCTGTGAAATGAAACAATATCCACATCATAGGAGTCCCAGAAGAAGAAGAGTGAGAAAAAGGGGCAGAAGGTTTATTTGAACAAATTATTGCTGACAACTTTCCTAATCTGGGGAAGGAAACATGCATCCAAGTCCAAGAGGCACAGAGAACTCACTTCAAAATCAACAAAAACAGGTCAACACCATGACATACCATAGTGAAACTTGCAAAATACAAAGGTAAAGAGAGAATTCTGAAAGCAGCTCAGGACAAAAGGTCCTTAACCTACAAGGGTAGACACATAAGGGTAGTAGCAAACCTGTCCACTGAAACTTGGCAGGCCTGAAGGGAGTGACATGAAACATTCAATGTGCTGAATAGGAAAAATATGCGGCCAAGAATCCTTTATCCAGCAAGGCTGGGATTCAGAATAGAAGGAGAGATAAAGACTTCCCCAGACAAACAAAAACTTAAGGAGTTTGTGACCACTAAACCAGCCCTGCAAGAAACTCTAGGAGGGACTCTAAGTGGAAAACAGCAAAGACTGCAAAGGACCAGAAAACATCACCAGAAACACAAAATCTATAGATAACAAACACAATGGCACTAAATTCATGTCTTTCAATAATCATTCTGAATGTAAATAGACCAAGTGCCCCAATCAAGACATAGGGTATTGGAATAGACTTAAAAAAAAAAAAATACCATTTATATGCTGCCTGTAAGAGACTCATTTTAGGGGTGCCTGGGTGGCTCAGTTGGTTAAGCATCCAACCCTTGATTTTGGCCCAGGTCATGATCTCACAGTTCATGGGTTTGAGCCCCACATTGGGCTTTGCACTGACAGTATGGAGCCTGCTTGGGATTCTCTCTCTCTCTGCCCCTACCCCACTCTCTCTCTCTCTCTCTCTGTCTCTCAAAATAAATAAATATAACTTAAAATATATTTTTTAAAAAAGAGACTCATTTAGACCTAAAGATATCTGCATATTGAAAGCCCGTAAAAGGTACAAAAATATCAAGATCATACCATGCATATTTTCAGATCATGACACTATGAAACTTGAAATTGACCACGAGAAAAAAGTTGGAAAGCCCTCAAATACATGGAGGTTAAAGAACATTCTACTAAAGAATGAATGGGTTAGCCAGGAAATTAAGGAAAAAATTTAAAAATATGTGGAAAAAAATGAAAATAAAAACATGACAGTTCAAACCCTTTGGGATGCAGCAAAGGCAGTCCTAAGAGGAAAATACATTGTAATTCAGGCCTATCTGAAGAAGCATGAAAGCTCCCAAATACACAACTTAACCTTACACCTAAAGGGGCTAGAAAAGCAAGAAAAGCAATGGCAAATAAAGCCTAAAGCCAGCAGAAGAAGGGAAATAATAAAGATTAGAGCAGAAATAAACAACATAGAATAAAAAAAAAAAAAACGCAACAGTAGAACAGTTCAATGAAACTAAGGACTGTTTTTTTGAAAGAATAAACCCCTATCCAGACTTCTCAAAAAGAAAAGAGAGAGGACCCAAATTGATAAAATCACAAATGAAAGAGGAGAGATCACAACCAACACCACAGAAATGAAAAAACCCTGGTGGCAGATCTATTATAAAGAGCTTTAAAACAATTGTCTTAAAGATGCTAAAAGAACAAAGAAAAATGTGAATAAAGCAAAGAAAAAATGTATATACAAATTGGAAATATCTATAAATAGATAGAAAACCAAAAAAGAAACTAAAATGAAATTATGGAGCTGAAAAATTCATAACTGGAATGAAAAGTTCACTATAAGAATTCAAAGGCATATTTGAGCAGGCAGAAGAAAGAATTAATGAACTTGAAGATAGGGCAATGGAAACTATAAGGCTGAGGAAGGTAAAAAAAAAAAATTAAAGGGAAAAAAAAAAAAGCCTGTGGGACCTGTGGGATACCATCAAGCAGATTAACATATCCACTTTGTAGGAGTCCCAGAAAAAAAGAGAAAGGGCACATATAATATTTGGGTAAAATAATGGGTGAAAACTTCCCAAATTAGATGAAAGAAAAAGGGGCACCTGGGTGGCTCAGTTCGTTAACAATCCTACTTCAATTCAGGTCATGATCTTATGGTTCTTGAGTTAGAGCCCCATGTTGGGCTCTGTGTGCTGACAGCTCAGAGCCTGGAGCCTGCTTCAGATTCTGTGTCTCCCTCTCTTTCTGCCCCTCCCTCCCCCACTTGCACTCGTTTTCTCTCTCTCTCTCTCAAAAATATTTTTAAAAATTAAAAATAAAATAAAGACATAAATATAAACATCCAAGAAGCTCAGTGAACTTTCAAAAGCCAAACACAAAGAGAAACTCTTAAGACTATCAAGAGATTTCTCATCAGAAACTTAGGAGGCCAGAGGCAGTAGGTCAATATAGATGCCATATGAACTATCTTCTCAGACAACAGGACAAACTTAGAAAATCAATAAGTGAAACTGTAAAATTCACAAATTTGTGGAAATTAAACAACACATTTTTAACCACTAAGGGAACAAAGAAGAAATCACAAGGGAAATTAGAAAATATTTAGAGACAAATGAAAATAAAAACACAACACCCCAAAGCTTATGGAATGTGATAAAAGCAGTACTAAGGGAGACATTTATAGCTATGATTTCTCTTTTTTTGTAAAGCTCAAAACAACAACCTAACTTTACAACTTAAGGAAGACAAATTTTAACATCCTTTCATGATATAAATACTGAAAAGGCTAGGAATAGAAGGAAACTACTCACCATAATAAAAGCCATATATGAAAACCAACAGTAAACACCATATTCAAAGGTAAAAGACTGAAAGCTTTTACTCTAAGATTAAAAACAAGGGAAAGATGTTCAATTTTACCAATTCTGTTCAATATAGTAATATAAGTTCTAGCCAGAGAAATTAGGCAAGGAAAATAAATAAAAGGCATTTAAATTTGAAAGGAGAAAATAAAATTATTTCTATTTGCAGATGATAATCTTATACGTAGAAAACCCTAGAAATTCTACAAGAGTAAAAGACTGTTAGAACCAATAAATGAAGTCAGAAAATCAACAGTATATAAAGTTGACACACAGAAATCAGTTGCACCTCTGTACATTCACCGTGAACAATCTGAAAAGGAAATTATGAAAAGAATTCCATTTACAATAGCATCAAAAAGGATAAAATCCTTAGGAGTTGACTAAGGAAGTAAGAGACACGATGAAAACTACAAAACATTGTCAAAAGAAATAAAAGAAGATACAAATATATGGAAAGATATTCTATGTTCATGGATTAGAAGACTTAATGTTGTTAAGATGTCCATACACAAAGTGATCTACAGATTCAAAGCAATCCTTATAAAATATCAATTACATTAAAAAAAAAAATAGAAAAGCCTATGTTAAAATTTATAAGGAATCTCAAGGGATTCTAAATGGCCAAAACAATGTTGGAAAAAAAAAAAAAAAAAGAACAAAGTTGGAAGATGCACTCTTCCTGATTTCAAACCTTACTACAAAGGTACAGTAATCAAAACATTGTGGTACTGGCACAAAGACAGACATTTAGACCAATGGAACAGAATAGAGAGCCAGCCCAGAAATAAACTTTCATGTAAACAGCCAAATGATTTTTGGTAAGGGTGCCAAGACCACTCAATGGAAAGGACAGTCTTTTCAATAGTGCAAGGAAAAATAAATATCTCATGCAAAAGAATGAAGTTAGACCTTTACTTAAGGTTAATAAACTTTACTTAATTTACAAAAATTAACTTAAAATGGACCAAAGACCGAAATGTAAGATCTAAAACTACAAAACGTTTAAAAGAAAACATAGGAAGCCATTGGATTTAGCAATGATTTCTTAACACTATACTTAACACTACTGAACAGTTAAAAATGGTTAAGACAACAAATGTTATGTTTTTTACCACACTAAATAAAAAAAGACAATGCAGGTAAAGTATAAGAAAAAAATTGGCTAGAAGTATGAAAACAGATACAGAATAAAAAAGTGTGTGCTAAATATTTGCTTGCTTGCTCCCACATGCATTCCTCAGTCTTTCCTCTATTCTGAATATACCCCTGCTAGCAATATTTTTCAGGCTTCTTTGCCAGTCACTTCTGGTTAGGTTTAGCCAATGAGAGACATGGTAGAAAACTGTAAGGAAGAAGGGAAAGAAAGCCAGGGCCTTTCTGCTACAGGTAGCATTTCCAGCAGACTCCTGAGTCTTCTCTGTGATCCCAGCCCCAAAACATAAACCTCCCTTTGTGACACCACCTCCCACAGGCGGTGCCTGCCTTGGTTCTAGCTCCTGACAGGTAAACCCACTTTCTTGGAGCTAGTAATCCCATCTTCTCCTGATTTCCAGTGGCTTAAAGGCTATAGTGGCTATTGGATGCTGCTAATCTCGGGTTTGCCTTACTATCCACTGTTTGACTTCATTTTTTTCTCCCCATTTCACTCATTCCCTACATTATACTCATCTTGACTAAAATAGAGTCGTTTCTGTTTTTTCAACTGAATCCTAACTAATGCAATCTCTTATTATAGACACTTCTAAACCAAATCCATATAGAGAGACCATAAATCCCCATAAGTTGCACCATTTAACGTTCAGATCTTTTAAATAAGGGCTACATGTTTATTTCTATGTTTTGCCCCTCTTTAAGTGTTTTATATACTTATATATGTAATATATCCCATATATATGAAATATATACACATATACATATTAGGAACTTATCATATATGTCAAGTACTATAGTTTTCTTTAGTTAAGATTCTAACAATCTGAGAGGCCTACTGTAATTACCTACCATGTGGATATTCCAGGAAACAGATTTTGAGATGGAGACTGGCATTCAGAAAGTTTTTTGGAGAGTGCCAGGATCAAACCTGGGAAGTAAAGAAATCAATGCAGTCACAACAAAGACCTCAACCACTGCCATGGGGACTCTAGAGATGGCCATGTCCATTCAGAATTGTCACATGTTGATATGAAGGCTTATTAACTTATTAAGCCTACATTTACCAGCCATTGGCCACAGATGGGTAACTCCTCCCAGAATGGGGCATAATGTTGGGTAAGGCAGTTGTCCCTCCTCAGCCTAGAGGACTTATCAGAAGCATTCTCAGTGGAGAGTCCTCTCAGATGAAAGAGTGTTTCAGTCCTGAAGAGGGAACACCACAACACCACTTTGAGCCACTCAGTCACTTGTTTTATATAATACATTTTGAAAGCATCTGCATCTTCTGCCCCCCAAAACTTACAAGGGAAAGATTAGTAAGAAGAACTAGTTTTGTGCTGCAGCTGTTCAAGGGCTACAAATGATACTCACCATCTCCCTCCTCCACTAGCCACTCACCCTAAGCTTCCTCTCATTCTCAACTAGCATCTCTACTGCTCTTGGTAGCTGATCTAGTAGAGTAACCTAGAACCTGGTTACCATGCCCTTTTCAGGCCATGATTCTTACACTTGTCAATTTAACAGCAAAATGGAGCAAGGAAATACCAAGAGTCACTCAAATGTTCACCTAGATGCCAAATATATTCCTCCCTGCTCCCACTGTGTAGCAGCAACTGGACCTCTAATGCCATAGTTCTGCATGGCCCAATAGGAAGGGCCACTTGCACTCTAGTCTTGACCTGCTACAGAGCCCTTTCCTGTTTCCTACACCAACTCATGACCAAGATTACATAGCTATTGAGTACTAACCTCTCTGAGCCTGTTTCCTCACCTGAAAAAATTAAGAGAATTACAGTACATATATTATTGGGTTGCTGTGAAGATTAAATGATTTCTTATATATAAAGCATATAAATATTGCTTGGCACAAAATAAACTCTGTATGAGTAAATTCTAGTTTTTATATTAATTTACATATTTTCCATGATCTACAATAAAGGGATACAAGTATATATAATATGCTTAGAAAACACAGGGGTTCTCTAAATTTATTTTAATAAGAACTTTATTGTTTGCTATTGTAACTTTAAGTACATTGCCTTGGCTTGTTTTAACAGAAGTTCAAGATCCCCCAAGTCATATTTGAGGATAAAAGCTAAGCCTGAACATATGTGAGAGTTAACATCCAGGTAAGTGAACTTTGACCAAGAGAGCCTAGGATCCAATGGATAAATCTCCCCTTCCACTCCTCAGATAGACACTTACAGGCGCATGTTACTTGGCTCTTCGGAGGGTTCCTGGTAGGATCAAGCCTCAGCTGCTCACAGAAGTGATCAGCTCAAGAACTCACCATTGAACTGGCTTTCCCTCTTTCCCTGTTCAACTCTTCCTAGTGTCCTCTCTTAAGATCACATCCCAACTTCAACTACCTGCAAGATCTTCCAGGCTGTCTTTTGGAGAAACTTAGGCCAAGACAAAAATTAACAGAGGTAGCCCAACAAGGCAAATGCTTCTGGACCTGGATCACTCTGTAGTCACTCCATTGTTGGTTGATGGCCCCAGTATGCTTTCACTGGTGATAGATCTGAAGTACAGTTGGAAGAGAAGCACTGGCTACATGAGAAGCAGTAGCATTTAAATAGCATGGCACAATTTTAAGTATAAGAATTGCGGGGCTGTCTGGTTCTCAAAACTGACTTCAGACATCTTGAAAAAATAAAATGACAGGCTCAGATTACCCAGCTATAACTCAAGATATGCTGTGAATCCAGGGCAGTGCTTAATAATTATTTCAGTAGCCATGGGGCAAACAGTGCTAAAAATCAGGCCCATGATTTATAGAATAGTAGCAGAGCCACAATGAATATGAGCATAATCTTCAAGGTTGTCAAAGTGAAACTCAGAAACCTGGGATGGGAACATTTGGTAGAAAAGCCAGAGAAGTTCAAATTCCCAGATGTCCTTGAACCCTTACAGCCCTGTCTCTTGCTAGAACAAAGAAATCTCGCTTTGCCTGCATGACTTGCAAAGTTCTTACTTGCAGAAGGTGCCCCAAAAGACTGCTTGTCCTCCTTAAGATCCACGCATGCCTCCCCTCTTTGAACTTGAGATCAGTAACTGGTGACATCACAGCACTGCCTGAGCAGAGGTACACAACACTTAAAAGCCAGAAGAAACTAGCTTCCACATCCAGAGAATTCCAAGGCCTGGGCTAACATTATGACCAAGGACTAAAGAAACACATGGAAGTGGATCTTGAAAGTGTTATATCTGAGAGACCTAAGGAAGACTGCATAAGGAACAATTTATTGGCACGGTGGCACTCTACTGTGATTCAAGATCTAAGTCTTAGCAAGAAGTCCTGGAGGCAGTCAAAACCTGCTGCTGGCATGATTCCTTGAAATTTGATGTGGCAGGTTGTGTTCCTTGGGAAGCATATTCTGAAATAGAGATTAATGTGCAATTAGTTGAAAACTCTGAGGATGGGATGGCACTTCAGAGGTGCTGAGGTGGACTAAGACTGAACCTTAATAATACTCATTAACTTCCCAGGCATTGGATGTAGGCTGTCCCCAGGAATGGGTCATTTGGGGCTCACAATGCTGGTATAGGAAATTCATCATAGGGGCGTCTGGGTGGCTCAGTCAGTTGGGCGGCTGACTTCGACTCAGGTCATGATCTCATGGAACATGGGTTTGAGCCCCACATCAGGCTCTGTGCTGACAGCTGGGAGCCTGGAGCCTAGTTTGGATTCTGTGGCTCCCTCTCTCTCTCTCCTCCTCCCCCACTCACACTGTCTCTCTCTCAAAAATAAATAAACATTAAAAAAAAATACATCATATTAACATGAGAAGGTAGGGTTGCTGCTACACAATGGGAGGCAGGAATGAGCATATCTAGAATCCAAGGGATTCATGGGGCAGCTCTTGGTTCTTTCATGTGTAGGGATGACTGGGAAAACTCCATAAACATGCCCAACAAGCACAAAACATCTCGTTGGGATGAAGGTCTGGATTACCAAACCTTAGAAAAGCAATCTAGACCCAATGGTGTGCTGGTGCAAAGCTGAGTAAAATCTGCAAGAGAGAAGGTGACAAATACTAATCATAGCCTCTGAGTCAGTTGCAACAATGGACTGTACCTTGTTCTCCTACTCCGTATTTTGTTGAGATTAGTGCATCGTGTCAGACTCCTCTTGTGCTCTGCCTCACATCCTCTCAGCTCATTCCTTACCCACATCATATCTTGGCAACCAATGTCAGACAAGTTTAACAGCACTTTACCTTTTGCTTTCTGCACCGCCCCATTTATCCACTATTATATTGGATTCAGCACAACAGATGCACAAACATAGGAAAAAGAATGAACACCCTTTTCTCATGGGAGCCCATAAGTACTCTCCTCTCCCATCCCTCATGAAGACAATTTTGAGGTGCATTCTAGTCAGCTCCCAAAGGGTCAATAGCAAGGTTACGCCCCAGTTGCCCACAGAGGTGCTCAGCTCAAAATTGTACCCTTGACTTGGTTTTCCCTATTCCATTATTCCTACCCTACTCTTTGCTGGGATCACTTCTCCAAATAAATGATCCGTATGCAAGCTGGTCTTGGTGTCTGCTTTTTGAATCATTTCATTTCTTACACCTATTTTACCAAGAAGGGTACATTTTGATCAAGGCCACATGGTGGAATGCAAGGACACTTGGTGAGTGTCTTGATTGCACTATTTTAGGAGTATCTGCTTAATAAGCCAGTGTCTCAACACCTGGTCCCTTCAAGATACACTTCAAGTGACTACTTTTGGAGTACTTCCTAAAGGCTGGCCAACATCAAGGCCTCTAAAAAGAGAGGGTTCTTGGGGTCAGTGACAGGCTTGTATTGGATCCTGGGTAAAAAGGACCAATTCGTAGGTACTGAGCTTTCAGCCTAGAGATTTGTCAATGTTCGCAATCTGTTCCAGGAGAATCTGCCATTATCTTCCCTAAGCCCTTGTTAAACTGGATAGCTCAGTTTGTTTCATGCTTTTCAAGAACAATCTGGTCTCAATCACACCGTGTCTTAAAATCGATTTTCTACTGAATATCCCCATAGTTTCAAAATTACTAATTATTTCACTGTGTGCCCTTTCCCTCCCCCCTCCCAAGATTCTAAGATTTTAGATACCTTTACTATGACTAAAATACATTGATATTTTCTGTGTCATAAATGGAACTTAGACAGGGAACCTGTCCAACTTTATATCCCCAAAGCAGCTTGTTCATAGTAGATACTTGAGTATTTATTGAATGAGTTAACTCTGGGTCTTGAGAGGTCCACCTATTAATTAAGAGTGGTTTATGTCAGTAACTGGGCAGATCTGATGACTGTGGATCAGGATGGGCTAGCTCATACTGCAATAACAAAACTTCAGTTTGTGAAGACATTGAGATTTGGCAGTTCTCACTCAACCTACATGCTCTGTGCATGGCGCCAGGGGAGCTCTGCTCATCAAAGTCACTCAAGGATCTAGGATGGGAAGGTGGATCTCAACTCAGGCTTCCACATTATCACCAAGGCAAGAGAAGGGAATATGGCAAATTGCACACTGGGTCTTAAAGCTTCTCTCAGAAGTGACACATGTCCCTCTCTGCTCAGATTTCTTCAGCCAAAGCAAGTCATAAATATAGCTAACTTCCAAATCTATTCTAAACAAAGTATTGCTTAAGCAGTTCATCAGAGAAAAAAAAATGTAGCATAAATTTGTAATTTTTTGCCTGAATTACCTTGGCTTCCTACTTCAACTTTCCAAGAGATATACTCACCTAAAAGCAGACACATACTGCACAGATAAAGAGTAAAAAACCAAGACAAAGGTATGCAGTTGCAAAATGGCCATTTATTGCCTACAGGGGAGGAAAGGGAGGGAGAGAAGAGGAAGTACACAGGTGCAAGGAAACAAGCATATATTTAGCCCTATACATCATGTGTGAGCAGTACCCAATCTCCAAAATGGAAAAAAGTATTTTGTCATCTGACATAGTAGTTAAGGTTCTTAAGCACCTCCCTTCTGAGCTGCCACAAGATTTAAAAGGCAGGACTGCTTTGTTTAATCAATGTTCACATTAACGAAAAAATACTACCACCCAACTGTGTCCTTATACACGCACATTTGTACAGTGTCTATTGTGGAAAAACATCTCAGCTGAGCAGTTTGGTCAAGTTTCAGACCTCATCAACTGTTTAACTGTAATAAATAGAAAAATAAAGCAGCTGGTGATTTTGTCAGAGAGAATGTGTTCAATAAGAAAGAACCACTTTCTCAAGGATGACAGAGTGTTAAATGATTAGAACACCACAGAACCAGTCTATTAAACATTAAACACTACTAGCTACAATTACATGGCACTTCATTAAATCTTCGAAAGAAAGAAAGAAAGAAAGAAAGAAAGAAAGAAAGAAAGAAAGAAAGAAAGAAGAAGAAAAGAAAAAGAAAAAGAAAAAGAAAAAGAAAAAGAAAAAGAAAAAGAAAAAGAAAAAGAAAAAGAAAAAGAAAAAGAAAAGAAAAAAGAAAAGAAAAAAGAAAGATCTTAGATTTTAAACTGATTATTGGAACACAGTAACAAATTGATTTAGTGCTTGGCACTTTCTTAGGACAAAAGCAAAGTAAATATACAACCTAAAACAGGAGAATTTGTTTTGGGACATCAATAGAAACTACTATGTGTTCAGGGGAAAAATTACCAAAATATCTTGCTCAGTTTTAAACTCAAGTGCTTTTCTTTCCAACCATTAAATTTGCTACAAAAACACTTTATAGGCCACATAATTACTCAAATTTATGCAAAATAATAAATTAGTTTAATGCCAAATAATGAGAATAAATGAATCCTTCCCTATTCAAATGGTAAATTGAGTTGAAGAGTAGATCGTCTTGTGGACAATTAGTTGGCACTTGTTTTATGGTTGAAAGAAATCACAAAAGAAGATATAAATTAACCTATAGTGAATATGACCAACACCCTGGCCTTTCCGAAAGAGAAGGTACAAACATGCTTTCTCTTTAAAAAAAAAAAAAAAAAATCTCCCTCCATACCACCCCATCCAGAGGTAAAAAAGCCAAATTTGAAACGTTCATCCTCCTCAAAATATTCCAAGTACTCCAATGAACTCTATTCCTCAACTTCTCCTAGATGAAAGAATTGCTTGCATTTGGACAACTGTACGAATGCCCATAGTGCACTTCTCAGTGCTGCTGGTGTTTAAGAAATTTGCCACTCACAACACTGAACAATTCCAGATCCAGTGTGCAGTAATACAGCCATCCAAACTCCTCCCCCCCCAAAAAAGTTGGCAGAGCACCGCTCAGGAATTTCATAGGTAAGGGAATATATTTTTAGCAAGTTAAGCACAGAGAAAGAACAGTACAGCTTCTTAATACATACACACCCAGACTACTGCATCACTTATTGTATCAACACTGAAACAAGTAGCAGGAAACTAAGCCTGTTAAGAAGCAAAGCCATTGTTTGACACATCAACGCTGAGCCAATTGTGTGAGTTTTAAGATAACTAATTCAACAAACGTGGTACATATAACCACTGATAGTTTGAAAGGAAATACAGTCATAGGTCAGTAACTAGAAATTAACACAAAACTGAAATGAGCAAGAAAGGACCACTTCTAAAAGTTACCATGATTCTTATGCCTTTAGAATTAAAAGTGACACACATACAAGTAGGGAAATTATCTAAATCTGGGGAGATTATAAGAAAAATAACTACTAATAGGTGCCAAACTATGCCTTCTCAAAGTTTCTGAAAGCTGAATGTACCAAGCTACTATGCCGAAAGAGTCATATCACTTGGCATTTAGATACCTTTTTCAAAATATGATTTATTTCTGATAACACAATTTCTAATTTCAGTACAATGCTACTGAATTTATAGTAAGTGCCATAAAAAAATGAACATTTAATAGGCAGAAATGTCCTTATTTCATATGCTTTGAAAGTAAAATCTATTTTACTTAAAAACATTCCATTACTTCAATGTCATAATATACATCGAATAAAACCTCAACATGCCTGTTTTCCTTTGGTTCCAAGAATAACCCAAACAAACCTACGCCAAAAGAAATTACTAAGTAGGTTAACAAAGCTTGCTTTTCCTAGTATCTCCCTATTTCTTGCCGTAGGACTTATGTAATTCAACAGAGAACCTTACATAAAGAAGGTATTTGGTTAAAACAAGAAATATGCATGCTCTCCCTTACCACCTTCCTGAAAAAAACTTTTTTTCTTTTCGTGGCTCGTATTCAGAACACCCTGCAGTGTAAGTGCTTCCTTTTTTCTTCTTACCCTTAAACTTTAAGATGACGCTTATACAACAGAGATATCCAAATCGTTCTGTAAAATGAAAGATGCTTTTGGCATCCTGTTCTCAAACAGATTACAACTTTGGTAAATAAGCCAGGTTAAAGGTGTACTAATTTACTTGGATTTGAAATTGATGATCATGATGCCATAAAAAAATTAAAATCACTCAAAGCAATCGTAACTACAAAAGTTCTCTCAGTCTACAAATTGAAAACTTTATTTGAAGTTCCTGGCTTAGAAAAATACTCTGATTTTCCTAATTTGTCTACCTAGAATTCTCACAGTTCTATAAACATGATACAATTCAGAAGGAAAAGATTAAACAAATCTACATATTAGAAAGTTGATTTTTGTTTCAAGGGGAGGGCAGGTAGGAGAGAAAGAGAATACCTTATAAATGTGAGAATTCACATTTCTGTCAAAAAGTATATTTGAATGCTATTTTTAAAACGTGCCATAAAGTCATTGCTTGCTATATAACCATTATTCTATGGCCTGCCAAATGTACCAGAAATTGATTATGTTTTCTGTGGCCAAAGCTACTGATCAGTCAGTGCATTTTACAAAGCTATTAAAATCTCTCAGAATAGAAGACTTAGAAACAAGTAA